>NC_138056.1:53172612-53751199 GCF_964194185.1 Rhinolophus hipposideros
CAGATGTTCCTCTTAATAAAAAATAATATAATTAAAAACTCCTATAAAACGGTGTAACAAAAATAGTATGTAATGTTTACTGTATGTTGGGTATTGTGCTAAGTCTTTTTCATCCAATTCATTTAATTTTCACAACAATACGACATATTTGGTACTGCTTTCATGCACATTTAACAGATGAAGACGCTGAAGCATAGATGGCTGAGCTGCCTAAGGACACAGAATTAGTGTCCGACTCAGGACAAGAACCAGTGTGATCCACCCCAGAGCCCACATTCTCCATCCCAATACCATATTCCTCCATGGAGGACATGATTGGCTTCTGCAATGTGTTGTGATTTTTAGTGAATGGTGGAGGGTAGATGATACATTGAAAACTAGTATTCAGGTCTCCTGACTCGTACTTAAGTGCTAAAGAAATGATAGCAACTTGCGGGGAAAAGTGCCCAGTGATTTAAAAATGATTTTTAAGTTAGATAATTAGCTTCTGAAAATCAAAAGCCAACAATGTAGAGAACAAGGGTACCGAGAATATCCCAATGAAGGACATGGCAAACAAATAAAAAACGGCAATGATGGGAATAGAACAAAGGGCATAAGAGGACAGGGTAGCAAGATGTAAATGAAGAGATTTCCATTTGAACCTGCCTGTACCTCAAACTATGTCATCTTACAACATCCTCTGAACTGTTCTGAGCCTCAGTTTACTCTTCTGTGAAATACAGATGACAATACTTTGCTTCATTTATTGTTCTGAAGACAGAATGTGATGAGTGAAACATGACACTAAATACATATTAAGTTGTGTGCTCTGGCTCCAAGAAAGGTAGGGTGAGTAAAACATCTTGATGTTGGTATAACTCCTAGCCTCTCTCTCTCTCTCTCTCTCTCTCTCTCTCTCTCTCTCTCTCTCTCTCTTTCTCTCTCTCTCTCTCTTATGCATATTAAGTTCTCTCTCTCTCTCTCTTTTTTACCACCACCTAATAAGTTGTCCATCCGTTGCTCCCAGAAAAAATAAACAGAAATCACAAACTAGAATACTTGTCAGAAGTATGATCCTATAATGAATCTTTGATCTAAAAGTCTGCTGTGAAAGAGGGTGATGGTGCATTGGAGATTACAAAGTACTGAAGATTGTTTTTGTCATGGAGCCAGGGACTGAGACGAAAATCCAGATTTCAAAAAGAAAGAATATTCCAGAACTTCCAAGTGAGACAATTAAGTTCAAATATTAGTGATCACTATGTAGTAGCACAAACATTTAAATGCTAGTTTGGATTTGGCCACTAAATGCAACGATTTGCTTACTTAAGTCTTTAGAGTCAGTCTTGGCTTTGTTTATTAATATCACCAGTCTCGCTAAATTAACTTTATTGGGACAATCATGTAAACTCTCCAGATTTCAATTTTCTCACATATAAAAGTAAAACCATAATATCTATCACATAGAGATTTCTAAAAATTTTAAGAAGCTCATGCATATTAAGTTCTTAACGTGGTACCTTTTCTTCGATAAGCATTCAGCAATCAATAATCGTCATTGTTTTTTAGAAAGACTTTAAGGACATGGTGACTTATCAATTGACTTTCTGACAGACGTCAAACTCTAATAGAAGAATCACAAAACTGAGGTGTCAGAGGCTTGGCTCGGCCACTAGCTTGCTTACGTGACAACAGTGGTACCACTGTACTTCTAACACAATTTCAGCATCTCTCAAATACCTTGTTTTTTTGGCCTTGCCTGTCTCCTTGAACATGAACGATAACAGTTGTAAAGTGTAATTCACATACACGTTAGGATCAACAACACAACATATGAATATGAGATGATTTAAAGCTACATGGTTAAAAAGAGATTTCAAAGTCATTGTCCACACCTTGGCTCCCTTGGCCTAGAGAGCTCATCGCTTTTGTCTTTGCTTATCTTAAGTCTCACTCAGCACAGGTGCTACTTCTCTTAGACACCTTTCTTGTCCACGTTTCTCCCCTGTTCGCATCACTCAGTATCTGCCAGGTTCTCTCATGCCTCCTTCAACACTGCATGAGCTCTATGTGGATAGAAACTATAAAACGAAGACATGATGTAGTGCAATGTTTAGCAGCCTAGGCTACATGGCCAGACTGTCCACGTTTGATTGCTAGCTCCAACCACCTTCAGCAAGATACTAGTTATGTTCTTTGTGCTCCAGTTTCCCCATCTGAAAATGGGAGTAATAACAGTATCTACTTCATAGGGTTACTAAGATGATTTAATGATTTAATAATTAATATAAAACACAGGAAACAGTGGCTAACATGTCACAAACTGCTCCATGAAGGTTAACTGCTAATATAATTTGCATATTAAATATCTAGGTATCCCCAAAGCCCATCAAAGGACCTAGTACATAAAAAAAAAAAAAAGAAAAGAAAAAAAAAAGAAATTGTTTGGCAAATGTTGATTCCTCCCAAAACAGTGAAGTCTCCTCAGCACAAGTGGGAGGGGGGGAGAGCAGGGGGTCAGCAAAAAAATAAAGAAAAAAATATTCTCCAATCTACACATGAGCTTAAGACAAGGTATCAAAAGAGTGTGAGGAAAGAAGAAAAAAAAAATCTCCCATGCACAACCATGAGAAAAATGTGCGTCCCCAGGACCAAGAAAAAAACAGCTTTATTCATATGTAGCCACAGTGCTAGGAAAAGTGTAACGGTCATGGAATCAGAAGACCCGTAGGAAAGTACTTAGACCCTGTGAGATTTTAAGTTTGCACTGTGAAAAAGGAGAGACATTCTACCTTCGATGCAGAAGAGCTTTTAAGATTCGAGAAAATATGAATTAACTTCTACTTTTACCAGAATACTGTCGATTTTTAGTGGTAGCTATTCTGATGATATTATTATGATTAATATGATGATGATTATTGAATGCTATGGATGAGAAATAGAAGACACAATAGTCTCTTTCCCTTAGGCCATTTTTTTCCATGAAATAAGGGAGATTGGACATGCTGTTTTGAAGAAACTGGCAACCCTAGGAAAACATCAAACTGAGAACTGTGAAATAATGTATCAGCCACATGAAGAAGGCTGGGAGCACAGTAACAGAATGATTGTAGGGAAAACAAAGCAAAGAGACTCTGTACACTCAATTTAAATTGGCTTGATTTTCAGATACAGCATCAAATTTTGTTTTCCCCACAGAACAAGTATGAAACCTGTGGTATTAGATTTTGATTATTTCCCAAGGCTGTCATAGGATTCAAACTCTTTGTAAAAGTCCCATTTTCTGTTTAAAAACATAAGCGTTAAATACATTACAAGAAATAGAACTTTTCCTTTCAGTTAATATGGTCATATAAAGTCCACAACATTTTCAAAGATTAAAACAAAAAAAAAAAAGGTTAAAGATACAGGGTTAAGAAGACTTGGCAGTGAATTAATGATAAATCAGCTAGGTGTTATCTCAGACGGCAGATGGAGTTATTATAGGCTATTTCAATAACACTGATGAACAAGACGTACTGGGTTTAAAACAAAATATGGTGTTAGTCGAAGAAGAGGTGATGGGTTATAAGAAAGAATCAATTACCAATTCCTGTCATATTTTTCATGGATTTCAGACTTCTGATATTTGTCAGGCTTGTTAAATGAACATTAAAATGTGTCCTCATCCAGCAAGTATTTTGGAAGTGAAACTTTTATTAAATTTCTCAAGCAGCAGAATGAAATAATACTTGAGTGTTTAAACCTACATAAATAAGACTGTTTCCACCAACTTAGAGCTCTCTTTTCTCTAAGAAACCTGGCACACCCATAGTATGAACAGGAGGACAAGATACACAAAATCATCAGAAATCCTTTATAAAATTCTTAGAAGACAAATCAATTCTGGGTTATCCAAGGGGAGTCAATCACAATGTTCTCAGGGGTTTGCTAAGACATACATATAAATAAACAGGCTTGATTCAATTAATACATCAATTGTTAAATAATATTACAAGAAAAATAATTCACACAAAGGGAATCTGTATATGCTAAAAATGTACAAATAATGTTTAGACTTAATCACATTTGACCCAGAAGAACTGTACACAGTAGAAATAACGTGCACAGAGAAAACTCACGATGATGGATGAGAACATCAATAAGACTGGATAGGGATTAGAACACAGAAAAAAAAATAATTGATCCCATTGGAAATAACATAAACAGTGCTGGGATACATGATAAATTAATTTCTGAGTTACAGTGATGGATTAATTCCCTATAATGAAAGCATAGATAAATCCTCCACATACATGGAAAGAATCATCCCCCACCCACCCTCCGAAAATAACTGAATAAATAAATATCTGTACATGAGGAGGCCATTCTAAATTTTGTAATACCTGCTGCAGAAGTTTTAAATTGGCAGATTTTTTTTTTGTCAAATCTGGTGTTTAGTTGTATCATGTGATCAGCACAGTGTTTAGAAAAATGAAAACCCCCAAAGTAAGAACAGGTTTAAAAATTAGGAGTTTGGGGAAAAAAAAATACTAGGTTTGAAACCGAATCCTCTCTTGAAATATCTAATCTGTAACCTCCGAGCTTCTGTTTCTACAGGCAAGAATTGGCTGAGGTAGAGCATTGCCAGAGCTTTTTTAGGTAGAGCATACACCTGGCAGACTTCACTAAATTATACAACACACCTGGCCCCTGCAAACATTTGTGTTTATGAACTCTAATCCAAGCCCTTGAGAGGTTAGGGCACCGGGAGCCATTCTGAGCCATGTCCATAAAAACCTCTTCTTTTCATAGGAGATTGGCTTTGTGATCTTGGGTAAAATCTGCACATTTTCAGATACCCAGTTTCCTGGTGTGCGACTTAATCCATACCATTTTAGGAGGATGAAAAGACACACTGTATCACTGTATAAAAATATCAAGCATGTTGCCTGGTTCATAATAGATGTTTGTGAAGCAATTGTGAAGCAATAACCATGATAACCATGATAACTCATGATAATGAGTGTTAACTGAGAAACCATATCTACTAATAGTTCTCTTGTATTTAAGTGGAGAAACAGACACAAATACGACACAAATATGACAATTAAGTTCACCAACTTGTTGCAACGATGTTGCAAACCTTTTTTGATATCAGAGGGATTATTCGTTATGAATTTGTACCAGCTGGACAAACAGTTAACCAAGTCTACTATTTGGAAGTGCTGAAAAGGCTGCGTGAAAAGCTTAGATGACCTGAACTTGTTGCCAATAATTCATGGCTCTTGCATCACGACAATGCACCAGCTCCCACAGCACTGTCTGTGAGGGGGTTTTTTATCCAGTAAACAAATAGCTTTATTGGAACACCCTCCCTACTCGCCTGAACTGGCCCCCAGTGACTTCTTTCTTTACCCACGAGATAAAGGAAATATTGAAAGGAAGACATTTTGATGACATTCAGGACATCAAGGGTAATACGACACCAGCTCTGATGGCCATTCCAGATGGAGTTTCAAAATTGCTCTGAAGGGTGGACTAGGTGCTGGCGTCGGTGCATAGCTTCCCAAGGGGAGTACTTCAAAGGTATATTCAGCAATGAGGTATGGAGTATTATTTTCTAGGATGAGTTCGTGAACTTAATTGTCAGACCTTATACACCTGCCTTGTGGATAGTAGAACAATGCTGTTGTGCTGTAATACCTTTGGAATGCTGATGTGAGAGATGGTTATCACCACCTGGTCAGTCAGGGCACTGTTCTCAGGAATTGGTGACTTGAGAGCATCACTGTCTACGGGCACGTGACCATGGGAAAGATGCAGGATAAAACTCATCTCCATTTGTGTCCATTTCAACTAGTCATGTCTCCAGAGAGACATCTCATTATGAAAGCTGAGGTAGCTCCGCGGCTACTCAACACGGTATCACTCTTTGATGTCCCCAGTTGGTAAGTGTTTTAACATATATATTTTTTTCACTCACATAGTGTTTGCAAATGTACTTACTAAAAAAATCCTTCTGATGCTCAGTGATTCCCCTGTGATGATGGTGGTGAACACAGTTCTTGCCATCACCATCACTGAAAAGTTGAAAGTGCATAGCCCAATTTTATTCTGAGAAAGAACCAAAATTATAAAAGACAGAATTTTTAACTAGAGCTCTCAGGTGAATTCAAGGGCTGGGATTAACAAACTTTACTATGATGGTAGGACTTTAGGGTTGTGACTTATAACAAATCAATTATATCTCAAGAGTGCAATAAGGTTGGCAAAGTCAGGTTCCTTTAATTTGGTTTTATTTCATGATATGTAAACCAGCTCTCTGTTTATACATATTTTCCTATGAAATGCACATAAATTTTGGATATTTCAGGATTTTCATATATATTTTATAATTGATCATGTACTTTCAGAAAGTGTGGCTATCTCTGATTTCTAAAGATGCTTTTAAATCCTAGTCTAGTTCTTCCATTTAACAGGAAACGATTTATATGTGATAAGTATATCCTCTATTCTTGTTTGGCAAACATATGATTTCATAAATAAACACAGCAAGAACATTTCTTTAACCTCTTTCAGTTTATCAGTCTCAATCTGACCTGGGAGTGTGACACTCATTCAGAATAAGCTACTTCTTTAAAAACGTTACCCCATCCCCCCTTTCTTAAATAACAATACATTGCTTCTTGAGGAGGCTAGGCTGTAAGAGAAAGAAATAAGTATCTTACTGTTTCCAATTACTTTAGAGGATGGTATAGCCAAAAAGTGCACTAGACAAGCAGTTATGAGAACTAGGTTCAAAGAATCGTTGTCACACATTAGCTGAGCAGTTCTCCCCAAGTCACTGTCTCTTCCTTATCTTCACAAGCAAGTCAAGAGGGCTGGACTGTTACATTTCTAAGGATGCTTTTAAGATTAATCACGTATCAATCAATGATTCTACCATCTGTGCCAGATTCTTCCAATGACTGGTTCCTTCTAGAGTTGTTCTGGTTGTCTAATCCATTAGATGTTCCTCAATAGCAAGAACTATGCATTTGACTTCCTTTGAAATATATTTTGTGCATAGCTGCTTGTGCTACATGAAGTAATCAGCCATTCATTGCCATGTATGTATTCAGCCAGCCAGCTATTCATCCATTCTTCCATTCATCCATGCCCTCATCCATCCCCTGGACAGTTATTTATTCAACAAAGATTAATTGAACAATGACCATATGTAAGGATGTCAGTAAGGTTTTCTTGAAAGTTTTTTGTAGGATAAAAGCTTATGTGAGACATATTTCTTGTTCTTAAACACCATGGGGGAAAATGTGGTTTCTTTATATGCATAGGTTTTGAGGTCACATACATCTCGGTTCAAAATCCAGCTCAGCCCCAATCCCAACATTAGTGTAAGATGGCACTAATAATATCTGATGTTACTTCTATCTAAGGCATTCTTATGAAAGGACTTCCTTTTCCCTTCAGACAACTTCATCTATGGCACAAGTCACTAGTTTGCTCTCTCCTACATTACTCCCACAGTCTCCTGAGGGCTACGTGTAATAAATCTGTTTTTGCTTTTCAGCACAAAGGATCCTTTATCTTGGCTCTCCTTCTCATAAGACCTTGTATTTTGAAACATTATATCAAAGTTGCATTTATCACTGGATGGGAGTGAATGATATTTAAAGAACATTTGTCACATCAATCATTTTGCTGAGGACCTTATATATATTATCTCTAGATATGCTGACAATAATAATCTTTCATAGTAGATATTATTATCCCCATTTCATGGATGAGAAAAGTAAGATTCAGAAAGGTGCAGAACTTTCTCATGAATACAGACTTAGATACGTACACACTCCCATTGTCTGGTTCCAAAGTCTAGGTTTATTCCAAAATAATTAATTTCCTAGACTTAATTGACTGAAAAACTAGAAAGAACTTCTAACCTGTAATTCTGGTATAGATGTGACAACAATATGTTATAATTAAAACATTTCCAGATTTTTTTTTTTTAATTTTAGTGATTTGCCGAATTTCTGTTAGACTTTTAAAAATAATGGTACCTTAAGTGGTCTCCAATTATTACCTTTTTGTAACCCTAGATACCTATGAATCTGAGAGTATGAACCATCCTATATATCACTAGGATTATCTTTTGTCAAAACTTAAACCCATTTATGACTCAATGGCTATATCTTGCCAAAGTGAACTACCATCCACCACACACATACATTGCATGGTGTATGCAATTCATTCATGAATTCTTCACCACGGCCCAATGTCGTCAGTACCAACTTCCCTATTTAGTAATGAAAATATTAAAATTCAGAAATTAAGTTTCCCACGTCACAAAATGTATTAGTACATTTTAGAGCTAGGATGGTAGAATAGGAGATATACTTCTGCACCAAGTTCCGATTTCTAAGGCCTGCTATAGTCTGAGATTCCCTGATCTTTTTTTTCTCACTGCTCTCCAACATGAGCTAGCCTCCATACTATAATGGGTCACACCCAAACTCACTCCTAACTCTCTCCATGTTCTTGGTCACTTATTTCTCCATCTAAAATGTTACCCTGATAACAGTGACAGACTTCTACACTTTTTCAGAGAACTTACTACACAGAGCAATTTACATGCACTATCTTTTCTAATGCTCACAACAGTCCTTTCTGTCATGTATCGTCATTCCCATTTGTCAAATGAGGAAACTGAGGAAAGCAAGAGAGGTTAAATAATTTGTCCAAAGTTAAAAAGAGTTCAGAACCAGGTTTATCTAAATCTATATGCCATTATTTTAAACACCATCCTATTGTCTCATAACGGAAAGTCCAGACTGGAGTAAAACATGGGGTACAACAGAAATAGTGTGGTTTCTGGTAGTATCATATATTCTCAAAGGAAGTGATATTCCCCCAAGGAGACAAAAACTGGTTTGGGGAGGGTAAAAACAAAACAAACAAAAAAAAAACTTATACATTACAATGATTTGTGGCTTTCCAACAGGCCCCAAGTACATAAACAGATATGTATCATATCTGTAGTATTAAAATATCATGGTGGTAGTGGGGTTATTAGAAAATATAATGTCTGCAAAGACTCCTGGGGGAAGACTGCTAATGAAAATACATGTTGAGAAACACTATATTAGGCAAATGGCAGTTCATAGTTTAGCTGCAAAATAATTTGTTCTAGAGGTCCTTGTACCAAGAATATTAAACAGCAAAATGAGCCCTGTGGTCAACATCGGTTTCAAAATGTTGCTTACATTTTGTCATCAAGCTGCTTATGATAATGATCTTTGATAAAAGCCAAAGGCATAACATGAACATATTTCCTTAGGTGAGAAGATTTTTGGGGTGACTGTGGAAATATGCTCCTGGCGGATTTTTTTTTGTTTGTTTTTTTTTGTAACATAACTTAAAGCAAGCATAGGACAATACATAGAAGAAAGGGTGAATGACATGCCTATGGGCTTTAATCATGTATTTGTTATTTCAGTTCAGGATTTTAGCAGGAAAAGAGTTCAAGGTTGCTATATGTGAGATATCAGAATCTGGATTTCTTCCTTTCTAATTATGCATTTGAAGACAGGGAGCGTATTCTTATATACAGCTGAGACCACTGACACATTCAATAGACAGTTGTACAATTTCTACCTTAGCATGCCAGCTGACCACCACGTTAGAAACACAAAGATAAAGAGGATATAGTCTTTGTTGTCAAGATGCTCACGGTTTAGTGGACTTCGGGAACATTAGTGATGGAAGCTTCACAACATGCTCTCTAACGTAACATTCCATCTGCCTTGGAAGCTATTCCCACACCTAACCCCTCCCCCATGAATCCCTTTTCATCTGTAAGGACTCAGCTTAAAAATCACCCCCATAGGAAAGCAAGTCTAAGGTCAATGCCCCTGCAATTCTACACGCAACACATACCATATTTGTATTTAGTTGTTCAATATCCACTTCCTCGATGGTCCATAATGTTGTGAGGATAGGACTTATTTTTACTCAGCTTAGAATTAGTACATAACTGGTTTATTATAGGGATTAAGTAATCAATTGATAATAGTGGTGTTGATTGGTTGACAGCAAAGTAGAGTCAATTCAGTAAAGATCTTTTGAAAACTAGCCATGTATCCAACACTGTGTTAAGCACTCCAGAGACAAAGCAATGGAAGACTGGTGGTGCTTTGTTCCTAAGGACTTTATGGCTGAGTTAAAATTAGAGCCAGATACAAAGGAGAAAAACAGTCTCTCCAAGAAAGTGCATTATTTGTGTAATAATTCACAATTTAAAAAAAAGTGTTATAATGGCCAGTATCACATCTGGGTCAAATAATAAGCAGTTCCATAATGGAATCAGTAACTTATTTCCATTTTACAAATGAACAGTCTGAGGCTGAGTGAGGATGTGTGTCCTGCTATTCACTCAAGAAGCATCTTGACTTAAAGCCAAAGAGTGAAGGCTACTGCACAGGTAAGAGTGTAAAGAAAGAGCATCTATCACTGCATTTGTGGAGTTTTCCTGCATGAAAGACATTCATTTTATGTGTCCTAGGGTGTCAACGGGTACTATATAATTGATCAAGCATTTGGGGAGTGAAGTGACTAAACATCATTTCAAAGGAAAGCATAGCATCGGAGAATTATCGTTCTTTGGCTTCCCTTGACAAGGGGTATAAATCAGCAGGTGGATGCAGCCGTCTTGCTTGGAGAAATTGCAGCTTTATAAATAAAAACACTAACCAGTGCTGCTGCTGACCAGCCTTTGATGCCAGCTCACAGTTTGAGTTTTCCTCACCCGTTAATCCTGGGAACACTTTCCTATTGCCAGGTGTTGAATATGTTTTATTATTTTGAATAAAATGTTAGTATGTATTATAAAATGACAATAACAAAAACAAAAAGTCACAAGTGCATGCTCATCATTTAGACCATTTGGAAAATATAGAAAAGTATAAGGAAAAATTTTAAAATCTCTCATAATCTTGCTACCAATAGCAAAGATCCATTAATATTTTAGTATATTTTTTCCAGTCTATTTATTCTATATGCATTTTTTATAATTGGGATAATTAAATGCATAACTTGTATCTTGATTTTTTTTACTTAATAATAGATAACGTCACTTTCACTTGCTATCATTAACTCTTTTTCTACAAAATACACTGTATTTACATTCCATCCTATGGGGAACCACTGTTTTTGACCTGTTTGGAAAATTTATCGTCATGTTCTTCTCATTTTTTCCTCTTTTAATTAATACAGTGATGAGTGTCTCAGGGTCCAGAGCTGTTTTCCTTTTATTCTGGATTTCTATCCTGCATTCTTTCAATAAGCAAATATGGAATATGTATCATAAACAGGGATACGTTAAGCACTGAAGATACAATGAAAAACAAAAAGCTATATTAACGTTCATATGAAGCTTAGGTTCTGTGGTGGATATCAATTAGTGAACAGCCTCTACTATAAAAGTGTCCAAATAGAAATGTATAAGATTCTTCAAGAGTACAAAGAGGGACAACTAACTCAGGGGTGAAGTTAAGGATAAGACTTCTGGATTAAGTAGCATTGAAAGATAAGAAGAACTTAGATAAACATGGAAGAAAAGGCTAGTTTAGACAGCTGGAATATTCTGTACCTGGCTCCCTTGGGGACCAGAAAAAACACTTATTATGTCTGCTACCTAAACTTTAAAGTAAGAAATGAGAGTGATGGGGACAAGAAATTAACAAGCACAGGATTATAAGGGTAAGCTAAAGATATTTAAAAATTCCTTCTTTCCTTCCTTTCTTTCTTTTTCTTTTTTCCTGGGAAACTGACCTTTATTCTCATAGCAATGTGGCATTACTGAGGTATTTTAGGCCAGAAACTGAGTGTCAGATTTCTATAAGGTAAGATACCCACAAGCTGATTCCTGGGACAAAAATGATTATCTTTTAGGCTCCTGAAATATACTGAAAACCACTTTCCAAAACTACGAGGACAGACAATTAAGTTTGCGAATTTATCCTAGAAAATGTGCTGCACATCTCATTGCTGAATATCACTATGTCACCTTTGAAATTCTCCTGCTGGGAAGCTATGCACTGACGTCAGTGCCTAGTCCACCCTTCAAAGCAATTTTGGGACTCTTTTTCTGGAATGGCCATCAGAGCTGTCGTCATATTACCCTTGATGTCCTGAATGTCATCAAAATGTCTTCCTTTCAATATTTCCTTTATCTTTAGGTAAAGAAAGAAGTCACTGGTGGCCAGATCAGGTGAGTAGGGAGGGTGTTTGAATACAGTTATTTATTTACTGGCTAAAAACTCCTTCACAGACAGTGCTGTGTGAACTGGTGCATTGTCGTGATGCAAGAGCCATGAATTGTTGGCGAAAAGTTCAGGTCGTTTTTGTCTAACTTTTTCATGCAGCCTTTTCAGCACTTCCAAATAGTAAACTGGGTTAACTTTTTGTCCAGCTGGTATAAATTCATAATGAATAATCCCTCTGATATCAAAAAAGTTTAGCAATATTTTGACTCTTGATTTGGACTGACAGAACTTTTTTGGTTGTGGAGAATTGCCTGACTCCCATTGTGCACTTTGATGCTTTATTTCAGGGTTCAAAACATTGTCACGGCCCAAAACATTGTCTCACCTCTCCAAAAGGTCTTGACAAACTTCTGTTCTCCTTTGCTTTTGTTCATTGTTGAATTCCTTCAGGACCATTTTTGCAGACACCTTTCTCATACCAAGATTTTCAGTTAAGATTTTCCTGTTTCTCTATCAATGTTTAGTTGGTCTCCTATGCTTCTCACAGTCAGCGGCGATTTTGATGCACAGTTCAACACATTTTTGCAATGTGTTGAACTGTTTTCATCAGTTCTGCTCTTTACTGGCCGCCCTGACCTCTCTTCATGAGTGATGCACTCTCCCTTCAGGAAAATGTTTAATCCATTTGTACATTGCCATTTTCTTCATGGCGTTATCCCCATAAACTTGGACTAGCATGTCCCTGATTTCACTTCCACTCTTGCCAAGTTTAACAAGAAATTTAAAGTTTGTTTATTACTCTAATTCAAGTTCAGGCATTCTCATGATGGCACACAAAAATACGCAACAGCAATAAGGCACACCACTCAGCAAGACACTGCCACATGTTGACACAAACACAGCTGAGACAATGATATACCAAAGTTATGAAACCTTACTGAGCTGTTTGTACAGTGCTGCCAATGTAAGCACACAGTGGCAAGTTCACAAACTTAATTGTCAGAACTCATAAATATTTCCCTTCCATTGGCGCTGTTTGAGAAAGCCCATTTATTGTTAGGTAGAACAATATCTTCCACTTATTGGAATCCATTTATACTAGATGATGCCTTACATGCATCTCCTTAGGGAAGCCTTCTGGCAGTCCTATAGGACTGAGTATACCACTCTCACTGAAATAATTCCCTAAGGTTACAAAGAAAACATGGCTGTCTCACAGTCATAGAAAAGAAAAAATGGCTGGGCTGAGATTCAGACTTAACTAAGCTTGGGTCTTAGAGCCCATCCTTTGTCTTAATATGCTTCAACACCTCATAATTGATTTTAGATATACAGAATCCCCACGGAATATGATGCCAATTCACACTGTGTTGCTTAGGTTTTATTTATATGAGGTAAGCACTTTAAAGAATTTTCTGCAATTCAATGTCTTTTAGGGAAGCCATTTATTAAGAAAGAAGAACAACAAAGGTGAGATGATGGGAGACAGGTTTAGTTACAGATAGGTGGTTTATTTACACAATACTCTTCATCTCCCCTGTTATCACTACAAAACAATCTGTCTCCTCAGGATTAATGTTAGCAATAGATTGGATGCTGTGGTCCTACAGAGCTCCTGACCTCAGGACATAACAATGGTAAATAACCTAAGCTTATAAGGATGCTTTCTTGTCAATAACACCAGGTTGAAATAGGAGAGAGCCCTTTGTCTCTGCAGTATATACCGATAGCAAAAGATGAATACAAGTCACGTTTGACTTCTGCAATTACAAGAGGTGCTCAAAGTGGTTACGATCAGTGTAATTTTAATACAGTTTTTTCTTTCTTAAAATAGGTATACATATTTTTGGCGCGCTCTCTCTCTCTCTCTATCTATCTATACACATATATATATACTCTCTATATATATATGTGTGTGTATATATATATATATATGTGTGTATATATATATATATATATATATATACACACACACATGATTGTGTGTATTATTGCATGCATGTTAGTTTCCTACAACACAATATCGTACTTCTTATCATTGCTAACTCCTAGTCAAGAGAGAGGCTGAGGCAAACTTATAAAGTGAAGCCAGCCATGGCTTTAATATTTTCAAATAATTCTTTTCTTCCCAGTTTTATTGCAACTGCGTGCATTAAACTCAGTCCACTGTGGATTCAGAAATAAATTCCATGTAGGAAATAGAAAGGTCTTGTAAAATATATAGAAATATTTCCTGAGGCAGATATTGAAAAGGAACAATGATACAGGTCCATTGAAAGAGGCAAGAATGTTTCTCCCTCTTGTGTGATCTTTGGTAACGTACTCAGCCTCTTTAAATGTCAGTTTCCTTCTTTGTCCAATCATGACAAGAATGATGCCAACTGTGATGGTAATTAGTGGATGGCATAATGTATCAAATATATCTAGCAATATAGCTGAGATGTGAAAAAGAAAAGCCCTCACCAAAAATGAAGGATCATTAAAAATATTTAAAATGATTGAAATATATTTAGTTATGTCTCATAGGTATTTACCAATATCTGAATTATTTACTTTTATTGAAAATATAGTATTAAATTTTATTTCATGGAATTGAGAAAACCATCTTGATAAAATGGTGTAAAAAACCCAACTGGCCAAACAAAGAAACAAACAACCCACTATATTTGCTAGCATCAAAAGCCCTGAATTTGGGTCCAGGACTCACCATTGGGAGACTTTATAAAAGTTGTACATTTTCTTGAGACTCGTTATGCCAATCTTTAACTTGGGTATTTAGGTCATGCCATATTCCATACAAGGTTTTTATGGTTATTAACTGGCACTTTCCAAGTAGACTGTTTTGTGATCTTGTATTCCCTTCGAGGCCTTTTCTGAATATACTGGGAGTCTACTGTGGGTAGTGGAAGGGACATGACTATCATTTTAGTTCTAAGATGAGAGAGAAAGAGGTCAGGAGGCAGGGTAAACTCCCCTGGACCATAGGAGACAGGTAAGTCCTTTAGGCTAGCAATTCAGAGTGAGGCCCCAGCGTGGATTTCTCACACTGACAATGGACACAAATGGAGTTCACAGACAAAAAGGCAGCTCACGAAGGCATGGAGGTGACCGTGTTTACTCAAGCATGGCTGGCTGTGAGGCATCAAGTTTCCTCCTGAGATGGTGACCCAGGATTGCCACCACTGCTGTAGACTTCACAGAACATTAGCTTTGGAAGTCACTTTGGAAGTCACATAACCCATCTCTCTCTCATTGCCACAGTTCTGAAGCTGGCTCTAGAGCTCCCATATTCTGCTCAGAGGAACACCTGCCACAATCCCCTTTCAGGTAGTAGCTCTTCAGTCCTTCAGGTGAGACCTTCCCCAACAGGAATACAATTTTAACCATATGCACTGAATGACTGTGCCCTTTGTGGGACCTTGTTTCTTCATCAGTTCTGTCCCTCTCACTCTGATTTTCACCCACAGACCTGATGATTCCTGTTGTTTGAGTTCCTGACTATATTCTTCTCTTGTCTTTGGTCTATACTGGGTTTCTATAGTTTTCAAAGCTGCTATTTCCATAACAGTGCTGAAAACTAGAATATATCATCTCCTACGTGTTGTATGAGATGTGACACACAGGAGTAAATGGAAACCCCTCAAATTAAGGGAAATAGTTTATTAATGCCCAACACATAAAACTTATAAGCTATATTTTCCTATTAAAACAATCGAAGAGAACAAAGTTAGGTATGTTTAAGCTTCTTCCCAGATAAATTTGCATATGCTTCATGCTTGATAGTTACTATCTCTCCTACTCATCCTCAGAGAGCTGGAGATGAAAAGATTTAACTTAAAAAACAATGGCAAAACTTTTCAATTTATTGAACCATCTTTGAATACGTTATTAGAGCTGAGAACTACACCCACTATTGTAACATCAAAAAGAAGGCCAAGATTTTTGTTACTGTTATGGCAGAGATCATCAGACTATTGCCCAGGGGCCACATTTAGCTTGCCACTTGTTTTCATAAATACAGTTTTGTTGGAAGATAGCAGTGCTCATTTATTTACATATTGTCTCTGGTAGTTGTTACACTGCAATGGCAGAACTGAGAAACAGCCACAAAGATCACCTATATGGCTTGGAAAGCAAAATGATCTGGCCTTTTACAGACAAAGTTTGCCAAACCCTGCATTATGGTAAAGATAACATACGGTATTCAAACTATAGCAGTGTGTCTAACTGTGACCTGTTACTAAAACTGTTTCTGTTAAGTTTCTAAGATAGTAGGAGCTTAATATGCTCATTAAAAACAATATGAGAGATGTTCTGCTCTAGGTAATTGACTTACTATAACTCTTTTACCTAATTTAACAATTTCCAAAGACATTTGATACATTTAAAGAACAATGACAACAACAAAAACTTCAACTATGAAACAGAACTGAATCCTTGATTATTCAGGTACCATTTCAAGGTCATTATGATAAAGATAGATTTTCACTGTCCTACTCACACATGGAAGGACCTATCCTGTTTCCCTGAAAATAAGACCTAGCCGGACAATCAGCAATAATGCATCTTTTGGGGCAAAAATTAATGTGAGACCAAGTATTATATTATATTACATTACATTATGTTATATTAAAGAGACGGTCTATAGTAAAATAAGACCGGGTCTTATATTAATTTTTGCTCCTAAAGACGCATCAGAGCTGATTGTCCAACTAGGTCTTATTTTGGGGGAAACACAGTAGCAACATGATATGGGCAGATAGTCAGTTTATGTGTGGCATAAACTTGGTTACATCAAAATGACCTTTGAAAGTAGTTCATTCAAAAAAATGGAATTGTAGCCCTACATGTATTTATTTAATTGGAGTTTAACTATTTGGTTATTTCTCTGTCTTGCTCACGTGACTGAGTTCCTCAAGAAGAGGAACTATTGTGTCTTTTGTTTTGGGTTTTATTTTCAGCTGCTTCAAAAACGGTCACAGTGTCTGACAGTCGACCTTCAGTTAAGGTCTGAACTGAACTGCATAACTAGCATTCGGCAAACTTAACAAATACTACCCTTTGACTAACCTCACAGTCCCACATTTCTGTGATGAGGGCGACACAATTTAGTTAGTGACACTTAAGTGATGCTGGTTGGGGCGTTTCTGGGAATCTTCTGTTTATCTGCTAACAGGAGCAGAGGAAGCTGGAAGTGTCCCTTCTTTTTTTTTTTTTTAATTTTTTATTATTTTTTTTACATTTGAAATATATATTTTATTTCATTTTATTTTATTTTTATTTATTAGTTTCAGGTGTACAAGACAAGGTAATACTTAGACGTTCATCATTTATATCCCTCACACTGTGAACCCCCCTCCCCCCATCCACTATCCCTCCGACCTCACACTGAACCATCACATTATATATATAAAATTATAGTTGGCATTCATTAATGTTTAGCTTCTGGTGTACAATGCTATGATCAGGTATCCACAGTATCCCTGAGGTGGTCTCCCAAATAGGACGCATGTCCATCGGATACCCAACAAAATCTTTACAACATTATTGAATACCTTCCCCAAATTAATTTTCAAAAAAACCCTGAGGCCATCTTGTGGTTACCAGCTGCTTCCAAATCCCTTCACCTTTCCCCTTATCCCCAACCCCCCCGCTCACACCCATCTAACAACTCTCGTTTTTTTCTTTGTGTCCCCAAAACTGTTTCTGATTAGTTCATTCACATAGTCTTTTCTTTAGATTCCATATATAAGTGAGATCATATGGTACTTGTCTTTCTCTTTCTGACTTATTTCACTTAACATAATGTTCTCTAGATCCATCCATGTTGCTGCAAATGATAAGATTTCTTTCTTCTTTATGGCTGCGTAATACTCCATTGTATAAATGTACTACAGCTTCTTAATCCAGTCATCTACTGACGGGCATTTCGGTTGTTTCCAAATCTGTATGCACAGAAGTGTCCCTTCTTGTCTTCTTGCCTTCAACACCTAAATAATGCTGTTGCTGAGGAAGCTCGCTTGTGAACGTGAGACCGTGAGTTGATACGTTACAAACAGTGGAGTAGAGAGAACAAAAGGAGTCTGTGCCTTGAATGGATCCCCTGCACTCACTTGGATAGGGAGTCTATCTGGATTGCTTGTTCTGTTAAAAAAGGAAATCCCCATTTGTTTCAACCTTTGCTAGTTTGAATGCCTATTACTGTCAGCCAAAAACATGCTGAGTTGTTTCAACAATCTTACAGCAAGCCCATAAGCATAAAATCAACTCGATATCCATAAACTGATTCTCAAGAACAATTCCTATTAGAAATCTTGGAGTGGCCAGAGACAACGGTAGTTGTCATTGACTAGAAAAGCCCTATTTTAGCAGGATATCTTTTTAAAAAGAATCATATTTTATTTTATTTTCCAGCTTTATTAAGGAATAATTGACGAATATAATTGTGTATATTTAAAATGTGCAATGTGATAATTTGATACACTTATACATTGTGAAATGATGATCACAGTCAAGTTAATTAACACATCCATCACCTCACATAGCTTTTTTTTTTTTTTGGTGTGTGTCTTTGTGTGTGTGTGTGTGTGTGTGTGTGTGTGTTTGGTGAGGATGCTTATGATTTACTCTCAGCAAATTTGAACTATACAATGCAGTATTATTAATTTTAATTCCCATGCTGTACATTACATCCATAGAATTTCTTAATTTTATAACTGAAAATGTGTACCCTTTGGCCAACATCTTGAAGGAAGATAATGAAGAGAAATAAGGTTTTTGATCCCCTACTACATTTCAAAGACTCTATTTGGTTCTCTGCATTTTTATACTTATTAAATTTACACAATGACACTCTAGGTGGTATCATTACCTCATATTTTAGATGAAGAACTTGAGTTCAGAGAAGTCAAGAAATTTGTTTAAAGCTATACACTTAAAAAGCAACAAAGGTGCAATTGAATACAAATTTTGTATGACTCTAAAATCCAAATTGGTTTTCAAATATCATACTGTTTTTCAAAGAAATGATGTTTTGTTCATTCCCAGGTTGTCCACAAACCATTAGAGAAGCAAACCCAAATAAAACATTCTCTGAGGGGACGGAGAGCGGGAAGGGAATAAATGCCTTCTCCAGAAACCAAATATTGGTTTCTTAATCCAAGACACTCAAATTTCAACCATAGAATATCTCTGATTTAACTGATATCATTTTATTACGACTTTTTTTCATAATAGGGATCGTATAACCCAGTGAGTCATCAAGACAAAACATTAGCCAAAACAACGTACAACACAATATGTAATGTAGAAGACAGAAAGCCTTATATATTACGTTCCCTTGTCATATGCAAAGAGTGTAACTATTAGTTGTGCCAACTTCAAATTCAGCAATGAGGCTGCTAGGCAATGAATCATGTCTCCCCAAATGTATATGTTGGAGGTCTAACCTCTTATGTGATGGTATTTGGAGATAATCAAGCTTAGATAAAGTCATGAGGGTTTATCCTCATGATGGGATTAGGGCCCATAAGAAGAGACACCAGAGGGATTGCTCTGTCTTGCTCTCTGCTTATCATGTGAGGGCATAGCAAAAAGGCAGCCATCTACAAGCCAGGAAGAAGATCTAACCAAATACTGACCATGTTGGCACTTTAGTCTCAGACTTCCAGCCTCCAGAACTGTGAGAGAATAAATTTCTGTTGTTTAAGTCTGTGGTATTTTGTTATGGCAGCCAGAACTGACTAAGACAGATATTTTATAAAATTGGCAGATAGATCTCTTCTAATTACCTCTTTCAGCAAACTGAACAGAGGAAGATGGAAACAGAATCACAGCATGTGTTCAGAACTCTACCACACCCAGTTTTTGAAGTTCTGTTCGAAACCATGTTTCAAAGGGTGATTTAGAAAAGGAAAGCAAAGCAACAAAGCATTGTGTATATAGTGATTGGCACAACCTTCCCCCAGAAGCAATACACATTTTCCTGGTGTCTGCTTATTGTCACCTTTATCTCCTCACTTCAGCTTGTCAGCAAGTGGTGTGCCAGGACTTATCTTGTTGGGGTTCAAAGCTTTAGTGGTATTGTCATTCACCAGCAGCTGTGTGTTCCTCTTAGCAAAAGATGTGAAACTTCTTTTAATTACATGTTTAACCTCCACTAAAAGAAAGATGGTGGAGGTAAAAAAAAAGAAAAAAAAAGATAAGTGCTTTCATTTTATAAATCAAAAGCCAAAATTTATGTTGGAAATTGGATATAGTTATTTTTTCCTATATCTGTTCTCTTTCCTTTACGTTCTAAAGAAACAGACAAAATGTGGTTGAACTGTAATTAACAAAGGGTGATGAAACAATCTGTGACTTTCAAAAAGATAATACTGGGATACTTATAGTTGCTTTTTATATTTGGATTAAGGGATAATTAAAACTCAAATGAATTTTCTTTACAGTGGTAAGAATTTCTAAGAATGAGATTCTAGACCCTAGAATTCTATCTTCAATATGGTCAGGTAGATAACATTCTTATCTTATTTTAAAAATAATTAAAGTGAAGCCAAAGAAGTCTGTATTATTTGGCCATGGTCACATATCTAACACCAACAACTTCGGGCTCCAATTCTGGTGTGCTTTCCAGTTTACTGAATTGTCTAGTAAAGGTGGTTTTGGTGGTGGTGGTCGTGGCAGCAAAATAATTACAAACAAACAATATTTTAGCACCTACACTATATAGTTTCTCTATTAGACTCCATGGGTATAAAGAAGGGATGATGACAGTTATAAGCACATCCAAATACATATTTAGTAAAAATGCAAAAGCTTGAATCTCACTCAGCCCAATATTATTTTCAAACATCTAATTTGGCAAACTTACTCCTAGAGCAGCTCATATTGAATGGAAACATCTCAGGATCAGAAAGATCCCTAGAAGTGATCTTTGTCAAGTACTCATCTAGTATCTGCATGCCCTCCTTCAAGTATGCATTCCAGCCTCCACCTGAAAATGTATAGGGACAGACCTCTGCCTATTCTATCTTTGGTCAGCTCTGACTGATTATCACTTTTTCCCCCTTAGTGTGTATTCTATAATCAGATTGTCTGAAATCACATACTAGTCCCATCAATTACTAGTTGTGTTATTTGAGGCAAAATTATTTAACCTCTGTATTTTCAGTTTCCTCATCAGTGAAATGGGTATAATAGTACTTAACTTATAGAATTGTGTTGTGGATTAAATTATTAAATATATGAATAGCATTTAAAACACTGTGTGCTATGAAATAAGTGTTCAATTGTGGCTAATGCATACACACACACACACACACACACCATATTTATACCACCAAAATGTATACCCAAAATTATGTGTTTATATATAATTTTTACTATAATAATCAAGTAATAAAGTTTGGCTAGCAGTAGTAGTAGTAGTAATAGTAGTAGCAGTAATAATAATAGTTGTAGCAGTGATTATAGGTTGTTCTCACTGTAGTTATAAACCTGGTTGTTGACAGTTCTACTCTACTGGACCTATAAATACACTGTCATTTGACAGTCTATCTAATATACGCTCACAGAAGAAAGAATTTCTTCTGTTGGAGGCCAAGGCAACCTTTCTGAATCACTTTCCTAATATCTCAAACCGAGATAGCCTCAGCACTGGAATGAGAGCCATACCCTGGCTCTCAGCTAAGGATTCCTCCTGGTACACCCGGTCTCAAACTTTAAACATTGTACCTTGACCAACTCTTTTCAGAGCATTCAATCAAATTTCTTCCTGGTACTGTCTTTAACACTTTCCACAATTGCAATTAAAATGAATCTATTTTGTAACACTATAGCCAAAATTTGGTACTTTCTTCATATTATGAGACTTTTTCATTTAAATCTATGAATATTCATTTCATAGTGGCCCAAGGAAAGAAAAAGATGACTTGATTATTAAACAGTATATGCCACACTTTTCTATAATTTGGATGACTAGGTAAACTGAGTTAATGTGATACTAATGCCATGTTAACATGAGCATATATTGAAGTTAGTGTTTTTTTTTTTTTTGGGGGGGGGTGTTTTTTTTTTTTCTTTTCTTGCGAACATGGCAAACTAATGACAATGCTGTCACACAATCTGAGTGCAAGCAGGATATCTTATTATATGTAAAATAACAATAAATAAATAGAATACTTGGCACTGATTGAAAAATATGAGATATTTCCATTTTGCAGGAATGCATTCCTCTTTGCAGAGATCAGCCCATCCTGAGATATCTCCTTGCATCAAACTGCCTTCTATGAATAGCACCTGAGACCCTCAAACACAAGTTGCAGAGAGCATATAAACCTCCCTGTGCACAAGGACTTGGGTGTCTCATTCAATACCATATTCCCAGAGGCTAGAGCAGTAGTGGATTCGTGATAGGTGGATCCATAAGGATACATTCAATGAATCAAGGAATGAATATCAGTCTACAGATCTCTCCTCTCATAAATCTCTTTTTTCTCTACGTGTTATACCTTTCAAACTCAACTTGACCTCTCAAGTTATTTTTAGACTCCCCTATAACCCTATATAAACGTGCTCTCAAATTTTTCATTCACAACGATGTAGAACGGTATAATAAAAGTTTAATGTATCACACGTATTTGATGATCTAACAACCATTTCTGACTGTGAAAACACAATGAGTGCAAAGATGAATGAGAACATACATTACTTTCCCATGTCTTACTTCTTCACATACATTTCCTCTTTTCTTTTTAGTACAATCTGTTCTTGTCAAACTAACCTTGTTACAGCTTCTCGAATATGGTATGATGTCTCTTTTTTGCAGGATTTTGGGTACCCTTGGACTTCTCTTCAGTTCATCTGTCCTCTACCTTTAAAAGGAAGTCTTCCCTGATAGCCCTCTAACAGTGTTTCTTCCTATACATTTATATACTCACTGTATTTAAAGTGCCTGGATATTTCTATCTATGTCTCTTCCTACTCTCACTAGACTCTAAGTTCCATGAAGGAATTGACTGCGTCTGTCTGTTTCCTAGCTTACGCTGTAAATAAATGCAATGTATCCAAACAAACAGTTAAGAAATTAATGTATGTTGAAGTTAGAGTATTGGGGAAAAGTCAATTTACTATCCTAGTTTTACAGATGAGAAAACATCTGTAAAACAGAGAAAACAATAATTCACAGATATACATATATATGTGTGTGTATATATATATATGTACATATATATATACACACACATATATATGTATATCTGTGAATAGTTTATTTATGTATATCTGTGAAAATAGTTTATTATTCTCATTTTACAGATGAGAAAACTGAGATTAAGCTCAGTAATTTACCCAAGCACACTCATACACTCAACAGAGGATAGCAGTAGAAATCCTAGTCTGTCCTTGATGAAGTACAAACTTTCAAATTTTCTTTTGTTTTTGTTTTTATTTATGCCAACACAAAACAGTGCCCTTTGTTGTTGCATAACAGCTCTCATTGTAGGAACTGAGCTTCATTTACTGCTTGGATATTTTAAAAAGTTATGAGCAAAAGGGAAATAAGAAAAACTCTTCTTCTTGGTTATTTCTAAATATGTGTGTGTGTGTGTGTATGTGTGCGCTCGCGTGTGCGCGTGTGCATGTGGATGGGGAAAGGTGGCTTCAAATATTGTACTTATTTTTAAATTTTTAATTGGCAAGGATTTGTGTTGTCATTTAAGTTTCAATCTGGATTTCTGTGAGCAAGAATGTTATCAACCCAATTGAGGCTGCCAAAGACCACAATCTGGCCAAGAAATAGGATTCTTTACTGAATTTTGTTTTGTGGGCTACTATATGAAAGCAAAGTGACCCTCATACATTGAAACCATGAGCTCAGCCATCGCTTAATATGATTCCCTTCACAGAGTTGCATATATAGGCAGAAAGGCAAAACGTCTTCATACAAAGTTAAACTCCCTTCAGCCTGAATGTCGGCAGAAGCCCCTCAAATTTTTGAAGAATAAATCAATGTTCTGTAAGATTAAAGCTTTGAGGCACAGCAAATCCTCTATGGAGTGATAACTAAGACTGCACCCATGTCTGTGGACAGAAAATGCCACCAATCCCCAGAGCATAGCTCTCTTGTTCTGCAATCAATTAACAGTGTACTACCAGAAAGGGTGCTGTGCCTTCACACACTTCTGAGATGTTACCGATCTGCTTCTCAGGGATACATATCAACCATTCAAGCAGTGCACACAACATAGTCATCCACCCTCACGTATCCTTAAATGTCACTCTTCCTTTAACTTTTATCTTTGCAGCTATTCCATGTCTCAAGAAGTATTATATCCCCCATGCCAGGCACGAGGCAGGAGGCTTAATTTAAGCCCATGAGAAGAAAACTCTGAGATGGGAATCTGTGTGCAGGAAATTTATTGGAGAGTGATCAGTATCTGTGAAGAGTGAAGGAAATAGAATAGAGCTAAAAGAGGAGTTGAATAGTCATGCAGTTGTACTACAGGCCTCATTCTCTCCCAAGGGGCATTCTAGAATTGAAATAGTCTTTCAGAGTTGTGCCACCCAGAAGCAAATAGAATGACTTTGTCTCATTGGCCAGTCATTAATGTAGGCTGTTGCCTGGAAGTGGGTGTGATCTGAACAAAGCAAACTGTCTTCAACTGAAAGAAATTTCTAGAGGGGAATTAAGTTGGAAGCCATCAGATGCCACCACTCGCAGCATTTGGGGGGCAATGAGTACCCCCATCATGAAGGGACAATACGTGCAGCACACCACAGCACCCATAAGACCAGGTGACAAGGAATTCAGTTCATGCCTTCAAAGACAATTTGGGGGGTTGTTGCTTTATCTCAGATGGAAAAAAAAAATCATACTTTAAGTCACCACCAGAAGATGATCTATGATTTTACAAGTCCTTCTAAAATGGTTTGTCCAAACAAGTATCATGTGTCCAACCAAAGCTAAAATCCAGGAAGTTAGAAAAAAAAGCAATATAATCTTTGTAAACCTTTGGGGCAAGGCATCCATCTTCTTAAAACCAAGAGAAATGCACAACAGATACTGGCAACTTCATTCTATACTCCTGGTGCTTCCTTGTCCGGCACCTCACCAACAATCTGAAAATGCTCGATTGGCCCGTTGCTGTCATCACAGCTCCCTTGTCACTCTGGCCGCAAATAGTTCACCACCTCCTATGTACTGGACTCCCAGTTTCTTATATAGGGTCCCAATCTCCACATCCAAGCCATCCTTCACATTGAAGCCAAAACGACCTGCCGTTCAAATCCAAATTTGTCACTCCCCGTTTAAAACTCCATATTACTTTCCTAAAATCCTTTGCATGGCAATCAAAACTTTTTACGCAGCTCCTTTATGCTGGTCTAACTGTTTTTCCTATGAGTCCCTCACAGGCACACATCCCCACACTACATTCTGTCAATCCTGACTGCACTCGTTTATTTAGCAATTACATATTATTATGTAGTATACTGTGCTGGTAGAAATATAAGGAATAGTAAATATGATACAGAGATATACATAAAGGCTTCCAAAGCAGGCACACCTTTTCTTCTCCCTGCAATGCTCTTTCTCTCTGAATGAGATAAATATACATTCCTCCCCAAACCAGCTGAGATATAACATACCCTGTAAGTCTTCCTTTTAAAAAAATCTCATCTGCCATCCACCCAACCGGAATATGCTGTTCTCTTTCTTTTTGTGGTCCATTGCATTCCATGTTTGTATGTCTCTATAGTTAAATGTTTTACTATGTAATATATCACCCATATAAACGACATGGGTTGTATATATGGATATATACATGTATACATATACATATGTGTGTTTATATGTACATATCTATACATATATCTATACATATAGACATATAGACATACACATTATATACACATTATAATAAAAGAAATAGCATTATAATAAGCATTATAATAAAATAAATAGCTATAAACCCACAACCATACTTAATAACTAGAAGATTACCATTATTACTATAGCTATCTATGTGCTTCTTTCCTGGCCTTTTTTTTGTTTTGTTTTGTTTTTTTCATTTTATCCCAGAAGTATCACTATCCTAAAATTGTGTTTATAATCCTCTTCATTTTGCTTTTGTGGCAAGTGTATTTGCTTTTATTCTTGAGCAATATACCATTTATTTGACGTGAACTTTGAGATTGAACTTGTAAAACTATCACATGATGTGTAATTATTCGATAATGAAAATAAACTTTAATTACACAAAACACCATGGATGACTTTTAGCAACATAATGTTGCATGAAAAAGTAAGCAGTAGCAGACCACATATCATCTGGTACTATTTTCATTGCCATCTATTTTAATTACTTCTACATGTATGTATATCTTCCCACTAGACTCTTAGTTCTTTGAAGAAAAATTCATTTCACGTTCATTTTTTGTAATATTTTTATTTCCCCAGCACCCAACATGGTGCGCAACCCATCAGATGCAGTCAATGCATATTTGTTGACTTGAGTTGGACTCATCGATCCATGTCCATTCTAATTTCTGATCATCCCTTGAATTCTGGGCTGTCTAATATCTCCTACTTTGATTTAGCTTCTGATTTCAGTGCCCTTCCTAACCTAACGTTGCCCCATGTAATATACTCTGACAGGGCACCTATATTCGTATCTTTGTCTATGTCTCACTTCCTACTGATCCTATTTATAGTTTCCTACTCCAGTGGTTGGATCAGCAGATAGAAATCCCTGACCAATATGTCCTTTAAAGTACAGAACTCATCTGTTGGTTCTGCTAATAATGTCGTGTGTCCTACATTCACTAGTATCATGACTAATTACAGTTCTGAAGAATTATATTGACTCAACGTCAATGTCTTATGCACTCAAATGCTTCATTCCCAACGTATCAATCCTCTCAACAACAGGAAGGGCAATGCGATTCTCTGAAAACTGCTTGGTATGTATCATCTTTCCGAGTAATTCATAGGTTCTAGAATAGCTCCATTGCATTGGCAAGGAACAGTACTCCAATAACTCACCAAGGGTAAGAATTGTTTCTATAGCACCACCATTACATACAGTCTTTCAGTTTCAACTTCAATGCTTTCAAGGACACAGAGCTCTTTATATCAAAGATTGTCCTTCCATTATTGAACAGTTCCAACTGGCCAAAATTCTTCCTTCTATTCAAGCAAAATATTACTGCTCTGCATTTTCCACTTTTATGTCGATTTTTTTTTCATTCTGTAGAAGGCAATGCATTTTAAAGAAAACAATGAAGAATTGCAAGTTGGATTTTTGTTTGAGTGACCTCTCCATGAGTGGCCTTAACCAAACTTCTTGAAATCCTATACCCTCCGTTTTCTCATCCATAAATGAATATAAAACACCCACCTAAGCACATGCCTTAAAATATACTGGGTCTTCAATGGATGCTAATCTACTTTAATACAAATCACATATTCTTTATTTCAAAAATGATGATATTAAACTGTGGTCACTTCTGTGGTTACTTATGTCGTGGTCACTTCTGCCCAGTATTGTCTCTTTATTACCCATTCTATGTAATGACTAACAGGGATAAAGGAGGTTGCTTCAGCCACAACACTTCAGCTCCTTTGCCTGTGCCAGAAGCCTCCTCTACCACTGGAATCCAGGAAAGGAAAATAGGAGGAAACTGCAATAATACACAGAGTGCACGGATTGCATACTAGAAGATAGCATTACAATCCAGCATGTGTCATTGCTGGCCATGTGTCCTAAGGTAAGAATCGTAACCCCTTAACCTGTCTTACTTCATCTGTATACGGAGATAATGAAGCCTGCACTTTGTGTTTCTTCTGAGGGTTACACAAAAACATCTGTAAAACGGCACTTAGAAGTCTCCTAGCTACCTAGTAGTGGCCCAGGATGTGGTAGATGATAATGATGATGATGATGATGATGATGATGATGATGATGATGATGATATTATTATTATTATTATTATTATTATTATTTAGTACCCTAACACTATGTTCTCACCTGTGTTGGGAAAACACCACCAGCTTGGAATACAAATAAGTTAACATTCACACTTAAAATTCAGATTAATTACTCAAGATCCCATCTGCCTAGAGGACTACTCCCACTACCATATTCCCACATTACAAGTCCAAGTATCCAGGGCCTTTATGAATTCCTATGAAGCCAGTTCTACTTGAAAACTCATTGTGGAAGGATAACTAAAGAGCCTGAACAGTTTGTGAACGTGACACCATTTTTGATTTTGCCACTCCATGGTGTAAACCTCATGAAGTTAAAGTACGTCCTCACTGCTTGATTAGGTCTCTTGCCACCACTGAGAAGATGTGGAAGTAATCTTTCAGGATGTTGTCAGAGAGAAAACGAAGACACTCCTCTTAGGGATATGCAAAAGGGGTCCCTTGTCACCACATGTCTGGACACAAGATCAGTTTCTACATAATTCATTTAACCTTTCTCTGAGACTCAGTCTCCACAAAATGAAGACTGTTGAATTACGTGATCTTTTGGGACTTTTTTATATTTATCACTGGTTGATGTTGCATACAAAATACTACAGAAAACCAAGTTCATATGAAAAAGAAGCTATTAGGCTACACAGGTGACATAACTAGATATTCAGCATTCAGCTTCTCTATGATTGTGATGGCATCGATAACAATTAACATTTTTTTTTCTAAACCTGATGTTATTACTATTGTAAAGCTGTTTATGACACAATATTTGTTCCTTTCTCTGGTTATAGGGAATTCTGCCTCCCTGACAGATTAGAAACTACTAGGAACAATGGGGACAGTAATAATAAAAATAATACTAAAAATATAAGGCTTTTCTCACAGTATCGTTGTAAAGAACAAATAAGATAAAACATATGGAATTATTATATATATTACAGCTATGTTTTATTACTTATATTCTAAGTATACTAGTTATGCATATGTCAAACTTATTTCAAGTTTAAGTCTTGTGTGCCTCAGACTTACAGGGAAATAATATTGAAGAGAAAGGAACATCACGAATAAAATAAACCACATTTTTCTCTAATATCAAAGATAAATTCTTTCCATCCTTAATCTCCAATTTGTTTTTGTTCAATATATACATTCTATTGCCAAGTTTTACAGGTTTTCCTTTTACGAATTTAGGAACTGTGCCTTGTTTGTGTGTTTATTTCCACAGTCTAGATAAGTCTCTAGCATACATGAGACATTCAGCGTTTTTTTTAATAAATGAAGAAATGCAATGTGTGCTCTTTATGTAATCCTTGACTATGCTCCTTGTTCCTTCTGTCATACCACGGTTCTCATTTTCTACTGCTGCACCCACTGTGCCTCCTATGCTAGGCCAGCACCTTTATTATAAAGTCCTGCTAAGTCCTCTACTTACTCTTCCAGATTTCACCATGTGATTGGAAAATCATTTTGTTGACTCTAGTTCCCAAAACACTATTTTTCCCATTAATCAAGCTCCACCTAAAGTTCCATTTGCTCTCTCTCTACCTGCTTACATCCCAAAGCTCAGATAAATCCTGACTCTTTCATAAATTCTCCTCAGATTCGGAGTTTGAGGTAATTCTTCTTCCACCTCTACACTCTCACAGAACTAGACCTGATATTTGTGACACTAAGTACTTTTTATATCTGCATATATATATATATATATACACACACACATATGTATGTATGTATATGTGTGTGTGTATCTACATATATATTCCATGATATTTTGGGCCAGATATTCTTTAGTTTTTGTTGTGGGCAACTGACTGTTCTGTGCACTGGTGAATATTTAGCAACATCTTGCCTTTTATTCACTAGCTTCCAGTAGCATACCCCTAGTTGGGACAAATGAAAATATTTCCAGAAATTGTTAGGTGTCTCCTGAGGAAAGAAATCCACCTCTCTCCCAACATTGAGAACTTCTGATTTAAGGCTATATTCATATTATATTCATACTCACATATGGGCTGAAGAAAACGATTGATTGATTGATCTTCATCTACATCTGTTAGGAATTAAGCTCAATAACATATGCTTCTTGTTTTCATTTTTGAATATATATTTTTACTTTTCAATTATAGTTGACATAATATTGTATTAATCTCAGGTATATAACAGTGATTAGACATCTATATAACTTAAAAAGTGGTCACCCAGATGAATCTAGTTCTCATCTGACACCATGCATAGTTATTACAATATTATTGACTGTCTTCCCTATGGTATGCTGTACTTTACATCCTCATGACTATTTTATAACTACCAATTTGTATCTTTAGTCCCTTCCCTTTTTCACTCATCACTCCAACCTCCTCCCATGTGGCAACACTCAAAATGTCCTCTGTATCTATGAGTTTGTTTCTGTTCTGTTTGTTTGCTTATTGTGTCTATTTCCTTTACCAGGTTAGGGAAGTTTTCAGTCATTATTTCTTCATATAGGTTTTCAACTCCTTGTTCTCTGTCTCCTTCTGTACTCCTATGATATGAATGTTGGTATGCCTGGTGTTGTCCCATAGGTCCTTTACTCTATCTTCATTGTTGGTGTTCTTTCTTCTTCTTGCTGTTCTGATTGGGTGTTTTCTGCTACCTTTTCTTCAGAATCACTGGTTCGATCCTCTGCTTTATCTAATCTACTGTTGATTCTTTCTAATATATTCTTCATTTAAGTTATTGTATTCTTTGTTTCTGACTGGTTCATTTTTATGTTCCTTATCTCCATTTTTGTTTCCTATCTCTTTGTTGAAATTCTCACTGAGATCATTAAGCATCCTTTATAGCCAGTATTTTGAACTCTACATGTGGTAGATTGCTTGTCTCCATTCTGTTTAGTACTTTTTCTGGAGTTTTGTCCTCTTCTTTAATTTGGAACATTTTGGCTGCCTCCTTATGTTTGCTTCCATGTATTAGGTAGAGCTGTTATGTCTCCCAGTCTTAGTAGAGTGGCATTGTGTAGTAGTCCTGTGAGGCCCACTAGCACAGTGTCCCTTGTGACACTGTGCTCCAGGTGTGCCCCTTGTGTGGGTTGTGTGTGCCCTCCTTTTGGAGTCAAGGCTTGCTGTTGGCCTGTCAACAGGAGGGATTGGCCCTCAGGCCGATTTGTTGTGAGGACTGGCTGTGACTAAAGTGGAGAAGCTGTTGTGTTGGGATTGACTCTACAGAGCAAGATGCACTTTAGCAGGGCTCTGGTACCTTCCCAATTGGCCCTATGGGTATGTCATTTGTGGAGCTTGTTGGTTGGTGCTCTGGTGTGGTCTGCAGCTGGCTAACATGTTTGTTGCTTCTGGAGCCTTTTGGGAGTGGCTCTGGTGTTGGCCAAGGTCAGTGCCCTGCCTGGGGCCACTTGGTATGAGCTACAAAGTGATGTTCAGATTGTTACCGCTAGTGCTGGGCTTGTAGGTTCTTGGGGGAAGCTAAGTTACAAACTAACGTTAGCTTCCATTAGTGAGGTTTGGTGTTGCTTAGCAGCAGATACAGGGCATGCTAAGGCCAGATGCTGCTTCTTTGGTGTTTGTGAACCTTTGAGAGATTTTAGGAACTTCCATGGCATTAGCCAAGACAGGCCATTTGTATGGAAAATACACGAAGTGTTTTGGGTGAGCTTGCAAGTTGAGTGGGGCAGGGTGTCAGAGAATCACCAGGGTGGGGTGAAAGGTGTTAGATTGATGGGTACTCAGATATTGGTGTCTGTCTGTGCCTGCATGCTGGGTGGGGGAAGAACTCAGCAAAGGAATAAGGACTTCTGACAGCACTTCTGTCTGGGAGAAAGCTTCCCCTCCAGCCCTCACTCTGCAGCCAGATGATTCAGTTTCTCTCTATATGTCCATGGCACCTTTCAAGCCATTGTTTCAGTGCTAGAGCTCAGAAGGAGTGAGTCTATCAGCGAGTAAGTCTGTTTATGGGTCCTTTGAGAGGAACATCTGGGAATCCAGCAGCTCTGCATCTAACTCAGCCATTATCTCCACTGGTTTTCACAGCCTGACATTATGGGGACTTTTCTTCCCAGCATTGGAACCCTGAGCTGGAGAGCCTGTTGTGGAGTTGGGACTCCTCACTCTTTGGGAGGGATCTCCAATGCTGAGGTATTCCTCCCGATTTTTAACCATGACATGAGGGTGTGGGACCAGCCCCATTCGTGCTTCCACTCCTTCTATCAGTCTTGATGTGGTTTCTTCTGCATATCCTTAGTTATTGGAATTCTTGTCAGGTAGACTTCATGCAATTCTCAATGATGGTTGTTCTGTAGCTTAGATGTGATTTTGATGTGGTCAAGGGAGGAGGCAAGCACAGCATTTACCTACTCTGTCATCTTGACTAGACTTCTAAATTCAACTGTCTTCATTGTTATGCTGATTAAATTAAAATTCTTGCATCTTCTGCTTTAATACCCATAACAACAAACCCGCACATCTGCGGTAAGAGACAGGAGGCTTAATAGGTGGATAAGTGATGTTTGGACTCTTAATTTTAGGATGTAAGAATTCAGATTTCAGGGGAGGCAGAAGACATTGCACCTCTCTTGGTCTTGATGTTGAAAGAAACCTCAAGCTACCTGATCTGCAAAGCCATACAGAATTTAGTCCTTCACTGCCAGTGAGAGTAATTTCTGACCTCTCTGTTTTAATTTTTATGATCTTGAGGAGTATTATTAGCACCAATTTAGACGTGGAAATTATAGCTCAGAGAGATGAATAACTCACAACAATATATTGCATCGTGTACACATTTCCTTGCATCATGTTGCCTGACAACTTATGAAGGGCAGGTTTTTTGTTGCTTTCACCTTTTAACCTCCCATAGTGCCTATCAGGTAGTGGAATATTAATAATAATAATAATAATAATAATAATAATAATAATTGGTCAATCACAGTGAACATTCTCAGACTTATCATGTGACCTATACACTCTCTCTGGGGTTAACATTTTCTAGATTTGCATTGCCTGTGGATTGCCTACCTAGTACTTAGCCCTGGTATATTTATGTTACATATGTAAATTGGATATAAGTGTATTACTTAACAAAATAATTGTGTTAATATTTCTGTCTGTCTTCAAGTTTTGGCATCATAGTATAATGAAAAATGCATGAGCTTTCGGGAATAAAAAAGATGTTAAATTTAAATTCTGACTCCATGCCTAACCAGCTATGTGGCATTTACTTCAAAAACTAAACACTTTTGTGGCAGGTGCAAAGAATATATAGATGAAAACTGCAATCTTCACTATATAGAGATTTATACTCTAGTAAAGGGGAACAAAACTTCAAAAGAAATCAATTTGAATACAGCAACATTACATTAAAGCATGTACAAAGTACAGTGATGACACAGAGGAGGGAAAAGTTAACTCTATCAGGTAAGGACAGAGGAAACTTCTAGGATAATCAGGCTCATAGTGTGTGATAAGGGACAGTCAGAACCAAACGACAAGCATCTTCCACTTTCTGAGTTTCAATGTCACTATTTGTAAAATAAGGATAATTATAGGTGCTTCATAAAATCGTTATGAGTATACTAAATGAGATAAGAATGTAACATGTCATCAAGATAAGTCACACGATAAACCCTGTTTCCTTTCCATTTCCTTCAAAAGGCAAGGACTGTATCATTAATAACTTTTTAAAATAAGTTACTTATTTAAGACCATAGGAGAATAAGAGGACACGACATTTCATAGATTACTAAGATAGTTAACTTCTTCCCTTCCTCAGATACTCAAAGAAAATCTTTACATTCTTTGTACATTATAAATTCCCCAAGAAAGAGGAACAGGTTCTACATTCCATTTCAAAATGTTGTACAGATATTTTTATCACAAAAAGGCATCTTCCTCACAAGACTTCCATGACCTTCTTCCTTTTCTCTTAAAAAAAAATAGCAAAAACTATACAACCTGAACATTCTACTGAGTTCGCTTTCTGTTCCATTCAGTGACAACAAATACATGAACAGAATAGAAAACCCTGAAAAGTAAAATCAAATCCCAAGTGCTTTACACATCTTTGTGAGCCTCTGTGAAGGATTCTAAAGACTGACTCTTCTGTTATTCAAACTGCTTCACCCACTGCCTTCTGAGAGCTCAGACTCAGGCCCATTTTGGCATCTTTATCCCTGAATGTCCCTTGTCATCAAGATAAGTCTTTATTTCTTTTTGTAAAGTGACAGCGGAGATCTGGGAAGATGAAGAATCTTTCCCCACTGAGCTTCAAATAACTCACTTCTAAAGCACTTCCATAATTCTCACTGTGGCCATGAGGTTGTGCAGTCTCATTATCTCTGACCTTGGTCTCTCTCAGATCCCAGGACCCATGAGAAAAAAAGGTCAGTCCCGACATTCATTCATTCAACCAACATTTACTGAGCACTTGCCAGGTGCAAAATATGGTGTTGGGCTATAGGAATTTAGCAAGGATTTATTCACTCAATAAGTAACAAGAAGAGCATAATCTTGCTTTATTTGTTTCAATAGTCTCATGCTCTTTTTTTTTTTTTTTTGGAAAGTGGTCAATAAAGTGTAAACATATTTAGCAATCTTTCTATTATATTATGCATCTTCACCACCCCCAATCTTAGAGTCTTTGGATCTCGTAATATGGATTCCACAGCAACTTTAAATAATGTAGCTCTACTCTTTCTATGTAGGAATATCTTGAGCTAAAGTCCACTATAAGATAATTTCTATCATTAGTAAAAATAGTTGTCTAGAGTTTATTGTATTTATGTTATATTACAAAAGCAGAAAATACACACTTGAGGTGTGAATGCACTTATAATTCATGATTAGTGGAGACTGTTTGCAATTGACCTTGCAAATTACACTCCTCACATCTCAAGGAAATTTAATTTTACAAGTGTGTTCAATGGTTCCTGTTAGATTTGATCTGAATATACACAAACTCAATTAAAAAGCTGCATACTTCATATTCACCTTTTCCTCTTTACACAGTACTGGATCAGCAGTGAGCAGAGTATAGTAACTGAAGGGAATTCACTGGGTTAGTTGGCTAGATAGGGCCTAGAAATTCAATTTGAGAAATTAAAGAGTTGAGGATAAGCTTAAGTTTGACTTGAGATATCAAGGTCTAAGGCATCAGATGTAAGGTGTTAGATGATGGCAGTTGGGATTTTCTGGAGTTTGGCCAAGATGTAGAACTGGGAGATCCTCAGGTAGCATCCACAAAGCAGAAAGTGGTGCCCAAGCTCCAGGGAAGGGGTTGGGAGGACAATAGTGAAGGGATCAGGCCCATAGCAAGCGAGGGTCCTCAGTACCAGGGTTCGTTTTCAGTGGGGATCGGAGACAAAACCTGAGTCCCTGACAGCAGCCAGTCTGGAAGCACAAGCACACCTGGTAGTGGACAGATAACTGCCATGTCCTAGGTCCCCGGAAAGTACCCAATTTTGGTCATGAGCATGCGCAGGAGTGTCTGCTGTACAATCCACAAATTATATTTAGATGTGATGTTTTAATAGGAGAGAATCACCCATTCTTTTACCAGGCCAGATTCTTAGGCACAGAGATGAGTCAGGGTAGGAACATTAGACTGCATTTGACTATTGGGGTAGGATAGAGTTGGCATACATTATCAGCGAGATAAAGCAAGCTCAGAAGGCTGTGAAACTTTGTGAGCTCATGTAACAAAGGGTCCAGACACTATTTTGAGTTTACAAACTTGTGTTATACAATTTTGTCTCTCATTTGTGCATACGTATGTGCATATATTCTGCAGATATACCTACACTGACACACAGCATACACTTCTCAAATGATAGTATAGTGGATGAATACATGATACAAGGCAGAAAAGGTACACACTCTCATGGAACTAACATTTGTGTGAGGGGAGGAAGTAATAATCAAGATTCAAATAGTTAATCAGGATAATTTCAATTAATATGGAAGTCCTGGAGACAATAACATAGACTACTGCAATAAAAATGTTTGCCTCCATATCTACATAAAGGCAATTTTCACTAAATACAGATTAATAAAACTTGCAAGGGACTCATTCTGTCGTCTAGGTATAATGGCATATTTACCATTTATTTTTCTTTCCCCAATCATATTTTCTGGTTCAACTGCTATATCACATTCTCTTTCTGTTGTCCCTAAAAATATTCATGTTACTTTCCTAAAATAGATCAATAGTGTTTATTTTTAATCAGCAACATATTTGAGACAAACATAATATCTGAAATGGAAAAATGAGGGGAAGAGCAGGAGGGGCTTTGGAATCCAGGCAGAACCTTCCTCTTCAGAGTGTCAGGTTACCCAATGCCAATGGATGGCCTATGAATAGCTGGTGATCAATAAAAAGCCCTTTTTTCTCCACCAAGAGAACAAGAAAGAACAGTATATTCTTCTTCTGGATATATCCATGGCTCTTGACCTTGCATTATGTACATATATTTTCCAATATATGTTAAAACTTTAAATTCACAGATTTATTTATTTATTTATTTATTTATTTTTTTATCAATCCCTTGTGCACATCAGCTTAAGCCCAATATGACTCAGGAATCACTGGAAGGTTATTGTGTTAAGTTGAAGAGCCCATTGAAAGCAGGACTGTAATTTACAGAAAAGAGGAATCTTTGTGCAATGCTCTTTCTCTTCTTCTAATGAACAAAGAACAGAGAAACACAGCCTTTAATTCTAGCTTAAACACTCAGATTGATAACTTATTTTTCTCACCATGACTCAGTTTTCTTCTTTATAAATAAAGGGATACCTAATTGCTTTGAGGTTCAAAAGCAATAGCACGTTCATGTATATCCACATATATAAAATATATAACATAATGCTTGCACATAGTACACATTCAATAAACATTTTCTTCCTGTGTAAGGATCTCTGGCTTTAATTTCACACAAGTCACAAACTGGAACCATAAAGATGAAAATAAAGAATATAAAATTTGAAAATGTGTAATTTACTGAAAGCACAAGAACCATTAATTGTCAGTGATGGTTCTCATTAAACTAGCAGCATATGTTGCTATTATAAGGATGTTTGTCATAAGCTCCTGAGAGGTCTATTAACAATAAAATCCTATTATTCCAGATGTTTCACATCCATGTAATATACCCATAATAATTAATTTCATATGGCCTAAATTCATAAATCTAGAAAACTAGAAAGACATGTTATTCACCACAGAAAACATCTTACATTCTACTTATAATCAGACTGAAATGCTAAAAAGTGCCATTAATTACAGGGAAACCCACTATCATTTTTCTTTATCTCTCAAATGGACTTTGAATTTTAAAATAGCCCATTACCATTATAAAGGCAGCATCTGAACAAACAAAGGGAAGAAGAAAGTTGCTGCCACATCTGCTGCTGTAGCCACAGCCACTCCTCCTAGTGGCACTATTGTCACTGCTTGCTGCTGCCACCCCCAGCTGGCACTGGTTGAGCTGCTACATTGTGCCAGGAATTGTGCTATATACTTTATATATGGTCATGACTTATGTTCACAACATCTCTGTTAGATATGTTAGATAGTTTTCACGTTTTATAAAGTCTCCCCTTTATTAAAACGAAAAGTTCAAAGTCACGGTTTCTCAATAGTAGAGCTCAGATCTCAAACAAGAAAATCTAGACTCTTCACACATTACCAAGCTGCCTCTCCACAGAAATAATAAAAGTTTTCATTTATTGTATACCTGACCCAACCTGTCAGATAGCCTGAGATGGAGGAAGATAGAAAGGGGATTCTCCAAAATAGAATCTGAAGGTCAACGATGGTGACTGCCACTCAATGCCACAACCCTCTTCATAGAAGGCTTGACAAATAACTAAATGGTCACCCAGCATTCATTAAACCTGTCCCTCTTCAAAGCAGAGATCCATCTTCTTTTATATTCCTAGCACCTGTCATACACTCTGTATGTAGAGTCAGGGTTTATTGAATGACCACTTATTGTTATATGCTCGGGAACACATCAATTTAAGCTACAGAAGGATAGTCATTCAACAGGTGAGATTCTAAGTTTTAGATATTGAGGTTTAACCATGGGAAAAGATATTATTGAGAAGAAATAATTTATTGCTTTCAAACCCAAGACTGGAACTGTTAGAACACCAATTTATCATATAAATAATAGCTATGTTAATGGTTAATGTTTGTTGAGAAATAGTTAAGTGTTAATAATTATACTAAGAATGTTGAATTTTCATAATAACTGTATGAGAGAGATATTCTTATTATTATTTCTGGGCACAGTGAATTTAAATAAGAGATACCACACAGCCAGTAAAATATAGAACAAGGACTGAACAGCAGCAATCTGGCCCCAGAGCCTTCTTGCCACCACGACATTCATTATATGCCTGTTGTGAATTCCAGCTAAACGAATGTGATATCATGGAATTGGGAGTTATCTATTTATATCTTGCTTTCTGAATGTTCTTGCACGATGGAAAAATTAGCTAGACAGCTGAGCGGACTATAGAAATGAGGAAGATTCAGGAAGAAAAAGACACCATCTGATAATCTGGGGAGATTGGATACCATACGCCACACTGCTAGAATATTTGACAACATGTTCTCACCTTTCATCTTAACTTGAACTATGGTTGGTGGCACTGTGGTGTTCAGAGCTTTGGTGTTCGAGTCAAAAAGAGCTGAGTTCAAGTCTAGCTCATGTGCTTTTTAGTTGTGTGACCTGGGCTGGTCCATGACCTTAAAATCCCTCATGTGTAACATATATCTAAGTATAATACCTATCTATATCAAAGGACATTGGAAAAATTATACAAGGTAATACATGTAAATTATTAGTACAATTACTGGACTATGCTTAAATGTGCTTATAAATATTATCTTTCATTTTGAGTCCTCCTTTTGCAAATGAGCAATCAGAAGGCCTAAGATATCAACTAGATGCTCAGTAAACTTTGTAGAATGAACAAACATGTTAATGAATTAATAAATCATTGGAAAGAAAGCCACAGGTGTTAATGAATAAATCTCTCTGTTGTCTTATCTCCAAATGGTGGCAGCAAAAAAAGGAACACCTATTCTTTCAGTAGCTTCAGAAAAATGGTCATTTGGACATGTGACAAAGCCCCCCAGGTGCAGGGTTCAGTATTAGCCCTAATCATTTGTATTCTTTGAGTGGGTCTGCCCTCCACTCTGCCTCCAACACGGTTAAGGAGTGTGGGAAATGGAAGGACTCTATTCCTCTCAACTTCATGTAGTATAAAAGAAAATGAAATGAAGAAGAAGAAAAAAATCAAGGAGTCCATTCTTCATCTCTACTTTCAGGTTTATAACAATTTTTTCCAGGAGATGACTTCCAGTAAGTACTGCCATTATGATATTTGCTTGTATGATTTTACAAGTTGAAAACGCTTTCTGTGTATATTCGTTGGTGTAAGTCTTACTATTATCCTGTTGGTTAAGTTGCTAGGGTGTCAGCATGTCTCTTTCATGATGTAGAAACTAAGGCTTGAAGCACCTGCATGAATTGACTCAAATCACATTACCGCAAGAGGCAGAGGAAGAATTTCAAAAAATTGTGTCTCTCCCTTAAACCTACCATGACAGGATTTCCAGTCAAAATGCTGGAATAGGTAAACACTGTACTCACCTCCTCTCAGGACCACATCAATTACAACTAAACTGCATAACAACCTTCATTGAGAATTACCTGAAGTCTAGCTGATCCAAAGCCCTACAACTACGAACATACAGAAAAAGCCAATTGAGACTGCTAGTTGGCACAGAGACATACAATGGGTTGGTGTTACACCCGTATGTGACCATTAAAAACTGGGAGGGATATCTCAGCTGTGAGGTCATCCCCAGAGGAGTGAGGGGTCCCAGAACCACACCAGGCTCCCCAGTCTAGGTTTCAAGTGCCAGGAAGAGAAGACTCCATAACTTCTGATTGTGAAAACCAGCAGAGATTGTGGCTGAGTGAACCAGAGGGCAGCTGCAGTCTCAGGCGCTTCTCTTAAAGGGGCTGTGCAAGGATCTACTTGCTGATGAACTCCAGCATAGGGGCAGCAGATCGAAAGGCACCAGGGACATAAAGAGAGGAACTGAGCTGTCTGGCCACAGAATAAAAGCTGTAGGGGCAGCTTCCTCTCAGACGAAGGAGCTGGCAGAGCCATTGTTTCTTGGTTGAGCCTTCCCTCTACCTGTGTGCAGACTCAGGCAGACACTATGTCTGAGTCTCAATCAAACTGGCTATCACCTTTTGTTTGCCCCACCCTAGTGATTCCTTTAGACCCTGCCCCTCCCAACTTTTGGGCACACCCAACTTTTGGGTACACTGAAGGCTTCTCCACAGAAACAATATGTCTTAGCTAATGCTTTGGACTTTCATAAAATCTCTCAAACATTCGCAAAACAAGATACTCAAACAAGCAGTATCTGGCTTCAGTGTGTCCCATACCCCTGGCTGAGCAGCCCTAAGCCTGACACTAGTGATGACCATTCTTGGTTTGCAGATTTTCCTCTTGAGGAACCTCCAAACCCAGAGTGCAGGTGGCAGCCATCTGCAGATTGCTTTGTGGCTCATACCAGAAGGACCAGGCAGTGCACAAGCTGCAGCTAAACTTGTAGTGAGATGCCTCCCAGGAGTCTCCGGGGCTGGAATGCCCAGTGACCAGCTTTGTACTAAGCTGGAGAATCACCCTGCCACCTCCAAGGATGACACACTCAAAGGGCAGACTGAGCAGGCACCAGGGCCCCAATAATGCAAACCCTACTCTGTCAGGTCAGACCTTACATTACAGCTCCTCCATTGTAGTAACAGCCAGTCCACACAACCAGTCAGCCTGAGGGTCAATCCTTCCCATTAACATGCAAATAGTAATCAAGGCTCAACTACAACGAGAGGGCACATAGAACCCACACACCGGGAAAGGACATACCTGGAGCACCCAGTTCTACTGAACAGGGAGACTGCATCACTGGATCCTATGGGACACCTACTATATAAAGCCACTCTACTAAGGCTGGGAAGTATAGTGACCCTACATAGAAACAAATACAGGGATGCAGCCAAAATGGGGAGACAAAGAAACATATTCCAAATGAATGAACTGACCAAAGCTCCAGAAAAAGAACTAAATAAAACATAGAAAAGCAATCTACCAGACACAGCGTTCCAAATAGTGGTTACAAGGATGCTCATGATCTCAGCAAGAACTTCAACAAAAACACACACAACATAAAAATGGAAATAGAAAACATAATAATCAGTCAAAAATAAATAATACAGTAACTGAAATAAAGAATATATTAGAGGGAATCAACAGATTAGATGAAGCAGAAGATCAAATCAACAATTTAGAAGATAAAGTAACAGATGGCACCCAATCAGCACAGCAAAAAGGAAAAAAAGAATCCAAAAAAAAAAAATGGAGAATTCAAGGGGCCTTTGGAACATCAAGTGTTCCAACATTTGCATCATAGGGGTACCAGAAGAGAAGAGAGAGAAAAAGGGATTGGAAACCTATTTGAATAAATAATGACTAAAAACTTCCCTAAGCTGGTGAAGGAAATCGATATACAAGTTCAGGAAGTGCAGAGAGTCCCAAATGAGATTAACTCAAAGAGCTCACACCAAGACATATCATAATTAAAATGCTAAAGTTTGGAGAGAGAATCTTAAAAGCAGTGAAAGAAAAGTACATAGTTACCTACAAGGGAGCTCCTATAAAACTGTCTGCTAATTTCACAACAGACACTTTGCAGGCCAGAAGGGATTGATATGAAATAGTCAAAGTGATGAAAAATAAGGACCTACACCCAAGATTACTCTACCCAGCAAAGTTATCTTTTAGAATTAAGGATATATAAAGAGCTTCCCAGACAAACAAAACAAAACAAAAAAGCTAAAGGAGTTCATCACCACCAAAACAGTGTTACAAACAATCTTAAAGGGAGTTCTTAATAAATGAATAAATAAATACATAAATAAATACATAAATAAATACATAAATAAATAAATAAATAAATAAATAAATAAATAAATAAAATGTCAATAACTGCATATCTATTAATAACTATTTTAAAGGTAAACACATTAAATGTTCCAATCTGAATGGAGCTGAATGCATAAGAAAACAAGACACTTACATACACTGCTTACAAGAGACTCACTCTAGATCGAAAGACACATGGACCGAAAGTGAAAGGATGGGAAAAAGATATTTCATCAAAATGGAAACGAAAAATTCTGAGGTAGCAACACTTATACCAGACAAAATAAACTTTAATACAAAGGCTATAACAAGACGTGAAGAAGGACCCAGTAATCTCACTTGTATTTATCTGAAGAATCCAAAATCCTAAGATTTGTCCTCGAGGGGACAAATGCATGCATATGTTCATTGCAGCATTGTTTATAATGGCCAAGATGTGGAGGAAGCCTGGGTGCCCATTGATGGATGAATGAATGAAGAGTAGGTGGTATATATATACAATGGAATATTGATTGCTTAGTTGTGGATGAGAGAGGGTTCTTGCCATCTGTGATGGTATGGATGGACCTGGAAGGTATTGTGCAGAGAGGAGTATGTCAGACAGAGAAAGACAGATGTGATGGGATTTCACTTATATGTGGAATCTAAAGAACAAAACAAACAAACACAACAGAAATAAATGCATAGATGCAGAGAACATTTTGATGGTTGCCAGTTAGGATGGGTGTTGGGGACAGGGTCAAAATAGTGAAGGGACTAAGAAATATAAATTGGCAGTTACAAAATAGTCATGGGGATGTAAAGCATAACATGGAACATATAGTCAATAATGTAATAAGTATGTATAGTGCCAGGTGGGTACTAGACTAGTCAGGGGAATCACTTCTTAAAATATATAAATGTCTAACCATTATACTGTACACCTGAAATTAATATAAAATAATATTAAATGTCAAAAAACTAAAGTACAAAAATAAAAAAAAATATATGTGCATATTAAACATAAAAAAACAACAACAACAAAACCAAAAAACAAAACAAAAACTACCATGGTTCCCACTGGTCTCAGAAATAAGAAAGAAATCTGGACTCCCTTCCATGACTACCTGTATGACCTTGCTCCTGTCAACTTGTCTAACCTCATTGTAGGTAACTCACGCCCTTACCCCCTTGCTCATTATGCTCCCATGACATGGGCTTTCCTTTAAGGAGGAAGGTAGCTTTTTAGCTCTTTTCTTTTATTTCAGGCCCACATAAGATCTATGTACACACAAGAACCTGTTTGGCAGAGTCCTAGGCAGAACACACCTCAGACGTACAGGACACAGTAGGGCACAAGTTCTATGCAGAAGTTCTAGAGAATTCTGCTTTGGAATTTTATTACACTTTTTATAGATCCCAATGTGGGGTCAGTGAGGAGCACTAAATAGGTTTTCTAGGAAGTAACTGCGGGATGATAACACTTGATGGTAATTCTATTTGAAAATCATGATGCAGCAACCTATGGAAGTCAACTAGTATTATTCAGTTCTTGATGTCTTTTTAGTTTTACATATGAATTATACTGGGGGAAAAGAGAGTTGATGAGATAAACTTAACTTATTCTAGGATGCACAGTTTCTAAGCTTATTAGGTTCTACCACTGTCAGACAGCCCCCTCTAAAAAACATGACTGATGCTACATTACCAGGATTATTCTTCTAGGACTGTTTTAATTTTTTTACTAAGAACAAAACTGGTTTAAGCTACAGGAATGGTGCAAAACATGAAGTGGGTAGCTGGCCCTACATCTAGGGAACACAATGTCGGGGACAAGGAGACAGGGAGCCTTGACAGGAAATTATTTTAGAAATACATTATTTATAAGATAAAATTATTGAAAATAGTGTTTGAAACTCATAGACACAGACAATAGTTTGGTGGTTACCAGAGGGTAAAGGGGAAAGGGGTGGTAGATGAGGGTAAAGGGGATCAAATATATGGTGATGGAAGTAGAACTGACTCTGGGTGGTGAACACACAATATGATATATAGATGATGTGTTACAGAATTATACACCTGAAATCTATGTAACTTCACTAACAATTGTCACCCCAGTAAACTTTAATTACAAAAATAGAGTTTGAATCAAATTGTGCACTTCCACTAGCTTTAACTTTTATACATTAACAAAAGACATTTAATATAAGCTTTATTTTGCTTTAATTATTTTTTCAATCATTGAAAACAAATAGTGCAATTTAATTATATCTTAAAGATTTGTCTTCAAAGGAGGATTTATGATAAATTTTCTAGGGTTTTATGCTAATTAAATTGTACTGTCTGAGATATGTTTATATATAAAATGTTCTGGAAAACAATGTGGAATAGATGTCTGGACTCCAAAATCCAAAGGTCTGGATCAGGTCTCACCTCATAAATTTGCTGAGTAAACTTAGAACATCTCAGAATCTACTTATTTCTCTCATCTGCAAAATGAATGTGCTGTTAATATCTATTTGCAGGGCTACTATTAAAATAAAAAGGAGTAACACATCTAAGTATTTCCTATGAAATGTTGAAATCTAGCATGCCTATGCATATTACAAAAGGAATAAATGATAGTTTTTTCCTTTCTTAAAATGCGTATACAATTTTTGTCTCTCTCACTAGTATTATTCAGTTCTTGATGTTCTCACTAGTATGATTCAGTTCTCTCACTCTTTCTCTCTACACACACACACACACACACACACACACACACACACACACTTAAGTTTGCGAACTGTTGCAAACCTTTTTTGATATCAGAGGGATTATTCATCATGCATTTGTACCAACTTGACAAACAGTTAACAAAGTTTATTATTTGGAAATGTTGAAAAGGCAGGATGAAAACGTAAGACTACCTGAATTTTTGCCAGCAATTCATGAGTCTTGCATCACGACAGTGCACCAGCTCACAGGGCACTGTCTGTGAGGGTTTTTAGCCAGTAAAGAAATAACTGTACTGGAACATCCTCCCTAGTCACCTGATATGTCCCCCAATGACTTCTTTTTTTACCCAAAGATAAAGGAAATATTGAAAGGAAGACATTTTGATGACATTCAGGACATCAAGGGTAATACAACGGCAGCTCTGCTGGCCATTCCAGAAAAAGAGTTCCAAAGTTGCTTTGAAGGGTGGACTAGGCACTGATGTCAGTGGGTAGCTTCCCAAGAGGAGTCCTTAGAAACTGACCATAGTGGTATTCAGCATTGAGGTATGTAGTACTTTTTCTAGGATGAGTTTGGAACTCAATTGTCCAACCTTGTATGTATGTGTGTGTATGTGTGTGTGTGTGTTGCCTCATTCATTTCTTTTTGAACTACCTCAAGTTTCCATTATCTGTATAATGCCTTTAAAAATGTGAAACCTTTCTTTATACAATAGGTGACTTTTAACATTTCATAAAATTTCATTTTTTGCTAAGGCCCACATCAAGTGCTTAATTAAATTAATGTCTTTTTTTTCTTTTTTTTGTATTCCTTTGAGTTCAAGAACAGCTAGTAAAGGGGCATCCCAGTTTCAGGTACTCCCTCTCATAAGAAAGCTGTACTTTCACTTTAATAAAAACCTTTGCTCCTCTAACTCTCAAAAAACAAACAAACAATCAAAAACAAACAAAAAAACAGCTAGTAAAAGACTAATTACACCTTTTCTAATCTTTGTTTTAGTTCCAAAACTGAATTTGGTGATGCCCAGTAACAACAAAGGCTTATTCCATAGAGTAAATATACATAAGAAAAGTGTGCTGTGGGTTGGTTTGTGTCAGGAATTGCAAGTATCTACAACATGAGCCACCATTCCTCACTTGTTTTGAACAGAACAGACATTGCTAATCAATTGTGAATCGCCCTCTAAGTCTACTCCTCAACTTTTCAACCCAGAGTTTGAATCATAAATTGGTCAGAGTTAGCTATGAAATGAAATATATCTGCGCACATTGTCTTGTGGATATAATAACTTATTTTAGCTGAAAAGAGAAAGAATTTTAAGTGGACAATTCATTTATTCTGAACAAATGAATACCTATACTGATGATAAGACAAAACAGAAACAAAGTTATTGATACAGAAGTTCATCAACATTTAATCAGATAGCTTAATTTGTATAAAGACCTGGTGTTAGTTTTAGAATGCATGCCTAGAACTCCTGTCTTCTAGGCAGCCCTTCTCTCTTTCATATATCCATATTACTGCACACACCTAGAGTGAGAGTGGTATTCAAGTATATATTATCCAAAAAAAGAAAAAAAAGTGATCCTATGATTCTGGGGATGGTTCTACTGAAGATTTGGCCTGCTACTATTGGCCCTGGGTATTAATTAGTTCATTCTATACAATGCAAATACAACATTTCCTTTTAAACTTGTTGCATGAAAAATAAATAAATAAATAAATAAATTAGACTTAATACCCAGATGAAGCTAATATCTATGATTTGCAATATATCATTCCAGGGAAACCATGGAGTTCACAATTACCTAGATATAAGATTCTCCTATCAAAAGGCTATGGCCAATTTTATATTCATCCCAGTGTTAGCAGATACTTTGTGGAGGAGAAAGGTGTACCCCAAACCTAGCTGAGAAAGGAGGTGAATAAAAAGTATTCGATAAGAACTTAAGCAAACTTAACGAATATATATGATACATTTTCCATTTAATGATCTGACTATCTTCCTGTCCTTTTGTTTTCCCCCTCACTTTCTAAGACCATTTGACTATTATTTATGTATCTAGACTACCCTACAATCTGGGACAATTCTACATAGATTAGGTTGTGTTTGCAAAGCATTAGTTAGGTTGGGGTAGCTCAACATCAGATCTAAATTTTTATCAAATCTTCTTTGATCCATATTTTAATAAAATACTCAATTCATCAATGGCTGTATCCTGTCTGAATAAACGATCCAACTCTCCAGTTTCCCCAAGATTGGTACTAAAGCAGTCCTGTGACTAACTTCCTAATGTGATTGTTATGCCCTATTTTTGATAACTGCTTACATTCTCCAAAGTTCTATCCATGCACCCAATAGTCACTTATTGAATATATACTATATTTATAGAATAATTATTAGACATTTTGATACAGAGATAAATGAAAATAGCCATGGTGCACATGATCTAGTTTGGAGACATATGTGTTTACCATCTAGGTTTAAATAAAGTGTGCTGTCTGGGAGTATAGAGAAAAAAGCAGCTAAGCCTGGCTCAAAAAATCAAGAATAACTTCTCAGCCAAGAGAAATTGGGTTATGCCTCAAAAAGAGGAGCCATGGTTTGATGTGTCTCAAAGGAAGGATGGAATAAACAGCGTGTATGAAAGCAGTGGAAAGCAAAAATGAGCATGAAGTACAGGCTGTTCATGTGTACTGAGATGGGATGGTGGCATGGCCATAAACAAAAAAAAACACTAATAAACAAACAAACAAACAAAACTCTCTAGGAAGATAAACAAGGGACAAATTGTGAAGGGTCTTGAATGTTATACCAGAGTTTGGTGTTAAAACTGTAGGCTGGTAATTCCAAGCAAGTAAGGCATCAGAATTACCCGGGAAATGTATTCAAAACAGATTCCTGGTCTCATGACAGAAACTGAATCAGTATTCCCGGGGTGTACTCAGCACCTGTGTTTTTAAGGAGCTCGCTGGTGATACCAATACACAACTGGCTTTAAGACCCACTGAGCCAGGCACTATTGTTGTCCCCATAACCGAGTTCTGGCAAGGCAGAGGTCTTGGCTAACTCTCATTAGTTTCCTTCAGGTATGGCACTTTATCTCTAAATGCCAGTCCTAGAGACGTCAAAGTGTTGTCCATTGAAGTTGTTCTGCAAAGCCACACTAGTGTTTAGGGAACAAGTAGAGGGTATAATCCGATACTCCTCAAATCCAGTCCATATTTTTATCTTTTCCTTCTCCAGCTTTGCCTTATGTAGATGGAATGCGCAAAATATGATCTGCCAATGAGGAGAGTCATCAAATTATATTAATGTGTATAGGGGAATTATTATCCCAGAGATAAGATGGATAAGTAATAGCCGTGCTAGAATCCCTTCCTTGATAGTATGTATTTTTCATTTTAATATCATTGTTTATCTTTTCTTTTTTTCTTCACTGAGAGTTGAAAGTCTCTTGAGAGCACAAATGTTTTATTTATAATCTTTATGTGATACTATCCAACAGAAAGCCGAACTCATAGAAGATGCTGAGGAAATGCTATTGATTAAATGAATAATCCAGTTTCAATCATTATAATCACTTATTATGCTGCTTAACAGTTTTTTTTGTCACTTGCTTGCCTACCCCATCCCCATCCAGATGGTTAGATATCAAGGAAAGGGACTGGTCTCACACTTTTCTGTAATCTTAGTATCTAGCCCAGAGTCTGGAGTAGGCACCTTAGTACATACCTTTGATTAAATTAATGAAATAATGCAAAGAGTTTTTTCAATCATATTTAAGTTCAGAGTCAAATCAAGTCATAGGTTCTTTTTTGTTCCATTTTTTCCTCCTCCGCATAGAGAGACTGTGTGCAGAAACCAGATTTTAAATGCTGGCAGACTTCTTTCTTCATGACCTTTTCTCAAATTGAGAAGTTGAGGTTTACATAAGCTAGACTTGTCCCATGAGATTCCCAAAAAGGTCTAGATGGGGCACCACATAAATATGTGGTGACTGCACAGAGAAATGTGTGAGGCAAGAAGAGTCAGGAAACGACACAGGAGTCATAATGAACATAGAACTGCCTGGAGCTAACGCAGGCAAACTCAGCTCCAGAATCTTCTGGATGAATTATTTCAAATAGCACTGGAAGCCTCAGCCATCTATGAACAATTCAGTCATGCCTAACTTCTCTGACCTTTTTAAGTGCCAGCTATTCCTTTGACAATACCTGTCAAATTTTGGCAGCATCTTGACTCAGGGTGAGTAAATGGCTCCTCTCAAAGCTTCCAGTCACATCCGTGTAAAAACAGCCTCATCTATTCAAACACAGTGCACCAGCTTCAGAGGATTTTTTCCCCCACAATTGTACAGAGACTGTTAGAGTGGTATTAGGGTAGTTGGATGGACTTGTAGAGGGGAAACCAGTAAAAAATAGCTAGGAAGACCTCGTTAAAAGAACGTAAGTGTATGGGGGCATTTTTCTGTCTAAGGTACTGAATGATATTTACGTTGAAGTATATGCCATGTATTTTAACTTTCTAAAATCTAACATTTTGTGCCTGAGAAATGCTATTCATTCATTCATTCATTCATTCATCCATAAAATATTGATTGAGTACCTTCTAAATGCTACAACAAATAAAAGAGCAAGACATGTCTCTAGAATTTGATTATTACAGTCTAATCAACAAGTGTGATAAGGACCAACCACTGTAGAAACTAAGATAGTGTGGGACAGAATAGAGGACAACCAGCTAATGATTTATTGTGTGGCGTTGTGACAGCAGGGTGGCAGTCAGTTCTCAGAGAATGTGGCATAGAGAAAACAGCCTCTGCTGAAACAGGAAGAACACGTGGAAATTTTTACAGTTGGACCAGTATTTCCGGCAAATCAATCAATATATACGAAAGTCTAGGGATCTGTGAGTTTAGTCTTCTTTGAACTGAAAATAGTATACTATAGCCAGAGCTACAAGTGATGGACCATATGTGTGGGAGGGAGAAGGAGGAGGAGACAGGCAAGGGAGAATGGAAAAGAGGGAGGGGGGACTATGGCTAGATCATGAAGGGACCACCACGTACACCACGTTAGCGAGTATGGACTTTATCATGAGATCACTTGGAAGCTTTGAAGGGTTTTAGCCAACTAAGTGACACTATCATAGGAGAGGACAGAGGAGATGGACAGGGCTAGCATATTTGAATTATATTCAAGCTGCAGAATAGATAGGACTGAATGAGTTGGTGTTAGAAGGTAAATAAATGAGAGAAAACAAGGACGGTTCTGGGATAATGGCTTAATCTTCTTTTGTCTGAAGAATATTGGTTGGGTCAGCACAGAAAGTGCCCCATTCACTCCAAAATAAGGGCTTCATGTTCTAGAGGGTAGGGATCCGAAGTTGGGGTCCAAAGCACACTTGAGGTATACCTACATATTAATTTTACATATTTTATGTGTCAAGATAAGAGACAGGAAAGGATGCCAATTTTACAATTAATGATCTTACTGACTTTAAAAAGTCCCCCACAGAAAATTTACTTCAGGAATTATTTGAGAATTAAAAAGATAATGGTTAAGGCAAGTTATTTAAGTGAACAAAAATATTTTTTGCAAAACATCATTATCCTGGATGAATAGGTGAGAGATATATCTGTCCCTTAGGGAGATAAATCTTAAAAGTATCTCTATTCATCTTGGAATGCGTTTCTTCTTATAGGAGCTCTATACATTTAGGATACCAATGAGAGATAAGAGATACAATTTGCAGCCTTCACAGTTTTACCAAGTTTTTGTTTGTTTGTTTTCCTTTTCATTTTTTTTTTCAGCATAGATACATCCAATGTAAACATTAAACTTATCCTGATTAAAACTGAGGGACCTCTTTTTTTTTAAGGACTGAAGTAGCATTACAAAGCTATGAGTTCAACCCAAACCCCTATCACCTGTGCTCTTGAGTAAAGTCACGTTCATTGTCGGGTGCTTTTTTGAAACCCAAGTACTACATGCTCTGGTGTGTGCATCGGATGAAACAAAGCACACAAAGATACTTTCAACTATAATCACGATCTGTCATATTCTTATTATCCATTGTAAACAGAGGTCAGAATCAGTATGTTTGAAATGCAAAGAATGAGCCAGAATCCATATATGAACACCAAGGAACTTAGGTAAGAAGCACATTTCTTTTCTCCTCCAGGTGAGGAAGCCTCCACATTGTCTGCATGGTCCTGAGTACACCGAGCTCATCAGCTTGGGAAGAGTAGCGGTATGGAATTTTAGAAAGCATATGTTTTCATGCAGAGTATTTCACTGTAAAAATAAAAACAGTATAAGCTATCTTAAGAAAAGTTTTGTTGAGTGTTTGAAGTCTCCTAAATTCCTGCATATAAATGTTGAATACCTCCAAAATGTCAATCAATCTTGTTTTTCAGTTAATTTTTAGAATAAGATGATAATGAACTTGAAATTGGTTGGTGTCTTACACAGACAGTAATTAGACTTGGAAAAGACCTATTAGGATATCTAATTTCATCTGTCTGCCCAGAGAGGACTATTTTTCCTGAGAATTCCTATTAACGTGTCCTGACTAGTTTTAAAAATCTCAAGGGAAGAAATATTTACTATATTCTTGGAGAGCTATTTAACAGGCTTAAGAAAACAGAACACCTATCTAGGAATCAGAAAGCATAGATTTGGTTCCTGATTTGTGTCATTTATTATTTTATGATTTTGAACTAGACACCTAGATTATCTACGCCTCACTTTAAAACAAAATGGCGTCATATCACAGGATAGCGGTGAGAATCAATAGAGAAAACATGTAAACTGAAAGAAACATTGCTTGGAGTATTACAGTCACCTGATAAATAAAATTTATCTCCTTGACCCCCCCCACGCCCCCCCACACACACACCAACCACTCCTTCTCCTACTCCTTCCCCCAACATTTTCCCTGAGGTAAGTATACTTTCTTAATTGCAGCGGGAAGATGTTGCTGCTTTTCTTCATTCTGGGTCTCCAAGTATATCAGATTTGTAGGATCCCAAACAACATGCCAAAAATGGAGTTGTTTAAAGCAACAGAAATGTATTCTCTTACAGTTCTGGAGACTAGACATCTAAAATCAAGGAGGACCGCATTCCCTCTGAAAGTTCTAGGGAAGAATTTCTTCTTGCCTCTTTCTAGTTTCTGATGGTTCCCAGCAATTCTATGCATTCGTTTGTCTTGTAGTTGGTTCGCTTCTATCTCTGTCTCTGCCTTCACATAACCTTTATCCCGTGTCTCTGTATGTCTTCTCTTCTTATAAGGATACCAGTCATTTGATTTAAGACTCATCCCCATCCAAAATGACCTCATATTAATTAATTACATCTGTAAAAATCCTATTTCCAAATAAGGCCCCATTTTGAGATTCCAGGGGACATTAATTTTGGTGATGCTATTCAACCCACTATACCATTTGTCATGCATGTCCTTAGCTGCCTTCTCAACTGAGGAGCTTCTTCCATTGTAAGATGCACTGCAAACTCATAACCCTGATGGTGCTGACTTGGTTAATAATCAAGCTTTCTCTTTTTACTCAGCTTTCTGTGTTTTTCCAAATATTTTCTCCTTAGTTTCACCAATCAGGGAAAGTTATTACTACTCTGACCCAGTTCTACTCATGTTTCTCTGATGATCCTACATGCTGGGAGAGAAAATAAAGGACATGTGAAAGATTGCTATTATCAGACAGAAAGGAGGGTCTGAGTCTGAACAGTCCAAATGTGCTAAATTCCTCTACACCATTCTATAACTTGGGATGAGGAGAGTAAATTGAAGTCCTTATTCCATCTGTGGTTCTGCTGAGTGACTTAAGCAAGTCATTTCAATTCTTTCACTATTTCCCCATCCTTTTCAAATGTAAATTGGAGGTGGAGGGATAGCAAGTTCCTTGCCTATTTACTGGGGGCTATTGAGAGGACAATGTGACATGACAAATGAGAAAGTAATTTTTGTAGAGTGTTATTGTTGCCCCAATAGATTATCAATGACTAGAGATTTAGTACCATGTCTTCTTCATGTGTGTTCTTCCTTCTCTATCCCTTTCCACAGAGCATTCCACTAATATCTATAATTAAGCATTACCTATGTTGGGAACTTAATTTAAGTGAAAATTAATTGAATCACTAATTTTCCAAGTTCTGTGCTTAAAATAACTCTGTTAACACATATGTATAGGAATATTTTTTCACAAGTTTTAGAATTCTTTTCCAGTTATTAACCCATTTCCTTACTATTATTTTGAATTTCTTATATATATATATATATATATATATATATATATATACATGGTAAATATCGGTTTACCTTTTCTAACATGAATATCAAAAATCACTATTCACAATGAATTCTGCACTAAATAAATTATTTTATGTTGAGTTTCTTATAAAACAAATGTTAGAAGTAACTTTTGTGTATAAGAGAAATGTGAGAAATCGCTGCTGTGTATATAAAGCTCTTGCTATGTGATGATAGAGAAATATAAAATACCCACTGGTCCAGATCCCACCAATCTTCCCAATCTCAAATAAACACTGCATTGACATCTCAATCCATTCATTTGGTGGGATCCACAAGGTCATAAGCCAATGCAAATTAAAAGAGACAAAGGTAATGTAAAAGCCAGAAAAATAAATACGTGCTGATTTTCTTATTATTTGTTAGATGAATATTATGGAAGGCTAATACTTCTCAACATTGAATTCATATGAATGAATATCCACAAGCATGTGATTTTGCAATTCACAAATGATTCAGTCAAGGTGACATAGTAATTTATTTTAAACAACATGAGGAATCAACCTCACTTTGACTGTTATTGTCTGATTTTACAACAGTGGGACCTAGAGATAGACCTATCTCTTGTTTTTTGTTGTTTTCCTTTGAGCAAACTAAACAATTAATTTAGTTGTCATAATCCAAGCTTTTCTCCCCTCCCCATTTTCTCTTAACCATTCATTAAATTAGATACAATCCTGGGCCTCTGCATGAGACAGCGTTCTTTGAAATTTTTCATATGTATGTATGTATGTATGTATGTATGCATGCATGTATGTGTTACTTAAAAACACACATGAGACATTTTCTTTCAGATACACTTTAAAGAAGGTTACCGTCACTTGTTGGAAAAAAGGTTACATGCAATCCTTCTGCTCTTTGCTGGCATTTAACTTAATCTCTTTATATCTAATTTTCTAATCTGCAAATGTGGAATAATGCCAACTTCCTGTAGATTTTAGCAGGATTAAAGGGACAAACTTGAAAATTGTAGAGACAAAGAAAATGTCAGTTGCAATGTTTCTTCCACTTAATATCTGATTGGCTCCTGACAAAGCTTACTTCTCTGCTCCTGTTTCCTCACATTTAAAGAAAAAAAATAACAGTACCCACTTCACAGTTAGGAAGATTCAGTAGAATGACAAATGTGTTCTGACAATATAAAATTATTTAACTATTAGGTAAGGGACTTAAAAACATGAATTTAACTTTTTCAATAAGGTTTATTTCTTATCCTTAGAGATGTATGGGGGAATGAAATTATATTTCCTACTCTAATAGTATCAATTATGTGGAAAATTCTAAATTTCTAAATATGACTGCCCTGATGCTGCCTAAATATAACTATCTTAGGAAAGTGGTACTATTTTGTATTCTTGAAAGCAAACACACAGAAATTTTACTTCAAGGAAATGTTAAATTCAAACCATATCCTATTATCTCCATGGCCATTAGCTTTTTGTAGTAAAGAAGAAGAAGAAGAAGAAAAAAAGAAACCTCAGAAAACAATAGAGAAACCCAAAGCTGTCAATGTGACACAAAATAAAATGAAAGGGATAGGTTACTGGTAATATTAACTCAGCTAATACATCCCAGGCTGACCCCCTAAGGTTCAGCACCATTATAGTGTAACAACAGATTCCAGATTTTGCCCAAAAACTCATTTTGCCCAAAACTCATTTCCTATAGATCCCCTCAAAACATCTATGAAGACCCTGGCTATTGAGGGAAATGTTTTATATCATGATTGTGAATATGTAGGCGCAGGAGCTTTACATACATGATGAACAGAAATTGAGCATTTAGTGATCCTAGACCATTCAATCTGTGACCCACAAAGAGGTCTGAAAAGTTGCTGGGTACAAAATTGCTAAATACACTTCAATTTAGATTAACTAACAGCTTTTAAAAAGGAAAAAAAAAGGCTTAAAAATTATGTAATTAGTACAGCTCTCCTAAGGACAGATTAATTATAGTAATCATAAATCATTTTTCTCTCATAACTGTAAATAGAGAACAAAGTAGTACTGATAGACCTTCTTGACTAGTTTTCTTTCTGGTGAAAAAATATTTTTTGACATGGATAACTCACACATGATTGTCATTTGGAGGAGAATGGGGGAAGACAAACCATTTTGTTTTAATCTCTGGAAAAATCATTCCTCAGTAATTGTCACAAATGTTCTTTCATAAGCATGAACTTTTCACACTTCTGATAGTTCCCAGGCTGCCTTGAGGATAAGGGAATGATAAAAAAGAAACACTTTTGCACTTCTGTGTAATGTTTATTCTAAGCCTAAAAATTCATTGTTTAAGGGACATCTCAAAGTCAGGTTTTGTTAATTTTCCCCTTTACTGTGGGGATCTGGAATGAAAAGAGAGGGAGACGGAGAGGGAGAGAGAGAGGGAGAGGGAGAAAGAAAGGGAGAGGGAGAGGGAGAGGGAGAGAACAATGATATAACTGGCTTTCCTTCATGCTGACTCACTTTTTAATTCCATTGTAAAACAAGGACATTTTAGAAACTTAGTTTATAAATATGCTGGTCTATAGACACAGTTGCTTGAAAAAAGATGTTTGACATTTGGGAAAATTTGAATTTTTTATAGACATCTACAAAATTGTATTTTTGGACATTTTTCTCCCAAATATTTTCAGGTTGCTTACACTGATATTATAATTTAGATAACTTCATAGAGATCCAGGGTCTTTTCTTTTACCACCTTGACAATATAACCAAAAGAGTATCAAAAATAAATATAGTTCAATATGGTCGATCTTTCTAAAACAGCAACATTTTAAATTTACTATTGTGTTAAAGCTTATGGGACATTTTTCTGTTTGTTTTATTTTGGTTTTAGTTTTATTTTTGCTTGTGTTTTATGTTTTAACAGAAAAAAAAATAAAAGGGAAGAAAGAGAAAACATTCTTTGCTGACATACGAAATAGCTTTGACAATGAGGGTGCCATCTTGAGAGAGTATTTTTTTTTCCTAAATTCCCTCAATATATCCAAAGCAAAATCATTGAATTACTCTGGAAATTCAGCCTATGAATTATTATGGAAAATATTTCATTTTGGCTTATGAGAGCAAAGTTGCACATATTGCTGCTTTAATATTAGAATGAGAATATGGCATAGAGGAATTAAAATGTAAGTCCACACCTTGTCCAGTTAGTGAGAAAAATTCCAGCCTTGGTTTGGAAAACCAGACAGTCTTAAGTGTGTATCTTGCATTTCCCTTCTTTGGGACTTTATCTGGGCAGGTAGAATACCAAGGATAGACAAAGGTTTTACCTTCCGGATCTATATGTAGAATCCAGATGAGGTGAGTTGTTGTCCCCTGCTCCCTAATCCAGGTTACAGTCACATTAACTGGGCTGCTCAAGATGATCAGGCAAAATGAAGCCCTAATATTTATCTTTCCTGAGGCTCCCGCAGGTCTAACAGACGGTGTAAATTGTAAGTTTTTGAAACTTTATATTTTCTTGATGCCTCAACATCCCCACAAACAATCTCTGAGCACCCCTCCTTGCTCTCCCCCTACTGTGACCTAGTGGCATTCAAACTCAACAATAAAATCCCCTCATACCTATTGTTTGTGTCATTCATCCTGATCCCCGATGAGCACTTGCCTAAGGGTCCTCATTCTGTCTCAGGTCCCCACCTGCTGAATTAAGCTGCTCCCTTGGCTCTCCTCCCATATGGTCTCTTGCAAGACTTGCCATCTCTCTCTTTTTGTACTTGTGAATATAGTAAGTCTCTTTCAATTTAAATTTCATATTGTACCTAAATATGTATTTCCCCCCTTAATTTAGTTTTCACAATTACATGGCAAAGCAATTATTATTGTTCCTACTTGACATCCAAGGAATCTGAAGCCTAGATATTTTAAGCGACTTATTACCCAACCAAAAAAGGCAGATTTAAAGTGTACATTCTTGCACTTAAGACCATAAAGACAAGAGGGTCAAAATCAGAGAAGAAGGCTATGTGACAAGGGAAACAAAAGAGAGGAGAGGTGAATTTATGTGGAGCCATGAGTCTAGGAATGCAGGCAGCTTCTAGAAGCTGGAAAAGGCAAGGAAAGATTCTCCCCTAGAAGCTGCACAAGGAACCAATCCTGCCAACTCCTTGATTTTAGCTCAGTGAGACTTGTGAACTTCTGACCTTCAGAAGTGTAAGATAATACATTTGTGTTGTTTTAAGCTACTAAATTTGCAGTAATTTGTTAAATCATCAACAGAAATCTAATACAACATGTGTATTATGAGATCACTAATGATATTATAAAGAGTAGATTTAGAAAAGTCATATTTGAAAAAGCCAAGAGATAAAGGATTAAGAATAGAGTGGTGCATGAAGAAATGAAGTGGAAGAGTCAGGTGATCATCAGTGATGTCATTCCTTCTTATGAACACCTAATTTAATTCAATGTACTATTCTTGTGTCCTACTGTATGCAAAGTGCTAGGTTGCAAAGATATAGCAGCTGTGTTTTCCCTCAAGAAGTTTAGTCTAGCAGGGGAGAGATTAAAGTGTAAGACTTAAGTAATACAATATTCAGATTGTCGTAAAAAGAGACAAAAGAGAAAAAAAATGTGATTCATTCTGATTAGGGAGAAAGAAGTGGTTGGAAACGTCTTCACAATCAAGATATCCTATAATTTGTGACTTAATTAAAGAGTAGAAGTATCCCAGAGAAAGATCTGGAAGCAGGGAACCATAGACTACAAACAAATGAGTTGTGAAAAGCATAAGGGCATTGTGAGGATTGGCAAGTTCCTTGGCGTAAGTGGAAATCACAGTGCATGACAGGTAAGTGCCAAAATTGGGATAATACACTTTGAATTGAGAACCAACAAAATTAATTCCTAATATATCTACTGTTCTCTATCTCCAGTGCTACCATCCTATTCCAAGCATCATTATCACTTAATAACAACCCTTGAATATTGTCCCATTCCTTCCTATACTCCATCCATATTGGCCTTATTCTCCCTTCCTCTTTTTCTTGGACAGTCTCAAATCTTTTTTCTTTATGGCTTTTGTCCCTGCTATCACTTATGCTCAAATAACTTACCCCACTGATGTCCACATCGCTTCCCCTACTTGTCAGTCAGGTCTTACTTTATTACTGTGGTCTTCCAGGGCTACTTTGGCTATGGTACTCAGACACTCCATGTCATGCCACCATGTTTTATTTTAATCCTGACTTCCATCACTATCTGAAATTATCTTATCCATTTATTTACTTTATTGCCCATATAATCTCATTCCCAACCCCTGCAAAGGTTTCAGCTTCATGAAAGTGTATTTTGTTAGTCTTGTTAATTGTTCTACTTCTACTGTCCGGAACAGTGCCGGAGACATATTGGGCAGTCAACATATTTACTGAATGAATAATGAGTCAACAGTTTTACATAATGTCCAGGAAAAAAAAAAAGGAAATATACTAGGATTTTAGTTTAGAAAAACAGATCTTTTAGGCACTACTTAAACAATGACCTCCATTGTAATTGATATTTTAGGTGAAAATAGAATTGCTTATATTTACAGGGTTTTTTTAAAGGAGATAATAAGACAAGCAGAAAAATTTTAAAAAGATAATATAGCTCATGTTCCTTGCATATGGGGAAAATAAATTTTACTCTCAATAGAAATAACAAGACATAATTTTGGACTGTAAAATTCCCTGCAAATTTCTCTGTTTTTCTGGTAAATTCATATTCATTTATACTGTCACCATTATCCACAAATAAATTAGGTGGACATTGATTTTGTTTTCATAACACCTTGTGTTTACGTCTGTCATATTTTATTTCACACTGTAGAATAATTAACTTGTTTCTTATCTCTCTTATTCACTAGACTGGAACAGGTTTTTTTTTTTTTTTTTTTTTTTCTTTCTTTTTTGGATTAAGAGTGTTTTATTTGGAAAAAAAAGAGTGTTTTATTTGACTATAAATCTCTGATTCTGAACACTGTTCCTATACCATAGGCAATGTTTACTAGATCCTGGTTGGTCTGAATCACATCCCTACATTCTCCCTATGCCACTATTCAAATGCCTGAAATTATACTCTAGAAACGTTTGCTTCATATTTTAGTTGATACCTGCCAATATTATCTGAAAAAAAATGCAAATTCCTCTGGTAATATGCACATATTATTTACCATGCTAACAACAGCCATTATTAATTGACTATCGACTATATGCCAGGTATCTATATATACAGAGAGTGCCAAAAAATGTATACACATTTTAAGAAAAGAAAACTGTATTAAAACTGTAATACTCAACATATGCCAATAACAAAAGATAAATACAAGTCATGTTTGATTTCTACAATAACAAGAGGTGCTCAAAGTGGTTCCCATCAGCATCCAGACACTTCTGATTACAGCGAAGTACTGTTGATCAAAGTTTCCACTTGTGTACATTTTTTGGTACCCCCAGTATTACACTGAATTATCCTAAAATAAGCATCAAATATGTTCTAATTGGCAGGTAAAAAAAAATGAACACGCTAAGAAATTCAGTGACTTGTCTAGGGTCACACATCTGTAATCGACAATTGACTTTAGTGCTCTCTGACTCCAAAGACTTGAGTATTCAAATGAACCACAGTTAAAAAGAAATTTTTAATAACTTATTTTGAAAGAATTCAAACATACAGAAACTTTGCAAGTACAATATAAAGAACTCCCATATCCGTGAAACCAGTTTCTCCAACTTAACATTTCATTGCATTTGTTCTATGGCATTCATCCTCTTATCTCTTCACCAAATATATGGCTGCCCCAAGACCAAGTCAAGTTGGCAAATACTTTACCTAAAATACCACCACTTTATCTCAAATAGCAGCGCACTCTTTTTCTTAATATCATTTGTCACTCTCTGACTTTAAGTTATGTATCTATTGATTATTTATTTATTCATTGTCTATCATTCCCATTAAAAACATTTGCTCAGTGAAGGCAAGATATTGTTTTTCTTGGTTACCACTGTATTCCAAGTGCCTAGAACAGTATCTGAACCTAGCCAGAGATTATTAAACATTTGTTGAACTAAGAAAGAAAGGAATGAATGGAGTAATGACTTTAGTTCAATTGTATTACAGCCCACATCAAATTGTGAAAAATTTTAGGCTATGTATGACTTTCATCCTTTTATTACTCCAGGGCTTGCCATAGTACTGAGTTAATAAATGTGCATCAAAGGAATGAGATAATAAATAAACAAATGAGTGGAAAAAATAGTGGAAAGCCATTTGTATAGTTCTAGATTAATAATTCTCACTACAGTGCTCTTTCTGGGGCCCAAACCACTGCATTCCTTATTTATTTAACTATATACCTTCATTATTTTTAAGGTTGGTCCAAATTTGATTGGCAAAATTTGTTTGCTACTAAGATTAATTACTGGGCCAAACTTTCCTTTCCTGCAAGACTACTACATTTCTTTCTATCTAGGTAAAATTCTCAGTTTGAGATATTTGAAAAATCGAAATATTAGCTTGAAACATTTATAAACAGATAAATTGTGCTTTTATTTAATGCCTTTTAAGTAAGCACTGAAAAATAACCATTGCAGCATTTGGTTTCCCATGATGACAATGAAGAATGAAAACTAAATACCCGTGAGCTCAGGTTCTATTAATATATCGGTTTGTTTCCACTGAGTATTTGAAATGTCATAGAAGGGATAGAGAATAGACACAGGGAGTCTGGAAATTAGTTTTGGACTCTTAAACTGATATTTTCTTCACTCTTGAACAAACTGCCTGATCTCTTTGCATGTGGTGCTGCAAATCACAGCACTCCCTCCTTCCACCTGACCTGTGTTCAGTCCAAATTCAGTCCCTTACTATGGGATGTACGGCATGGTTTTCTCTGGGCCTCAGTTTCTCCGTTTCTAAAAAAAGAATGACACATTGCCAATTTAAAAACTTTATAATGAGAATAAAAAGAGAGGTTGTGTGCAAAGTATAAAAAGCAAACAGTAAATATTATACTATTACTTCTGTCTCTTCTCTTTCTCTAGGACACAGTAGAATGGAAAAAGTATGAAAAGTTCTATACACAATTCCTAAATAGAAATGGAGCATGAATGCTCTCAAGAATTTGCATCCTATATGTAAAATAGATAAGAAAATGTTAAAAGTGAATTGTTGACTCTAATTGCCTCTGCTGCGCACATCACCAGCATCCCTCTAACCCCACACATTGCCTGTCTAGTTCATAAGAGCTGTAGTTGCTCCAACTAGGAATTTAAGAAGTGGTTGATATCTTAGTCTTCTTCACTCAAATTGTTACTTTACATACACTGCTCATTAAATTCCAGAAATATATCTGAAATTCACCCCTTCTTCATAAGTCCACACTACCTCTTCCTCAGTTTAACATTTTAGCACTTCTCATTTACTAACTTGGCCTTCCTCCTTCTCATCTTAACTCTTTCAATATAATTGTTTTTAAAATGTCAATGTTTTTCAAAATCTGATTGTGTGGCTCCCTCTAGCAATGGATTCTTACAGACTGTTTAATGTAATGGATACATTAAACAAACAAACCATAAACAAACCTTTAATCTACCATGTAAGCTCCTTTAAGATCTGGTCCTAATCTACCTATGCAGTCACATTTCCTGTCACCCTTCTCTAAGTCCCATGTACCATAATCTAATCACAATTTATTTCTTTGAACTTGCTATGTGTTTTCATCTACCCTTCACCTTAATCTTTGCATATGTTACTCCCTGACCCATCAGTCTGACATAGCCCTTCAGACACTCTATCACATCATTCTGTTTTCTTTCCTTTACAACATGTATTTCCAACTGACATTTTCTTGTTTATTGATTATCCCCTTCTGCCATAATATAAATCCCATAGGAACAGTGATCTTGTTTTGTTTTGTCATGCAATCCTGGTATCTACAAAAATTCCTGGAAAATAGTAAGTGCTTCAAATTGTGTGCTTAATAAATGAATGAATGAATGTTCCTTCTGTCTAACAACATTTATTTCCTCTATTATGGGTCAACTAATATTCATCTTTTAATTCTCACCGTGATAGACTATAGAAGGATGAGACAGAAATTACTGGAGCTCTCCAATATTTAGGTTCTCTTCTTCCTGGCCACAACGCTAGACTACATTTTCTAGCCTACCTGACAATGAGATATGGTCATATAACTATATTCTGAACGATGTAATGTGAACAGAGGTAATATTGACCATTTCTAGGCCTATACTAACTCGCATAGACTTCCCGTACAAAATCTTCATTCAGTGGTTGAACAAAGATGAGTCTGGGGATCTACATAAGGGTGGAGCTACAAGATGGAAGAAGCCTGGGCCCTTGAAGGACTGATTAGAGACTAGACTGCATCCATCTAGTACCTACACTGCACTGTGCTTTTGTCTTAAACTTTTATTTCATTATGTCATTAGGATTTGAGGAGTAATTTGTAATAGCAGTTAGGCTATCCTGATTAACACAAATAGTTTAGTGAGAGCATGTGAAACCCCCACCTCCACCCCCAACTAAAGTATGAGATTCCTAAGGGCAAGAGTCATAGCTGATTCAATATTCTATCCTCAGCTTCTAATACCATCGTGGATATACGTGTGCTGAGAAACAATGACTAACTGCAATGATATATTTTCCAAAATCTCTCTAAAATATAATTTATTCTCAAATGACACCAAAAGTTCCCTGTCCTGTACCAGTGTTTCCTTAAAAAACTGAAATAAAAATATTTTTAGAATCTGTGTGACTTAGTGGAAAAATGACAACATGTGAGACTAGATAGATCTCTCAAAGATTGGTTTTCCCAGTTACTAATTTTGTGACCTTGAGCAAGTTATATTACCTCTAGGAGTCTCATTTCTTCATCTGTAGATGGGCATAATAATTACTGTGAGAACCAGAGATAATGTACATACTCATATAACGAATGGTGCCTAGCAAATATGTTAATAATGAAAATGGTATTGATAATGATTATTGCCATAATTATAAGCCAAAAGTGTATATTTCTCCATGGAAATTGTGGAAGAAAGCAGAACAGTCTTCTTTGGTAGAATACTTAACAAGGTAATTAGTCCTGATAAGACGTCTTGTATGGGAGAGAGGTTGCATCATTTCTCTGAGGTTTTGGTCAAGGTCTAATGCTAGTGGGGGCTTTGGCAGCATATGCCTTGGTAGAAGAAAGCTGACAGTAGCTCAAATGCAATGCAGGCTCCCACGGGCTTTGCCAAGAGCTTAGGTCATTTGTAAGTAGCAGCGACTGGCGCTGCCACTGAGAATATGACAGACAGGAAACCAGAGATTTGAGTATTGTAAGAACTGAACAATAACAACAGGAATTCCCCAGTCATTCTTCAAAATTCTGTGGTATTCCATTTATTATTTGTAAGTGGATATTTTTTCAGGAAAATAACCGCTAATCCAGACATTGTTGGTAAAATTTCAAACTGGAGTTTTCTCCAGAGAGATTTATTTAGAATAAAACCTTGAATCATTTAAAAGAAAACCAGACAAATCCTCATGTATTTTCCCCCAGGAAATCAACTCATTTCTAAGGGAAGATCAAATGATTACGACAGCCCAAACTGATTTATTGAAGATGTTATCAAACCCTCTGTATTTCCTCATAATGATATGAGAAAATAGAGACGCATTAAGCAATTGAGTCTCCAAAGGAGTCAGAAAAAATATAATACATAATTTTAACCTGGGGTAGAAAATTTGAAGTTGACATGGATTGGCTTCAATGTACTATCTGAATCCATGTCCTGCCCCTCAAGAAAGTATGAGGATTGGTTCCTATGAGATAGTGTGAGCTTACAATTTTAAGACAGATGCAGAGAAATTCAGGACCAAACAATAATAGTAAAAACAATACCAATAGCTCCATCATTGCTTGCCTATGGTGAGAAACTTTACAGTTGAAAAAGTACTTTCACTGACATTAGTTAAATCCCCCAAGAGGAACGCTGCTAGGCATCATCAGAATTGTACAGAATCGCTGCCATGCCCATCAAAGAACTAAGGGTTAAGCAATGGAAGAAGGTACTGAACAGAGACAATCTCTCTGGTTTGTTTTCTACCTAGGAGGTGCCTTTATCATCCGAGAACAGAGCACCGCAAGAGTGGAATCCAGAATAAAGGAAGATAAAAGTACTTCTAAGCCCTTTAGTATTTTGTGGATCAAGATAGAAGTGAAAGGAGTTTGATTTGGGGAGATTATACATGATTCAGCAATATGTCAAGAACCTTGGGTTTCAGAAAATTGAAGTACTGGGAAATACAACTTAGTGTAGTGTTAGATTCATTTTATTGATATGAACAGTGCAGATCAGAGGGATTAATGACTGGATTAAGAATTCAAAAAGGGAAAGTGATAAAGTAGGGATAAGAGACCCAGTTGTGAGAGCTATACGATTTTGTTCCACCAGTGAACCTCTTTAGTCTTGGGTGGTGGGTAAGTGTGATAAGTTTTCATCTCTCATAGTATAGGTCTATAAATGATATCTAAATTTGTATCTCAAGCATTAGCCATATAATTATTTAATGTGGTAGTATAGAAATTGTGACCATAAGAAATAATAAGAAGAATTAAGAGAGTTAAAATGGTCCATTCTAAGCAGTATGACTGAATATAGGGTGACACTTTTTTTGGGGGGGGGTGTCACAGCTCACAGTGGCCCATGCCTGCATGGAACCAGCACCACCCGCTTGGTGTTATCAGCACAATGCTCCAACCAAACTAACCGGCCACCATAGACACTTTTAAAAATTATTTAAATTTAGGAAAAAAAATGTACTAAAAAAGTAAAACTTATTTTTAGATATATACACCCCCATGTTCAATACAGCACTATTTATAATAACCAAGATATGGAAATACGCTAAGTGGCCATCGAAGAATGAATGGATGAAAAAAAATATGATTATATGTATATAATGGGATATTATTCAGCCATAAAAATGAACGAAATCTTGCCATTGGCAACAACATGGGTGGACCTCAAGGGCATTATGCTAAGTGAAATAAGTCAGACAGAGAAGAATAAACACTGTACAATCTCTCTTATATATGTGGAATCTAAAAAAAATAAAAGGAAAAAAAGCTAATGAATACAAAGAACAGACTGGTGGTTGCTAGAGGGTGGGGGAAATGAGAAATGGATAAAGGAGCTCAAAGGTTAAAGAACAATCAAGATAATTCACAATCATAACAGAATAAAGGGAAAAGCTATGATCATTTCAACAGATGTCTAAATAACAAAAATTCAACAACACCTTCATGAGATAAGCACTCAGCAATCAGAAATAGAAGGGTACTTCCTCCATCTAATAAAAGGCCACTCTAAAAATTAAAATTCTACATTCACCATCATACCTAAGAGTGAAATAGCAAATATTTTCTCCTAAGATTGAGAACAAGCAGAATGCCTACTCTTATAACTATGATTCAAGATTATACAGAAAGTTCTAGCCATTTTAAAAAGGCAAGAAAAAGAAAATGTATAAAAATGGAAAAAGTTAAACTATTTCTATTTGCACATGATATAATGTTTATGAAAACTCGGTGGCCCCTATAAAACAAGTATTAGAAATAATCAGTGACTGTAGCAAGTTCATAGGATAAGATTACTATAAAACAAAACCTAAATTGTATTTTTATGTGCTAGTGGCAAACAAATGGAAAACAGACCAAAACATCAGCTACATTTATAATAACATACATGGCTGATTCATAGTTCTTAAAATTACTATCTTCCCTTATACCTTAAATCACTGAGACAGGAAATGAATATTAAAATAAATAAATATTCAATCAATCAGAATGAATTAGAAAGAGCCCTGGGCACAATGTCCTTTACTAGCTCCAACATATACCAAAATGATTTTAGAAACATGACTTAAAGACCACCAAAACTCTCATTAAAAAAACAAACAAAACTATACAACAGATTGAATATTATATTTATCTATATAATAGGTATATATATATGTGTGTGTGTGTGTGTGTGTGTGTGTGTGCATATATACATATACATATATATGTATATATATGATTGATAGGGAGGGTAATATAAAAGTGTATATGTGTGTGTGTGTGTGTGTGTGTGTATATATGTATATATATTACCCTTTTATATTACCCTCCCTATCAAGTAAGGTAGAGCTTTACTGAGAGAATGTATCTATGGGACATAAGGAACTTCTGCTGTTATTATAAGGCATATGCATTATAATGCATATGAGATATAATCATACCTCTACTAATATACCTACTATGCTTATTAGATCATGTGATGCAAAATGGAAAATTGCTAATAATCAAGAAAATATCCACATCTATTGTGAAAACCAGAAGTAAAAGTCATCTTATCCGTTGACTTTAAAAGTCACTAGAATGAGAGGATGGATTCTGTCCCATGAAATCATGTCTCAGCTACCCATGGCCATTGTGACCTGCAGTTCTTCTAACTGCTCTGAACAATAACAGATACATACATTTCATTGAATTTTACCATAAAGACTTATGGTGAAGACTATGCCCTAAGCATATGGGTTAATGTGAAGAAAATGACATCAATATATAACCATTTTGGATTCATCTCCCAAGATTAAAATATTTGCAGTGTGACCCTGCATTGAGGGCTTGGATGGGAAAAGAATATCAATTCCTGAAAGAATCTCTCCATGGCCTTAGAGAATAATAGCTTGACCTTCAGTGACATGGAAAGTTTTATATCTACTTCAGTTTAAAAAAAAAGACACCTTGTACATTTACAGGTAAAAAACTTCATCATACTAATGGTCCAAAGGGAAGCCACAGAATTATGGAAACCTTTTTGTTTCTTTCAGAGTAGTAATCGCTAAAGAGAGATCCTTTATTGAGATAAGGACCTGACATTTAGAACTTTGCAAGATTGTCTTTGCCATAATCTGGCATCCGTTGAGTGATAAATTAGAATATACACATATGTAACTTGAACAAATGTACTAAATGTACTCCTGGGCCTATGGTTTTCTCTCCATATCTGCTTCTGGTTTGCACACTCACAACCCATTTTCAGCTTAATTGGAAGAGACATCCATCTTAAATAAACTTCTGACTCTACCTCTCAATTGCTTTAGTTCTTTAGCTGGGGTTATACAGGATTAATTTAAAATCCTTAGCAAGTTGTATAAGATGTGTCATCACCTGGATCTTCTCCAGCTGTCCAGACTAACATTTTGTAACCACATTAAATGTGCTAGGCACTGTGCTAAGCTCATGATGTTAATTATACCTTTAAAACTTAACATAATCTTAGCATAACCTAGAGAGTATTATGCTAAGTGAAATAAGTCAGATAGAGGAGGACAAATGCATTATGATTTCACTTATATATGGTCTCTAAAAACTAAAATAAATGAACAAACAAAACAAAAAGAAACAGACTCATAGATACAGAGAAAAACAACTGATGGTTGCCAGAGGGGTAGGGGGTTGGGGGAGGGCAAAAAAAAAAAGATAAAGGGAAATAAGAGGTACAAAATTCCAGTTGTAAAATAAATAAGTCATGGGGACATAATGTACAGCATAGGAAATTTAGTCAATAATATATTAACTTTGTATGGTGTCAGATGGTTATTAGACTTCTCATGGTGGTCACTTTATTAGGTATATAAATTTTTTATATGTATCATTTTTTATTAAATTTATTGTGGTGACATTGGTTAATAAAATTATATGGGCTTAAAGTGTACAATTCTATAATATATCATCTATATATTGCATTGTGTGCTCATCACCTGAAGTCAAATCATGTTGAATGACTATATTGTACACTTGAAACTAATATGATATCGATTGTTATACCAGGTCAATTAAGTTCGGGAACTTGTTGCAATGATGTTGCTAATCTTTTTTGATATCAGAGGGATTGTTCATTATGAATTTGTACCAACTGGACAAAAAATTAACCAAGTTTACTATTTGGAAATGCTGAAAAGGCTGCATGGAAACGTTAGAAGCCCTGAACTTTTCACCAATAATTCATCACTCTTGCATCACGACAACGCACCAGTTCACACAGCACTGTCTGTGAGGGAGGTTTTAGCCAGTAAGCAAATAACTGTATTGGAACACCCTCCCTACTCTCCTGATCTGGCTCCCAATATCTTCTTTCTGTACTTGAAGATAAAGGAAATATTGAAAGCAAGACATTTTGATGATATTCAGGACATCAAGGGTAATAGGAGGACAGCTCTGATGGCCATTTCAGAAAACGAGTTCAAAATTGCTTTGAAGGGTGGCGTAGGTACTGGCGTCGGTGCATAGCTTCCCAAGGGCAGTACTTCGAAGGTAACTGTAGTGATATTCAGCAATGAGGTGTGTAGCACTTTTTCTAGGATGAGTTGACAAACTTGTCAGAACTTATATATATTTTAATTTAAAAAATCTTGATTGAGACATATTAATAAGTGGTACAGCTAGGAGTTCAAGCTCTATATCTTTTCTGGAGCCACTCCTACTTCACTCAGTATGGGTTTGCAACTCCAATCTGTAGTATTATTCTTTCCATTTAGGAGTTTCCTCATTTGCACTGGGAACACAAGTGCTTTGTCTTCTAAATAGAGCTTTAGTAACTGGGTATCTTCATTGCAGGGCAAAACAACTAAATCTTTTCAATTTTATGGATACTTTTAAAAAGAAAGAAAACAGAAAATTGGAAGTAGGAATATGAGGCAAACTTAAGATAGAGCAGGTGTAGAATTTTTTAAATGAAGTCTCAAGAAAGATAAAGAAAGCAGTGGAAACTGGAGTTTTGAACAACACTCCTGAATTCTGTAGGCTGGAGAGAACTGAGGTGGGAGAAAGATACTGAATTTTTTCTAGAAAGTGACAAATAAGTGATGGTAAATGAGTATCAATTGTTCATTTTTTATTATCACTCAAAGACTTAAATGTCATTACTATACGCTTCACTATACCATTGCAATTCATTTACTTTAACAACAACAAAATAATATGCATAAAGACCTCTATGTATTCACATATTATAGTGGTCTTCCTTCAATCCTAGTTTTGTCCACCTTCCAATCTTTCAACTGTGGGGGTTTTAAGGAATGTGACTTTTAATATTTGAGGTGGGGGGTTTGGCTATATTTTCTTCTTCCTAAGAAGAAGATTTTCTTCTTCCTGTGGTTTTGTTTGTTTGTTTGTATATACTACTGCATCACCTTGGGCATATACTTCTTTTTGTTCCCTTCTCTAACACCTACTTATTCTTGGAGATTAACTTATCTTACCTTCTCTCCTATGACCCCGCACATTCTGGATCAGGTTTCTCTGAGTTCCTGCAGCACCTTGTACTTGCATCTAGGATGATGTTTCCACATAGGAAAGACGTTGTCTGTCTTCCAGTGTGGGAAGCATTTCTTTTTCAGTGCTAGTTAGTGTGACATAATAAGTAAGAATGTTGACTCTGGAACCATTCCCACTAGGTCCAAATCCTTGCTCTACCTTTTACTGTCAAAGAGACCTTCTAAAAATGACTTAACTTCCCTGTACTTCAGGGTCCTTATCTACAAATGGGAATAATCAAAGTATCTACATCATGGATTGGTTGTGCCAGCTTATGTAAAGGGATTAGAAACACAATTGGCACATACAAGTTTCTCAGCATTAATTGAGTGAACTTATTTGACAAGAGACTATGATTAGCCAACATGACTTCATTCTTTTAGATCTCATTTTCTCCAATGATTAAAAAAGAAATGAGGGGCTACGAGTTCTAGAAAAGTGGAGAATACTTCTGTTCAAGAAACAAATGAACTGCACAGTATTTTATCTGGACTTCTTACAGCTCTTATTACGTTCCACTTTGTAATATAGTTTTCTGCTGTTTCTGTTTTATGTCTTCCTTGAGTGAGTTGGACCCCTATTTCATTTGTATCTTACCTGTATTATGTTACCTGTTGCATAATGGCAACTCAAATATCATTTGTTAATAAACACATATAAATAAATCTGCAAAGAATCAAAAGAGCCAGTAAGTCTGATACTATAAAAGCTTAACTTGAATTGTTCTTCAAAGTGGGTGCTTCGACCATGAACCACTGTTAATATCCTCTGAAGTAGGAAACCTTATAATTATAAAATATAACTTCTGTTGCAATTCCAGACACTATAAAATCAAAATATAGTCCCACTCTCTAAAATCGTAATTTAATGGAGTAGTTAAGCACTCAGTGAGTATTATAGACTCCATTGCCTTATGGTAGATACTTGGTGATAAATATTTAGGACTACACATTTGCTCTCAAGAAACTTACAAGTGTTTGATGTCATTCTTCTTCTTTAAGTGCATTTTGAATATATTTTTATGATCTATCAAAATAACCTATTCTAATAGCAATGATGTATTCTGCCTGCCTGTATACAATGCATATTGTACAATACATCCCCAAAAGAAGAGCTTATCTTTTTTGTTTGTTTGTTTGTTTTTTACAGTTTACTAAATATTAGAAACTTTATATTTAATCCGATATTTGAAAAAAATGTACTCACGTGCTTGGGCATAAAATTAAAAGAATTTAAACACACTAAAATTTCTAATGACATCTAATATTTTCTTATTACATTTAGCAAATCAGAGAATTCATTGCTTAAAATAAAAGTTTGTTCTCCTTTTAATGATAACAACCATTTATTTACTTAAGTTAGCCTTTAAATCTGTGAAGCTCCCAAAGATCACTTGGACTGAGCCATAAAAAAAAAAAAAAAAAAAAAAAAAAAAAAAAAAAAAAAAAAAAAAAAAATCTCTAAGCCCTTATTTCTAATCTCTCTCTCTCTCTCTCTCTCTCTCTCTCTCTCTCTCTCTCTCTCTCTCTCTCTCTCTCTCTCTCTCTCTTTCTACTGTGCTTTCTTTTATTTTAGATCCTTACTTTCTTCACTTACTCTTCCAAACATGGCTTTGAAAGGTGACAGGACAAAGTGGTGGCAATAGAATATTTATACCCAAGTTTTTAGCAAATTCTACTTCATCTGTCTGTGAACCTTCCATACTTTTGAAATTTTGACTCCCTTCTAAGTCACAGTTCTAAAGGCCCATTCTGGAGAAGGTCTCTGGCATCTCCACTCCAAGATCAAGTTAGTTCCACTGCATCTTGCAACATGATGACATTGAAATATTGAATGAAGCTTCTCATACATACAATCTAAGGTCACCTGCACAAGTAGTCCTGTGAAATACACAGTATTACAATCACAAGTTTATGGCTAAATACATGTCTGCTAAGAAAGGTTAATTAACTTGCTTAAGTTTACTATATCCAAGAACTGAGATTCAAATCTAGGTCTTCATAACTCCAAAGCCTGAGTTCATAGCCACCAACCTATATATAAAATGTTATCAAAAAAAACTAACCCGATGTTCTGTAATTATCTATCCCATGCTCATTTTGTCAGTAGGTGGTAAGGTCCTTGAGGAAATGGACCTATTATTATATTCTTATTGCCTGGAACCTAATAAGGGTTTAGTAAGTGTTTGATGGATGAACTGAGAAGTGGGTGGATGTAAAGAAATGAAGAAAAGGAAGAATAAGCAGATTGGAGGATGAACAAATGACTGAATTAATGATGAAAATAGATGAAAAAATCTAATCTTACAGATTGGCTTGTGGTCTGACATGAAGATAAAATCGAATTATTGCATCTGCTTCCCCATCTTTTGCCCTGGCTTGTTCTACCTGTACAACCTTTCATGAGTGTTAATCTGTCCTGATTGTTTTTCATCTACTATTGTTAAAATGTACTGATTTTCTTCTCTGGGAGTGCTTAGAAGAAGTATTGCTGATATTTGAGTAGTGCTTTAATTCCCCTTACATCCTTCCAGACAATGCCTTTGACATTTTGGGAGGTAATATTTCCCGTAGAGTAGGTTTATGAGGTTTATTTCCCATAGAGTAGATGATCCAAAAATGTTATATGAATAAATGAATCAGTCAAAGTGAATACATGAAGGAATCAGTCAATCAATCACTTAATCAATGTTTGTATATACAATCTGTAGATTTAGTTACTAGCTTTTGTTTATTTCCCATTGTGGCTAAGGGACCTACCATTTACAACTCAAGCATGACTCTGTGACAGGTATTGTGGTAGACTCTTATGCACAATGAGTCATATAATCCTTATAGCCATGCAAAATATGTGTTTTTTATTCTCATCTCAAACATTTGTAAACAAAGGCTCAGAGAGTTTACGTTTGATGAGACAAAAAGCCAAATACCTATAAAGTAGCAGAGCTCTGATTCTAACCATGTCATTCTGACTCTTCATTACCTGCTCTTTTCTTTGTATGTGGATTGCAGAATGCCTTTGAATGTGATATAAATTTGGTTTGCGATGTTTAAACCAATGATGCCCACTTTCCTAAGACACTGAAGCTTACCGGTCAGATACATTATTGGAGTTACCAACCCTCATCCTAGAAAAGAAAAATTAAAACTATAAGAAAGGCTGAATACTCAGTTACATATAACATGCTTCATCAAATTGGCCTTTGTTGCCTTCTCAGGAGCTGTGAAATAGTGCTAAGTGCTTCCCTGAAATAACTCAGTGCAATCTATCATCCATTCCTGGTCTGCTACCACCTTCTGCATACATAGAAAGATAATCATGTATTTATTCATGGCTTTTTATAGCTTAACATATTTTTCAAAAGATGACTCACTCTGGAGACATTTTCTTCTGATTACTGACTTGGCATGTTCTCCAAAAGTAAAACATTTCCAAGGGAAATGTACATTTCCAAGGGAAAACTCCAAATAATGGCTTTATGCTAAACTGAGAACTCATTGGCTTTCTTTTTTCTTTTGTAGCTAAATTTTTTCAGCTTTATTGAAATATATTTAACAAATAAAAAGTTTATATATTTAAGATATACATGCTGTTTTGATAAATGTATACATTGTGAAATGATTACCACAATTAAACTAATGAACATATCCATCATTTCATGTAGATACCTTTTTTTTTTTGGGGGGGGGGAGTTAAGAAGATCTACCCTTTTAAAAATTTCAAATATACAGTAAGTATTGTTACTATAGTAACCATGCTGCAAAACAGATCTCTAGAAGTTATTCTGGAACTGAAACTTTGTACCCTTTGGCCAACATTTCCCCATTTCCTCAGCCCCTGAAACTATCATTCTATTCTCTGTTTTTATGAGTTAAACTTCTTTAGGTTCCATATATAAGTGAGTTCATGAAGTTTTTTACTTTCTGTGTCTGGCTTATTTTACTTAGCATAATGTCCTTTAGCTTCATCCATATTGCCACAAATGTCAGGATGTCCTTCTTTTTTAAAGCTGAATAATATTTTACTGTATATATACATCACAGTTTTTTAATCCATTAGTCTATCAACAGACACTAAGGTTGTTTCTATATCTTGACTATTTTTAATAATTCTACAATAAACATGGGAGTGACGATATCTCGTTGAGAGAATGATTTCATTTCCTTCAGACATATACCCAGAAGCAGGATTGCTGAATCATATGGTGGTTTTATTTTTAAGTTTTGAGGAAACTCCATATTGTTTTCTATGGTGCCTTACCGATTAACATTCTCACCAACAGTTACATGTATTCTCTTTTTTTTATGTCCTCACCCACACTTGTTATCTTTTGTCTTTTTGATAATAGTCATTCTATTATCAAAGGTGATATCATTTGTAATTTGAATTTACATTTCTCTTATGATTAGTTGATACTAACCACTTTTTATATCTTTTATATACCTGTTGGCCCTTTGCATGTCTTCTCTGGAGAAATTTCTAATGTCCATTCGTGTCCTTTGCCCATTTTTCATTTTTCTCTCTGTCTCTCTCTCTGTCTCTCTCTCTCTGTCTCTCTCTCTCTCTCTGTCTCTCTCTCTCTCTGTCTCTTTGCTACTGAGTTGACTTCATTATATATTTTTGATACTAACTCGTTCTTAGACACATGGCTGACACATATTTTCTCTTGTTCTATAGGTTGTCTCTTCAATCGGTCAATTGTCTGCTTTGCTGTGAAAACTCATTAGTTTTAGAATCAAGCTAAACTCAAAGGGTAGGAAGATTAAGGAAAAAAAAATAGAAAAAAAAGAGAAGAGAGAAAGGAAGGAACTTAATGGCTTCTGCCTTAAAGGTAATAATTTAGATCTTCAAAGGAAATGTAATAGTTCTATTTATTTATTTATTTTGTCATGAAAAACTTTTAATTCACTACTCATAAGAAAAGAAAACCAGTTCATTTCCAATATTAGGCTATATATATATGAAATAGGATTGCTGCAATGAAGCAATTTAAAGATGAGAAATCAGAAGTCATTTAAAGAAGAAATATATATGGACCAGTGTTTATGGTAAGTCAATTACTGTAATTGGTCATTTACATTGGAATAAACTTTCTGGCAGCTAAGTTAATGAAGGAAGACACCTGATGAAAATCAGATGATCATCAGAAAAGAGAATTCGTTCCTGGGTGTAACATTTGAAGAATTTTACCTGGGGCAAATCAAAAAATGAAATGGGAAGGATGGAGTTTGTACCACACAGCCTTGAATGAGGTCTTCTCTAAGTATAAAGTTTGACAGGTTATTTAACCCTTCTAAGATTTACCTCAGTAACAATAATTTACATGTTTAACATTTAATTAATTCAAAAAGTATGTGTAATACATTAAAGGAAAAAAAGAAAAACAATGAATAAATCTATGTAGACCCACATTTGGAAACAAAACATGACCATTACTTCAGAGAACTCTGGATATCTCTCCCAGGACCTATCCCCTTCTCTCCACCCATTCTCAGAAATAAATAAGCTCTTGAATGTTTAGCCTCTCCCTTATGGTACTATAGAGTTTTCATTTATGTCTATGTATTTCTAAACAAGATATTAATTTGTTCATAGTTTTGAAGTTCACATACATCTAATCGTACTCCTACTGAACACATTTTTTTCTGCAAATTGCTTTTTTCACCCGACTTCATGTTTGAGATTCATCCCTTTGGATACATTTAGCGGTCACTCAGTGATTTTCATAACTGTATACTATTCTGTTGTATAAGTAAAATAAGAAAATGTATTTCATCATTTTACTGCAATTACTATTTGGATTTTTTCCCCTAGTTTTTTTTTTTTTCTTCTTTCTGTTTTGCTATTACAAAAAAAAAAAAAAAGAGGCTGCTGTAAACATTCTTATCTATCTCTTTGAAATGTGTGAGCTTGTCTCTAGAGTAGATTTTTAGGAGAGCTATTGCTACCATGTTTCCCCGAAAATAAGACGTAACTGGAAAATAAGCCCTAGATTGATTTTTCAGGATGACATCCCCTGTACACAAGCCCTAATGCATCTTTTGGAGCTAAAATTAATATAAGATCCAGTCTTATTTTCAGAGAAACATGGTAGGTCAAAAGAACATGGAGCTTATTATCCCCAATCTGGCCTGATGGGCATTAGGTGCTCTTATTGGATTAATCACAATTTGTTTTTAATTAGGGAATATTGGGGAACAGTACGTTTTTCCAGGATGTCTAGTTGTTGTTTTTCAATCAAGTTGTGGAGGGTGCAGCTCAGCTCCAAGTCAAGTCGTTGTTTTCAATCTAGTTGTGGAGGGCCCAGCTCACTGGCCCATGTGGGACTCGAACTGGTGACCTTAGTGGTATGAGCGCCACACTCTAACAACTGAGCCATCATCCAACCACTCCCTAATCACAATTCTTAATTAATAAAATAACCATAGAAAAGCTCCATGTAAAATCATTTTCACTTTCCTCCTTAATGTAAAACTGTTTTCCAGAATGACAATGCTAATTTACATTTTGAGCAGCAAATCTTTTGTTCTACATTCTAGCTAAAATTTGGCTATTTTAATTTTTCCAAATCTGGTAGATGAGATATTATGTTACCTCACTGCCATGGTAATGTGACTTCACCTTATTTCTAGTGAAGCTGAGCCTATTCTTGTAGGCTTCTTGGCTAGTCAGATTTCTTACTTCATCTTTAAATCTCAGTGAAATATTTTGTACATGCTTGTTAGAATGATGAAAACAGATACATACCAACTTACCCATCAAAAGTCCTGGTAAAGAGTCAGTATGTAATACATATCAGTGACCAAATTTAGCCTCCAACTTCTACACAATTAAAAACTATCTGATAATATGAGAAATTGCCTCTTCCTCTAAGGTTTTTAAAACATACCAAAATATTGTTCAAATAAATGCTTCTTAGCACATGTGTACACACACACACACACACACACACACACACACACACACATACACATTTACCCAGTTCACTAAAGGCATTTCTGTAAAAAGCTGAAATTACATTGCCCTATTGTATTTAGGTTCTGCATTCCAACTTTACAAAGGGAAAGAGATTAACGCTGAATAAATTAAAAACTTGGCAAATGAGAAAGGTATTCTAAAAAGAAGTGTGTCAGAAACTGTGGTAGTTTTATCTGTCTTTTTTTGTGTTTGGGGGGGGTTTTCTTGTTTTTGTTATTGTTGGGTTTTTTTTTTGTTTGTTTAATTGTTTTTTGGCAATCCCCTGTAGGGGAGGCTCTGAGCCCAAATCACAATGGGGATGTACTCTAAACAAGAGTAAGTGTGGTAAAAGTCTAATTTTACATAAATTCCAAAAGTTAAAAATATTTATATGGTAGTAAACTCATGTATCTTACAAAAAAGTAATTAGTGTTGTACAACTTTGTATATTCTGTGGGTATAGCAATTTCTTTTTATAATGGTTAATATACACAAAATAAGCTTCCAGGAAATCAGCAGGGACTTTTTTATCACTTCCCAAAGTTTTGGAGGGATTCCAGTTGCAAGTTAGCCATTTTTAGGGATATGAAACTAAATTTTAAAAATGGAAATGACACCTTTTTTGAAGGATTATTTCTAAGGCTAGAAATTATGCAGATAAATTGGCTGAAGAATAGCAGACAATCATAATTAGTAATAATTTATCCAACAATGTATATTTTTAAAATTCAACTAATATTTATTGAGGGCCCAGTGTGTGTGGTGGGCATTGTGCTAGGCACTGGGAGATATGTACTCTAAGAGACAAAATAAAACAAACTAAAACAGAAGCCATTGATAATACTGATACTATGTATCAGCTTTCTCTTAAATCTTCTATCAGATATGCTGATCCAAATATCGATCTAGTTCTCATAAAATATACACTAACAAAATAGAACTTTATTTTTAACTTATTTTTATTAACTACATATTTTGGCCTTGCGGAGCTTTGCTGTAGGGCTGCCCTGCTCATTGCAACATATTTAGTGTCACCCCTGGCTTTTGTTTACTACATGCCAATGGCACAACCCTGCACCCATGCTGTGACACCCAAAATAAGTCACCAGACATTGCCAAATTTTCTTGACGGGCCAAATGACCCCTAATTGAGAATCACTAGATTTGAAGAAATAGTGGAGTTAAAAGAGCAGTAGACTGGGCCAAACAAACAAAAAACCTAGGTTTTCAAACCTGGCTTTGTCCACTATTTCTGCATTTATTTAACCAGGGACAGAACTGAGAGAACAAAGTATGTAGTAATAGAGCCTTTCAATTGGGGTTTCTCAGAAATTGTAGATGTTACACTATGTGCATGAAGCAAGATCTATGCTTTCTAGAACCAGTGTCAAAGTACTGTAGAAGTGCAAATCCCAGTTCCCAGCATTGACATCTATATAGCTCACAGTCAAGTAAGATAAATACTAGACACCTTATGCTGTAAGACTGAGGTAAACTCCCTAAGTCTTTGTGTTCTTTTCTTAAACTCAGTTTCCTCATCTGTAGAAAAAGGCATGATTCCTTACTTTAAAAATTTGGATTAGATATCTAGCTAAGGATTTCTACTAGTCCATATATTTACTTCTTTTTCATCCTTTAATATAAAATAATTTATCATTTAATTGTTTCTATTTCCCTCTAAAGTATAAGCAGAGGAAATATCTCATTCATCACTGCATCACAAGTTCCTAACCCAGTAAGTGACATATAGTAAGAAACATTTACCTCACATATACTGATAAACATTTGCCAAGTGAATGACTTCTTTGGTGAATCTTTGTTTTCAAATTTGTTAGTTCATTTTTCTTCCCTCTCCTTCCTTTCCTTTCCCTTCCCTTCTTTTTCCTTTCCTTTCCGCTTCTTCTTTTATTTATTTGTTAAAAATTCTACTACCGATATAACCAGAAGCCACAGTGACAGACAGTTTATATAAACAGCCAGTTTCTTACATTTTAGGGATTTCCACACTAAACAAAACCCTTCTTACAGAAGCTCACAAATGAACAAAATTCACTTTGTAGGAAAGAAAAAAGATGTTTTCTAAAAATTATTTTACCAATATTGAGATAATTACAACCCTAAAGAATTAGAAGCATTAAGAGGTCCATACAGCCATACCCAACCTCTAGAATATGATTCATCTCTAGCTCAACATCTTTCTCCTAGTAAACCTGGTTAATTACAAACTTTCCTAACCAAGGAAAACCACTGAAAGTTGAACACAGATACAGACATGGGAAGTTAATTACATTATTTTCGTTCAGAAAGGTAGACTATTTGTGAAAGAGGGTCTCCGTCTTTCTAATTCCTAAAACAAAGTGAACAAGTTGGAGGTTTTCAGTTACTGAATCAAATTTATGAATCATCTATAAGATAGTATGCTCTGTGGATATAGGGATTTCTAGTCTCGGCTCTGCTCTGGATAAAAAAAAAAATGACCAGGGAAACCATTTATTTCTCTAGTGGGTTGAATAGTGTTCCCCTAAATTCATGTATACCGAGAAACACAGAATGTGATCTGGTTTGGGTACAGGATCACTCCTGATGTTCTTGTTAGGTTGGTGCAAAAGTAACTGCATTTTTTTTGCAATTATTAACCTTTAAAATGGTGATTACTTTTGCACCAACCTAATAGTTAAGGATCTTGAGCTGAAGTCATCATGGCTGCAGGGTGGGCTCTAATGCAATGATTGGTATCCTTATAAAAAGAGGGGGGGCACAGAAGAGAAGGACATATGAATGCAAAGGCAGAAATTGGAGTTATGTGCCTAGGAGTTAAGGAACAGCGAAGATGGCTGACAACTACCAGAAGCTAGGAAGACAGGCACAGGGAGTGTCTCTCTCAGAGTGAACAGAAGTAATAAACCTTGCTAACATATTGATTTCAGTCTTCTAGCCTCCTGAACTCTGAGAGAATAAATCTGTGTTGTTTTAAGCCCCCGTGTTTTTGTTATTTTATTATAAAAGCCCTAGAGGAAACTAATACATCTTCCCGTACTTTTATTGCCTCATTTGTGATGTGCTGTGATAAAGCTATACATCCATCAATTACAATAACTACACTGCATTAGGCTTGGATAAAAATGATGAGAAAACACAGACTCACGTGCGTCAAGAATTCAGCCATGTTGGGTGGTCAGATGGCTCGGTTGGTTAGAGCGCGAGCTCTGAAAAACAGGGTTGCCAGTTTGTTTCCCACATAGGCCAGTGAGCTGCGCCCTCCACAGCTACGCAGATTTAAGACAACGAGCTGCTGCTGAGCTTCAGGAGGGGCGACCGGGTTACAGTGTGAGCTCTAGGCAACACGGTTGCCAGTTCACTTAAAGCCAATTAAAAAGGTACCATTTTCTGAACATTTAAAATGTGTTAAATATTACTACAATAGATGGATTGTAGTAACATGTAGTAACATGTAGTAACATCGGATGGTGGGCTGTGCCCCTTGTAACTAAAGATTGAAAATGGCGACTGGACTCAGAGCTGGGCTGTGCCCTCCACAACTAGATTGAAGGACAATTACTTGGAGCTGATGGGCCCTGGAGAAACACATTGTCCCCCAATATTCTCCAATTAAAATAAATAAATAAATGAAAAAAGAATTGAGCCATGCAATTAGAAACTAAAAAAAAAAAAAAAAAGCCTGAAAAGTGTTATGATGATGACCAATGCAAGGTGTTATGGGTTGGTGTTATGGGGTTAACATGCCAACATGGGGAGGTGGATGGAAGTGAGGTGCTGGGGAAGACAAGGAAATCCTCCAAAAAGAGAGAACTAGGTTGAATGCTGGGAAAGAGGAGAAAGGATCAGTCTGTTGAACATGGGCCATGTGGAACGAGGGCTGTATACAATTTGATATTTCAGATGAATTAGTGGTAGGAATGAGAAACTGGAGAGATGAGACTATAGAATGGCAGGCAGGGTCAAATCATGAGTGAAATATTAAAGAATCTAAATTTTTCCTGAGAGACTGTGCTTCAGTGTCCTCATCTGTCAAATGTGTACATTGGACAAAGTCCTAAGTTTGCCTCCAGATGCAGGGTTCTCAGAATCTAGGAATATTAAAATCCTTGAAAGTTGTTGTAACTTGAGCTCTGACACCAGGATAACTAAGCAACAGATCTCTTCAGCCAATTGGCGATAATCATCACATACTAAAGTAATACTAAAGTAATTTATAATATAATATTATAGTAATACTAAATAGTAATAATAATACTAAAAAGTGTATGTATTGATTAACCAAATTTAAAATGCATGGCTGTGAACTTACAAAAATACTAGTTTAAGGAAATCAAGACTTCCATTCTATCTTTACACCAGAATTTGTATCTTAGTGAAGGATGCACTTTGCAATGGATCATCCAAATAAGAAGCAGGTTTTATTTCTTGTATATGGACATATACCAGATTTTAAACACATTCTGACAGGACAGCAGGAGAGTACTGACCGTGTGATCAATTTGAAATGAAGGATTTAAATGGCTATTAAGACAACATAAGTTAAACCAAGGCCAGTCCCAACACACATACATTATGCGGGAGAAATGTCTTCAATTGGTCATTTTGCACTGTCTTCATCAAGTTAAAATTTTGGTATTATAAAGAAAGGTATTGCAACACTTGTTGTGTAGACATGTCTTCTGAGTTCTGATCCAGGTTCTGCCATTTATTAGTATATTTCCTTGGAGAAAGTACTTAACTTTCCTGAACAACAGTTTCTCAGCTATAAAACAGTAATAATAAATTATGTATCTCATCCATCTATTGTAGTAATATTTAACACATTTTAAATGTTCAGAAAATGGTACCTTTTTAATTGGCCTTATCACTTAAGTCTAATGAAAAATCTGGAGAAATTTCCCTGGATCTTGGATAATTTTTTTATAAAGAATATTAAAGGAAATATTTTAAGTACACTCTTGGACCACTTTGCGCACTGAAATTATTCAATTTGTGCTAGCTTCTATGGAGACTTGTACAAAATTATTTATAATTCATTTCTACATATGAGGGTCATGTTGGAATTTTCCCAATAATTTGGAGCTGTATAAAATATCAGACCTACTAATAATGTAACCAATTGCAACTAATAGTAAATTTCTATCTGAAAAAGGTCTGGCCCTCCAGGGCTTAGACTAATTCATGAAAATTTCACATCAAAAGTTATGTGGCATTGAGAGCTTTTTCGAATGACAGACCAAGGTGTGACACAGAGAACTGATCTTTGAATCAAATAGAACTGGTTTCCCATTGTAACTGTGCCATAATTCATTAGAAAGGTAAGTTAGCCTCTGTGCTAATGTTAGAGTAATAATGACCACTCCATACAGTTAATATGATTATCAACTGAAATAATGCATGTGCCAAGATTGAGTTAAATGCCTTAGATATAGGAAATAGCAGAGTAACCCTTGTTGTAAATAGTACATGCACATGTACCAGGTGTGATCACCTCGTGGTTAATGTTTCACAAATGTTTAAATTAAAAAAAAAATCTACAGTAAAAGACACATTGCCATTAAGTCCCCTCAAAATATCACCCCTGCTTTGAACACACTTATCCTGTCATTCTTGACACTTTCTGAAGCAGTTCTGGAAGTCCTCCTTCGTGAGTGTCTTTAGTTGTTCTGTCATGGATGCCTTGATGTCCTGAATCATTTTGACTTTGGGAAGAGCCAAAATTTGCAGAGTGCCAGATCTGGTGAATGAGGTGGATGAGGACACACCGTAACGTTTTTATTTGACAGAAATTGCTGTATACCAGAAGTGATGTGTGACAGGGGGCATTGTCATGTTGGAGGATGATTTATGGCACACTTGAAACACATATCTGTCAACCGTAGCTCACACCTGACTGACTGCATCAAACAAGTTGAAATTTGTCACACACTGTTACGTAGGTTTGAAGTGCTGCTTCCCATATTGAAGATCTCTGCCTTTCCGTTGGCTGGCACTTGGCAGCAGCATTCACTGTATTTTGTGATCACAACGGAAAGGCTCCATGTCACACATTGACTCTGGTATAGAAGTTACTGTCAAATAAAAACATCACAGTGTGCCCTCATCCACCTTATTCACCAGATCTGGCACCTTGGGACTTCTGGCTCTTCCCTAACGTCAAAATGACCATGAAAGGTAAATATTTGGAATCAATTCAGGACATTGAAGCAGCCATGACAGGGCAATTAAGACACTCAAAAAAGAGGACTTCCAGAACTGCTTCAGAAAGTGGCAAGTACAATGAGATAAGTGTGATCAAAGCGGGGGGAAGGGGGATTTTGAAGGGGGATTAACGGCAATGTGTCTTTTACTATACACATTCAGGCCCGTTCTGTGCTCAGGCGGTTAGAGCTCCGTGCTCCTAATTCCGAAGGCTGCCGGTTTGATTCCCACATGAACCAGTGGGCTCTCAACCACAAGGTTGCCAGTTCAATTCCTCCAGTCCCACAAGGGATGGTGGGCTCTACCCCCTGCAACTAAGATTGAACATGGCACCTTGAGCTGAGCTGCTTCTGAGCTCCCAGATGGCTGAATTGGTTGGAGAGCGTCCTCTCAACCACAAAATGTTGCCAGTTCAATTCCTCGACTCCCGCAAGGGATGGTGGGCTGTGCTCCCTGCAAGTAGTAATGGCAACTGGACCTGGAGCTGAGCTGCGCCCTCCACAACTAAGACTGAAAGGACAACTTGAAGCTGAACGGCACCGTCCACAACTAAGATTGAAAGGACAACATATTGACTTGGAAAAAAGCCTGGAAGTACACACTGTTCCCCAATAAAAGTCCTATAAAAAAAATAAACATTCACCGTATTATTTGATCACAGCTTGTATGGGCTACCTTCAATCTTTTTGTGGAAGTAATCTTGTATATTTAAGTAGGTAAAGAAAGCAATAAACTTGGACATCACATAGGTGACCTATTTTACATGGTCAAAGTGCCTAGAGCAATTGTTTATTTTAGGCTTCACATTTTAGTGTGGAGACCTGGGCAATCTGTTTTACTGTTATGTTCTCTATAGAGTACAGTATTCTGCTGATGATAAATAGTAAACACAACAGAGCACATCTTATGCCATTTATATATCTAAAAATATCTTATGACTCTTCAAATCAACTAGTCAAACAGAATGCACCATCTATGGTGACATATGTTATCATGCGTATCCCAAGGTTCTAAACATTTTTTTCTCTTGGCAAACCAGCACTTTATTTATTTTTACCACCTAACCACTATTTATCTAGATTTTGTAAATCCCACACAAAACCAAATGCCAAGCATCTAATGATCAGCAGAATGTCCATTAGTATTAAGCACATAGATTTGCACACATACATACATCTTAACATGTACTTGAAAAATTAACACGGTAGCATCACTTATCCGAGGAAAACCTATAGCTTTGTATGACTCATGATGTAATGGACAGAATTATGTAAAATACATGTGGCTTTTTTCATCATACCCACATTGTGAAGAAATGACATTTTTGTGGTAACTCAAGAATTTTGCCTTAGTCCCACTCAGCCTTGCTTAATAATTGGGAGGCCACAGATTAAGATACAATCTCTTCAGACATAGGAGTTTGAATTCTAGACCCAAAATATTTACTTTTTAATTTAGCACAGGTACAGTGTAACAATGGATGGTATTCTCTCATCTCATTATTGCTTCTATGGCACTAAATGTCAATCCATCAGAGAAAATCTTCTTTATCTCTGTTGCATTTACGTTCCCCAACTCTCCATTTAGTAGAAAAAATATATAATGATAGATAAAACACTGTCTTCAGAAGGTTACTTTTTTACATTTTAAGATAACTTTAAATTAGAAAAAAAGGATACAGAATTTTCAGACCCAAATTTAATATATTATTATAATATAATATTTGGAATTTGACACTCACTGGGCTTGGTTCTTGCATCTATCTAAGTAGAGGGAGTAGGTCATGTTCTATAAACTCTGATCTCAATCCCTAATTCTGGAAAATGAGTATAATACTACTTTAAAGGTAGATTATCATGCTAGTGATCTTGGATGAGTGCATTGTAAAGCTCCCTTGAGTTTCCCTAGGAACTAAACTGTGGCAGTTGCTAGGAGAGCAGAAGAAGCACTGGGTTGGGGACAATAAGACCCAGGCAAAAGTAGCTTCCTTATAATTTAATGCTTGCCTCACCCGAACAAGATACTTGATCTCTCTGAACTGTAGTTTACACATGAAAACAATGAAAAAAATATATATCTCATATCTCAGTGGCTTATTGAAGCTGAATTAGAAACTAGATACCAAAATACTTTGTAAACTATAGGGAAGCCTTGAAAGAAAATATCTGGAGTAGTTTACTCGGAGGGATTCCCAGACTGCATTGTTAAACAAACAAACAAACAAATAAACAAACAAACCGAAAAACAAGATGTTGGGAAGCATGTAAAAAACAATTACATTTTAAACACACAATGACAAAAAACATGTATATGTATAGATTGGGTGTGTGTGTGTGTGTATGTATGTATATGTATGTGTGCATGTGTGATATTTGTGTGATTACATCGACATGGATAAATATTATTAACATTGCTTACATGAGCCCTTTAGCATTGGGGCACTGGAGGAAGAAGGTTGGCAACAAAAGTGGATCAGCAACTAAAGCAACTAACCAATACACTTATGAAATATTTTAAGAAAATAAAGATGCCTATATCCAAGATAAATAGGTGTATGATATAATCTGTCAATTTAAAGTGTATAAATATCTGTGTGCATGTTATAGACATAGAGTGAACCACGCTATACTAGTGACAACCCCCAAAACATTCAAGGTATGTAAGCATCTCAGAGTAAAGCATAGTGAAGAAAGATGTTTCTACTTTATTTCTGAACATGGCCTATATTGTTTTGTTTTTATTCCGTTAGTGCATGTCACTTATAACATTTAAAATACACACATATTTTCATTGTGAAAAATTTTTAAAAAATCACTAAGTAAATCCAAGGGAATATTATGCATTCCTCCAGGCATTTCTGACCTATGTTCACCCATATCCCCTAAAATTCTGAATGCAGACATTACTAGTTGACCATGATATCTTTTTTATTTAAATCAGGGCTAGACACATTCTCCTAATTTTAACAGGAGCCATTAATAAATGATGAGAGATAATCACAATAGATAAAGTCAATTTGCAATCAAGGCATCAATTTACTTCCTTGAAAGTATAGATTTTCATCTTTGCATTAGAATTGCGTTAACAAAATTTAATCCAATTGTTTCCAAAATAAAAAAAAATGTTATATGAAGATAATAATTATAATCTGAACACTTTTTTCATAAGATTACAAAATATTGCTATTAGAAAATTATTAAATAATTGTTCACATATGCCAATGAGTCTATCAGGGGAAAAGACCAAGGTAAGTAAAAATATATTTTAAGCTTCTAAAGTATAGACATAAATTAGACACAAATCTCACAACTGTGCACCCATGCTCCCATTACCATGGAAGAAACAATAGGACATTTACTTCTTGGCAAAATGGATCATGACCTCAACTAGATAATTTAAAGACACATTTCCACCTGGCTTTGCTCTTTAATACTAATGGCAAATTCATGGTAATTTTCTGGAAATAACTTTCCCTCAGACTTATTTTCCTCATTTGTGAAACGGAGCGACAACAATCTCTCATCTCCCTGCAAAGAATGGATATACATGAAAGTGCTCTGCTAACAACTAAGCAGGAAACAAATGTGAATAATTGTGACTATAGGGGGACTTCACGACATATTATTTATAGGAGAAAAATGATATGCTACTCATGCATGATTAAAAAAATAATAAAGCAGTAGGTGGTTCTCTAGAGAAGAAAAATAGTTTCTGTATTGATAAATTATTTACTTTTGTTATTTTAGGTTAAACCTCTCCTACTTCTTTAAAATCATTCTTGATTTTGGTGATAGCTATTGTCTCTTGTAATTGCAATTGATGCTTGTTCTGTTGAGTTGTATGTTGTGGGGGGCTAGAGATCTTTAAATCCTTGTTTATCATAATCCTTTTGAGGAAATACTCAACCTTTTGGAGACTTCTATTACTATTTGTAAAATGGGAAATCATTAAGAGGCATGACATAAAATGGTTACTAATGCAATCTGTTTAAGTAGTTTAACATTGACTCATTTCATTATAGCTCCTTGGACTCTTTTCCGTCAGCAAACATCGCTCAGCCACTGTATGCAAACCTTTTGCTAAGTACTGCAGGGAATACTGTGAGAGGTAAGATACCAAAAAGAAAGTGAATTTGAGGTAGCCTGTAAATGTTTCTATAAACATAAAATGCATTGTCAGGCTGAGACTTTAGTGATGTCTAACATATATTCATTATATAGTTACCTTTCACTAGGAACTATGCTAGACATTTAGGAAAAAAACAACAAACAAACAAAAAAACTCCATAAGGAAGTTTCATAGATTTGGGGGAAAATAAATTATACACTATTAGGACTGCACAACATGCTATTATAGAAGGAACTGCAGAGTCTATGGGAGAATAGAGAACTCCCCTCTGAGGCCCCAATACACACACACACACACACACACACACACACACACACACACACACACACACACAATCTATTTGTCCAGACAGGAAAGACTCTCTGAAGGAGGTGATCCTTGAACTATGTCTTAAAGGAGGAGAAGGCAGCTGAATCACAGGCAAACTGAGCCAAAGAAGGAACTGCTGAATCAAAGGAAAAGTAATAGGAAAGGTAAACATTTATTCAGTTCACATTTTGAGACCAGTGCTCTACTAACCCCTTTTACATGTGGTAGCTTATATAAATGTAAGTCAGTTCAGTAAGATATGTAGTATTTTTCCCATTAGTATTTTATTTTTCTTTTTATAGTGAGTTTCAAAATCATGATATGGCGATGTTAGGATTGGAATTCAACTCCATTTTGATCTCTCTTTCTTCTGTTTTTTCTTAATATTAACAGTTTCTTCTCTGACTCAGCACCTTCCTTCTTCTTCCAGACATGGAATAACAAACAAATTTCAAAATCCTTTTTTTTCCTATCATTAAGAAAAATAATTATATTTTTTTCATGCTAATTTCCCTGTTTCTCTTTAAGAACCAGGAAGAACACTTACATAAGGATTAGTTACACCTGAAGAAAAAGGTAATAAAATACTGAGAACTGACCATTCCTTATCAGGTCCAGGTCCTAATCAGTTCTTTCCTTCTTAAAAAAAAAAACATTACTGAGCAGACAGAAAAAACATTGTCAAACATCATGCCAGAATATCGTATAGTAAGAGAAACAAACAAGGAAATATTCTCAGTAAGTTTAATCATCACTAAAATGAAGAATTGTACAAAGCGTTGAGAACACAACCCTATGGGCATGTCAGAGAGAATCATGGAGAAGGTTATATTTAAGATGTGATTTGAGAGCCACGTAGGCATTTTTCCAATTATAGGAGGGAACAGGACACATTCTAGGTTAAGTGAGCCTCATAAGTAAAGGGGATGAAGTGAGTGAGCTGAATTTTTTGGATAAGGAACAATCTTTAGTTGTAGTTTAGAGCATGTAGAGCAGGAAGTAGCCACATATGTGACACCAGAGGAAGTCATAGCAGGACTGAGCACATTCGAAATGCTAAATTAAGGCAGGAGGGAGTGATTGGATTTTGTCTTACAGCCTACGGGGGCTTGCAGGTTTTAAGCAAAATGTTGCCACAAGAAGATCTGTATTTGGGTGAATGGAATGGGAGGGAGATCAGAATCTAGTTACAGAAATAGTTAAAAGCAGCAAAACCAAGAATTCTGAGGCAATGGTGATGGCAAGGAAAAAAGTGAAACAAGATCATTTCACTCAGAAAGGTCAGCATGATCCTGATCCTGAGGGACTTACAGTCTAATTGGGAAGTAAGACTTTTCCCCCCAAAATATAATTATCTATACTACTGCTACATAACATCTGATCATTTCCTTCCTGGTATTACAAAATTTGACTAGAGGGAAACGACTCCAAAGACTATTCGGGAAGACATTACAATAGCCTAATTTAACTTCGAGCACAATGGGTCAATGTCAGTAACAACATGCCTCGTCACAAAGAAGAGCTGTATTACACACACTCTCTCCCTCTCTTTCTTTTTTTCTTTCTCTTTCTCTCTGTCCCTGTCTCTGTCTCTGTCTGTCTCTGTCTGTCTCTGTCTCTGTCTCTGTCTCTGTCTCTGTCTCTCTCTCTCTCTGTCTCATCCATTCACTCCAGACTGCTTTTGTAGCTATATTTCAGTATCGTCTGAAAAGTACATGTGCCTCATATCGTTATTCTGCATTGATAAATTTAAAGACCAAGAGCAAATAAACCCATCTTTTTGAACCTTTACTTTTCCTCATTTGTAAAATGGGTGATAATAGCTTTCTGTCAAGGTTTCTGTGAAGATTTAAATAAATTATTTATTGGATAAACCTGGCACAATCAGAAAGTTAAAGTATGTTTTTGCTTTCTTTCATTCTTTTGGGAGAAAATCTATGTGTCTTATAGATTTTTGGCTACCATTACCAAACAAATAAATTTCTTCTATATATGACAGGAATGGGTAGAAATATCGATGCTGTGTACATTATTCTTATATTGCATGAATAACACTGGGACTCAATGAGTCCCTCCTAGGTGCCAGACACTGCTGTTCATCTTGGAGATACAGGAACAACTGAGAAAAGCGCTCCATCCTTAAATAACTTACAACCAATTATGAGAAAATAGGTAATCACAGAGAATCACGTACCAAAACTGAGTAGAAATTCGGAATAATTTCTTACAAAATCTTCACTGGGTACAACATCCATCAATATGTCCAGAAAACCTGTTACTAGAGCATACTTGTAGTGAATGAATTTAGACTAAATATTTGATGCAGTTCAGCACAACTGAGAAATTCAGCTTATGTGGAAATATTTTCAGACCAAAGAGCATAAATAAATTCCATTAACCCCAAGTAAAAGCTGTGTTTGAAAAATAGTAAAGTACTGAGAGACAGTATTTTTTCCCCCCAACTTAATTGTGTTTCTTATTTTGTCTGTCTTTTCCCAGGATTAAGACTGACTATTTTTGGCCCCACTTAGCTTTGATATATATGTGTAAGGGCTGCAGATTCAACAAAAATATTTTCAATAATATATGTTCTCTCAGATGGACAGAACTTGCTCAGTAAAATATATATGAGAACATTCCTTCCAGCTACCAGACATGATTCATTTATTACCCAATTGGCCAGTGTTCTTGGGAAAAGAAAATGGTCATTTCTCTCAACATCCACTCCCACAATTCTCCAATTTTTACCTGTTTTGCTAGTTATAATGTTAATCAGCATTTATAAAATATTTTCTCTTCCCACTTTCTCTCTTCCCCTATCCCTCACCCCCAAACACACACAGTTTCTTCCCACTCCATATTCTATCCTGACTCAATAGTTATTTTCTGGTATTAAAAACAGAACAAATTTTGCTTAGAAAATTTGAAGTAAGGAGTTCCAGTCAAGGTGACACAGTAGGTAAATGTAGTGCTTGCCTCCTCCTATGACAACATTAAAATTACAACTAAATTATACAAGAATCAACTGGGAAAACCATCTGAAGACTAGTTGAACAGAAGAACTATAACTAAAGATATAAAGTAGAAGCCACCTCGAGACCGGTAGTGGGGGTAGAGCTGCAAAACATGCTGGCCTCACACCCACATGCGCAGCTGAGAATTGGGAAGGATATCTCAGTTGCAGAGGTTCCCCCCGAAAAGTGAGGGTTCCTAGTCTCACAGCAGGCTCCTCAGCCCGGAACACCAGTGCCAGGAAGAGGAGTCCCTACAACATCTGGCTGTGAAAATCAGCAGGGTTTCTGTCTGTCCAGATGAAACAGAAGGTGGCTGGAAATCCAGACATTCTTTCAAAGAGCACACACACAGACTCTCTCTCTCTCTCCCAGGCACTCAACCTGAGCTTTGGTGGATGGACTGCAGTTTGGGAAATGCCAGAGATATAAAGTAAGAGACTGAGTTGTGTGGCTTTGGAGTGAAGGCTGAAGGGAAAAATCACCATTGTCCCTGTATTGAGCCCTTCTCTTGTGTAGCTGGTGGATGGATGCCAAATTTCCTATGGTAAGACTTCCCCTCACAGGAACACATCTGAAATTTAATTGTCCTGGTATGCTCTACTTGCTCCACCCTGGTGACTCCCTGGTTCTCTGCCCCACCCACCTAGTGCAATACCAGAGGCTTTTTTGATGCTGCAGGCAGCTGGTGTTAGCCCACACTGAAGTCTTTCTTGGATAACTCTCAGAGGTTCGGCCCCAGGTAGGCAGCAGCTGGCCTCAGTGTGCTCTGAGACTTTTGCAGACTGGACATAGGCTCAGAACTCGGGAAAAATCTAAATCTGCATTAACCCATTGAACACCGCTTGCCATATACTGTTCACTCCCTGAGACCATTGCCCACACAACTCACATACCGTCCAAGGCTCTTCTCAGCAGCTGAGCCATCAGGTGGCAACAGCCCTCGGGGTGCTATGGACCCTTTATTGAGCTGCCTCAGGACCAGTACTGGTGATGGTCAGCCTCGATTCCCAGTGTGGCCTCTCTCACATACTTTCAAGTCCAGCACAGACAATGACCAACTGTAGATTTCTTTGTGGCTTCTACCAGATAGCCCCAGACCACTCACAGGCATCATCTAACCTTGGCCAGCACAAGTCTCAAAAGGCCCAGAACCAGCATACCTGTTGTACAGTTTCAAACAACAGAACACCACTGGATTAGTCCCACAAGCGGCATACTCAAAGAGTCATCTCGGCACCAGAGCCCATGGGGCAAATCCTACTCCAAGGGGTCAAGCCCCACACAGCAGTTTCTACACAGTGGTCCTGGCCAACCATCACAGTCAGTAAGCCAGAGGTCCAATACCACCCACTGATGTGGCAATAGCAATCAAGGATCAACTACAACTGGAGGGCGCATGCAATGACACAAGGGGCATACTTCATGCATCTGGCGCTGGCGACCAGGGAAACTGCACCATTTGGCTCCACAGAACACCTAACACATAAGAAAATCCTGCGGAGACTGAGAGATTAGCAGATCCACCTAATACATAGAAACAAACTCAGACAGGCAGCCAAAATGAGAAAACAACAACAACAAAAACATATCAGAAATGAAAAAAACAGGAAAAAAATCACCTCAAACCTGTTAGAATGGCCACCATCAATAAATCAACAAACAAGTGTTGGCAAGGATGTGAAACCCTCATGCATTGTTGGTGGGATTGAAAATTGGTGCAGCCACTATGGAAAACGTTATGGAGATTCCTCAAAAAATCAAAAATAGAATGACCTTATTACCCAGCAATTCTACTTCTGAGTATTTATCCAGAGAAATCCAAAACACTAATTATATATATATATATATATATATATATATATATATATATATATATATATATATATATATATATATATAGTCATTGTAGCATTATTTACAATAGCCAAGACATGGAAGCGAACTAAGTGGCCATGAATAGATGATTGGATAAAAAACATATGGTACATATATACAATGGAATATTACTCGGTCAAAAGAGAATTAAATCTTACCATTTGTGACAAAAGGTATTATGCTAAGTTTAAAAAAATCAGACAGAGAAAGACAAATACCATATGATCTCACTTACATGTGGAATCTAAAGAACAAACTAAACGAAGTAACAAAACAGAAATAGACTCATAGATGCAGGGAACAAGCTGATGGTTTCCAGATGGGAGGGAGGTGGGGGATGGGGTTTAAAAGATGAGGGATTAAAAAATACAAACCAGTACCGTAGTTACAGAACAGTCATGGGGATGGAAGGGAAAGTGCAAGGAATATAGTCGATAATATGGTAACGATGTATAGTAACAAATGGGTACTTATTAGTCAGGCAGATCTCTTCTTAAATTTTATAAATATCTAACCAGTATGCTATACACATAAAACTAATATAAAATAATACTGACTGTCAGAAAAAAAAAAGAAAAATTTGAAGTAAAATACTTCAATTAAATTAAAATTTTATGGCATGAAACTGGAAGGTATTGGAGGCTTAGAATACTCCTAAATCTACGCATCCAACCTGCTCTGTGCCATGTACCACATTTTCCTCCTTCTCCATCATCACAATAAATGGCAGTCAGATGCATTCACTGAAAAATAAAAGTAAGGAAGCTAAAATAAAATCAAATATTCCTGTTACTTTTTGATGACCACTTTTACTTAATTCATTCCTCAGTGAAAGATCAAAGGGAAAAAAATGTATCTTTATAGTTAGTATAAAACTCTCGTTCAGAATCTGAATTCGTAGCAAAATATGATGTTTCCAAAACAGATTTTGCATGTCACAGAAAAAACAAGCCTCTAAAGAACCTTTGCCAACAGATTTTTGTTTTGTTTTGTTTTCTTTTTGTTTCTTCCCTACACTTTATAGTTTGTGTAAATTATTTCTAAGGTGGCCGTATAAGTAACATTTTAGTAGAATCTGAACCCGTGGAGATGAAATGTCTTAAACCTCATGAAACAATTTTAATATTAACCTTGTTTTGTTTTTTGTTTGCTTTTTGTTTGTTAGTAGTAGTTACTCGATGTATTAGGACTTTTTCCTCTTGGACCTTTAAAAGGGGAGGCAGGTGAGTTTGACAAAGTTATGGCAACAAGGCACAGCTGGAAACATAATGCCAGGGGTGCCCTACATGTAACAAGATAGACGCCTTAATCAGAACTTGTTTTCTGCAAAATTATAAAGTAGCTGAGGCTCTTGTCTTTATAACTCTGAAAAATAAGTCTGGGCAAGGGTTTTCAAAATTTCTGCAGAATACTCATTTGATAAATTGGTCTCTTATGTTAATTAATATAATAGAATGTGGGTATTGACCGACTCTTACACAAGTAAGTTGCTTTTTTCTATTCTCATTTATTACAATATTCATTTTTTAAAGCTTTGGGGAATAGAACATACGTTAGATGCCATAAAAAATAAAATTGTATGACTGCTGATGTATTCGTGATCCCCTAAGACTTACCATCCCCTAAGGCTTCAGTGAGACTACCCGGTGAATATTGAAATTATCTCCAGATAAGGAAACAATGATTTTGATACGCAGGAGATAAGACATTACAGAAGCTGCAATCAGTGATGAAAAACCATTATTAAGTGAAATAAATAAAAAAAATGTAAATTGCCAAAGTCTAAAATAGCAGAATAGTTAAATTGGACAGGGTAGAACTTGGTTGGTCAGGATATCGATAATAAATTAGACTAAGTACACACAACGTTTCTTAATCTGATCAACAGTTTCTTTTTTACTAATTAAAATTTCAGCTCCTCGTTAGATTCAATGATTAGTTCCAAATACTTCCTCTTCCTTAGACAGCTTTCAATTATATGAGGAGAATTGAAGTATTCCGATATTAAATACAGTAAATAAGAAAGTAATTATTTTTGTTTGGATTGTGGACTTGAACTAGGACGTAATGCATCATAGCTCTTCAGTCATAGATCTGTGACAGTAATGTCATTTACAATTTGAAAGTTCTGGCAAGTTCAACACTACACATTGCTCTCATACTTGGTGTATTTCTATGTAATTTATCAAAACCCAATCATGCCCTCAGTTTGCAAGTGATTTTAATAGGTCATTTCATCAGACATGCCATTTGATACTTGAGAACTCCCTAGAAATCTTACAAGTGAATGTAAGCATCTATACTATAGAAAGTAATGTAACCAAAGGGATAGGAAATCCGACACTGATATCCTCTGTTGGATTAAGAGAAGGAATTAACACATTTAACATACACCAAAATCATATGGCATTGATTTGCTGATTTTATAGGTGAGAGGGTTAAAACAATTTGATGCAAGTAGCATGTCCCCAAGAGGTTTTGTGCAACTATTTGAACCTAGATCTAACTGGCTTTTTCTTGTACATCACATTATCTTACAAAAGAAAACAAGCAAAATCATTTAGCTAATTATTTCTGTAACACAGACTCTGAATGAGGGAAGGCTTTTGTTTGTTAAGTTGTTGGTTTTGCTTTTATCTACATATTGGTGAGCTAAAATGAATCATTTTCTTTATAATGCCTGAGTGTCTCCAGAGAACTCTGAATGGTTGACTGATAAAATCAAGACATAATGGATGAGTTTAGAAATATGAATAGCCTTCTTAAGAAGAATGGATAGTTCCCAAGCCAGAACAAGACTTGAATCATTGGTATTAGCTAAGCTAAAGAAGAATAAAATATGTCAAGAGAAAATAGGTTGTCAGCAATGGCAGCTCAGAAAAATGCAGAGAGGGGAAAACCAATATTAGCAATGCATATCTGGACAGTGTCCAAGGAAAGAAAAAATGAATCTAGATGTTGTGAGGATTGTCTCAGGGAAACTCAGTGCTCCTCTGCAACCCAATCCAATTATGTTATATATGCCCCTTCCTAGGAAGACGATTACTACCAGGAGTGTCAAGTTGGAGGATATTGATTTGACCTGATTTTCTGGGAGATAGAGACTTAGTAGACTCCGTTTAAGAGTAACTCTTTATCAGGGCACATGATTCTTCTACGCTTCTTTGAAATAATTTTCTTTGCACAAAGCTAGCGAGGCAATCATGGGTTCAGGGGCTGCTGATTCTATTTGAATGGGCACCAAAGCCCAGCTATCTCTGGGCTTTGGGAGACAAATTATTCCTTCACTATGGATAGAATTCCCAAATTGGCTGTACTTTGAAATTGCCATAATATGATCTGAGTTTTTATGTGTGCTTAATGAAAATACCAGATTAGACTACACAGCCTGCTATGACGTTAGGCTCTAGATTACTTCTAGACTATTATATTAACTAGGGTAGGCTAGATTATGGTGACAGACCTACAGGTGTTAGCTCAACATAGTAGTTGTTCACATTATAGTAAAGACTGGTTCCGGTTTGATAAGAGTAAGTGGTAGTGGTAGTAGAGCAGCAGAAGCAGCAGCAGTAGTGTGTTAGGACAAGGGACGCTTCTCTACACAGTCATTCATGAACCAAGACTATGGCCGTTTTCATCTTTAATTCACAGCTCTCAAGGTTGGGCCCATCATCTCCTTCCCCAAGTTGAAAAGAATGAAAATCATAGAGAAACATAGGAAACGTTTTGATGATCATGCCTACAAGTGGTACATATCATTTCCACTCATATTCTATTAGCTACAACTCAGTCACACTACCAATCTAACTGCAAAGGACATGAGAAAACAGTCTGGCTGTGTTCCTGGGAAGAAGAAGAGAAAGGATTTTGCCAGCACCATCAACTGCCAACATAGTGGATCAGCTAAAGTCACAAAAAGACTATATTGGTGTTGAGTATACTGTTCTCTCAGTTACCCCTAAAGCATTTTGTGTGTGTGTGTGTGTGTGTGTGTGTGTGTGTAGCATGCCTATTGTTGTTCAAGCATTTTTTTTTTCTTTATTCTCTCTGTGCTTTCCTCTCTGATGAAACCTATTAGAAGGTTTTAGAATAGGATGATTTGGGATTGAAGGCCAGCTCTTCTACTTTTCAGCTACCTGACCTCATCAAGTTTTAGTTTCCCCATCATCAAAGTAAAGATAGTAATATCTAGGCTGCTAAAATGTCAGCCTGGGATGAGATCTGAAGTTAGAGAGATTCTGTGTTTTGGCCACCAAGTCTTATGTTAGAACAAGTTGTTCACCAAAAATAGGGGAAATACTATATTATGTTGGTGTAAAAGTAATTATGATTTAAAGGGTTAAAAATAATTGCAAAAACCACAATTCTTTTTTTGTTTGTTTTTTTCTTAGTTTCAAATATACAAAACAATGTAATAGTTAGACATTTATCATTTATACCCCTCACAAAGTGATAACCCCTCTCCCCCAATCTACTACCCATCTGGCATCGCATACAGCCATTACATTTCCACTGTCTGTTAGGTTGGTGCAAAAGTAATTACAGTTTAAAGCGTTAAAAATAATTGCAAAAAAAGCAATTCCTTTTTTTTTTTTTTTTAGTTTCAGGTGTACAAAACAATGTAATAGTTAGACATTTAGGGGACATTTATAATTTATACCCTTCACAAAGTGATAACCCCCGCTCCCCCAAACTACTACTCATCTGACATTGCATACAGCCATTACATTTCCACTGTCTCTATTCCTAATGCTGTAGTGCACTTCTTTTATATATATTTATATTTAACTATAGTTGATATTCATTATTATTCAGCTTGAGGTGTACAGTGCAGTGATCAGGCATCTACATCATCCCTGAGGTGGTCTCCCTACAGGAGAGGAGACCATTCGTGTCCATCAAATACCCTACAAAATCTTTACAACATTATTGATTATATTCCCCAAACTGATTCCCCAAGATTCCGCATGGCAATCTTGTGATTACTGATTGTGCTTTCTAATCCCCTCACCTTCTCCCTCACCCCCAATCCCGCTCCCATCTAGCAACCCTCAGTTTTTCCTCTATCTCTGAGACTATTTCTGATTACTTTGTTTGTTTATTATATTCTTTAGATTCCACAGATAAGTGAAATCATATGGTATTTGTCTTTCTCTGTCTGAGTTATTTCACTTAGCACAATGTTCTCTAGGTCCATCCATACTATTGCAAATGGTAAGATTTCATTCTTCTTTATGGCTGTGTAATACACCATTGTATAAATGTACCACAGTTTCTTAATCCAGCTGTCTATCGATGGGCATTTCGGTTGTTTCCATGTCTTGTCTATTTTGTATAGTGCTGCAGTAAACATAGCAGTACATAAATTTTTTTGAATTAGTTTTGGATTTCTCTGGTTAGGTACCTAGGAGTGGAATTACTAGGACATAGGCAGTCACATTTTTCCTTTTTTGAGACACCTCCATACTGATTTCCATAGTGGCTGCACCAATTTGCAATCCTACCAACAGTGTACAAAGGTTCCCTTTTCCCCACACCCTCGCCAGCACTTGTTGTTTGTTGATTTATTGATGATAGGCATTTTGACTGGGGTGAGGTGGTATCTCATTGTGGTTTTTATTTGCATTTCTCTAACGATCAGTGAGGTTGAACATTTTTTCATATGTCTGTTTGCCATCTGCATGTCCTCTTTAGAAAAATGTCTCTTCATGTCCTCTGCCCATTTTTCAATTGGGTTGTTTGCTTTTTCGGAGTTAAGTTGAGTGAGTTTTTTTATAAATTTTGGATATTAACCCCTTATCAGATATACAATTGAAAAGTATCTCCTCCCATTTAGGATGATGCCTTTTTGTTTCATTGATGGTTTCCTTTGCTGTGAAATTTTTGTTTAGTTTCACGTCATCCCTTATGTTTATTTTTTCTCCTACTTCCCTTGCCCGAGGGGATATATCAGTAAAAATCTTACTCCTGGTAATGTCTGTAAATTTTCTTCCTATATTTTCTTCTAGAAGAAAAACCACAATTCCTTTTGCACCAACCTAATATCTTTGGGTTTGATTGAAAAGAGTCACTTGTAATTTCCAACAACTTTTTTCTGCTCATATTTTTCTTTCATCAACTTTGCTGAGATATAATTTGCATACAATAACATTTACCTATTTTAAATGTGCAACTAATAAATTTTGACAAGTATAGTATAATGGCAATCATAATATAAAATATTTATATCTATTTCCATCACCCCATTCTTTCCCCCATTTCTCCTTTGCAATACTGTCCCATTCCACCTCTGGTCTAGTTCCTGACAACTATTGATCTGATTTCTGTCACCATTGCTTTTACTTTTGTTGGATTTCATATAAACGGTGTCATAAAGTTTACTTTTACGTCTGTCCTCTTTCATTTTGCATAACATTTTTTTGACTTATCTATGCTTTGTACATATCAGTAGTCCATCCCTTTTCATTGCTGAATACTATTCTATTGTATAGATATATAAAATTTATTTATAAATTCTGTTTATAAGTTGATGAAAATCTTTTTACTAATATGAACACATCTGCCATGATCATTTACGTACAAGTCTTTCTGTGGACATAATCGTATATTTTAATTGTCTTGGGTAAATAGTTAGGATTAGGACTGCAGTGTTAGTTGTGCTTTTTTTGTATGCTGAATAGTTTATATTTTTGCAATTCTGGGTACAATAATTCCACATTTGGGAGGTAAACACTTTACACAAAAGGAAACAAATTTTGATTACTGAAATGGGATAAGCTCCCATGTAATACTCTTTCTGCTTCATATAGTAATTTCTTAAGCTTAGTCGATATGAACTTGACAGAGAAATAGCAATACAATAGCTATGCTTGGCTAAGTTTCTTTCATGTATTAAGCACTGAGCTAGGGTCATAATCATAGCAACACGTATTTAAGCCTCAACAACTTTGACACTAAGATATAGTTATGCCATTGTTTTAAATGTAGAAACTAAGAAATGGAGATGATTAGATTTTTCCAAGATCACCAGTTAAGAAGGGTTGCATACTGGAATTCAAACCCCAATCTATCCGCCTTTCAATCTCATATACTTCAGATTTGTTTTAGTACATTCAGGCAGCTATAACAGAATACCATGGACTGAGTGGCTTATCAATAACAGAAATTTATTTCTCACAGTTCTGGAGGCTGGGAATTTCATGATTAAGGCACCAACAGATTTGGTCTCACTTCCTAGTTCATAGACAGCCTTCTTTTCACCATATTCTGCTATGGTGCAAGGGAGCAGGGACCTCTCTGCAGTATCTTTTTTAAGGGTACTAATCCCATTCATGAAGGTTCTTTCCCACACCCTAATTATCTTCCCAACACCTCACCTCCTAATACCCTCATGTTAGGGGTTAATTTTAATAAATGATTTTTTTTTAAGAGGACACATTAGCACAATGGTCCATAGCACCATTGATTAATATTTTTGGGTCTGCAAGGCTAAGGAAAACTTTCTGGGAATGGAGACCTATTTATGCTTCTGTCTGTGAAAAGAACCATTTGGGTGCCTGGTGGCTCCTCTCTTCTTAATGGTCATCATTCTACCTATGACAGATCATGCAAGGCAAGCATTACCCAGAATTACTTTCTATATTGCATAAAGTCAATTTGGACCTTTGGGTGTTATTTCCATAGGACTCTTTCTCAATACAAAATAAAAAATAAAATAAATGGATATACTTGGTGTTTTAAATATCATTACAGTAGTCCGGGACATTAGAAAAGATTTCTAAAAGTTAATCACCATCCCAACAAATCAAGAAAATCTCTTTCAGTGGAAAGACTCCTTAACAAAACAAAACAAAACAAAGATACAAAAAGCAAAGCAAAACAAACAAAACAAACAAATCCTAAAAATGCTCCTAAAATTGTTTCCCTTCTTTGTAAGTGTACCATGTCAGGTGGACTCTAGAATATCTAACCTCAATGGCATGCAGGACCTAGGCAATGACAAAGAGAGGCTAATGGGAGCACTGTGTATTGTAAAAAAGTGGCTTACCTTTACAAAAAATATTAAAACTTTTAGCTCTTTATCTATATTTGCACATAAGTCAAGAACAGTGTTTTGGGGGAGACCGGATCACTCAGTTGGTTAGAGCGCGAACTCTGAACAACAGGGTTGCCAGTTTGATTCCCACATGGGCCAGTGAGCTGTGCCTTCTACAACTAGATTGAAGACACTGAGCTGCCACTGAGCTTCTGGAAGGGTGGACAGATGGCTCAGTTGGTTAGAGTGTGAGCTCTCAACAACAATGATGACGGTTCAATTCCCACATGGGATGGTGGGCTGTACCCCCTGCAACTAAAGATTGAAAAAGGCAACTGGACTTGGAGCTGAGCTGCTCCCTCCACAAGTAGATTGAAGAACAATGACTTGGAGCTGATGGGCCCTGGAGAAACACACTGTTCCTCAATATTCCCCAACAAAATTAAAAAACAAACAAACAAACAAAACACACACATAAAGCAGTGTTTCGGTCATAACAATTCTAAAATCAGTACTTATTCTATAATACAAAGTCAACTTGTCACTTCCTTTCCATTAATTTGAATTACACCATCCCAGAATTTATGCAATTATTTTATGTCAATATGGACTTCAATTATTTTTAAGTCACTAAGTTACTCTGTTCATGACTTTTAATAAGCAGGGTGAGGAAGTAAGATTAGGTTCATTTGAGTGGTACTGAAGGTGGCTTCAGTTTGGGGTCTTTATAATTGCCTCACATTTAATGAATCAATCTTTTTTTCCCTCTTCCTCCCTCTTTTTTCCTTTCAGGTAATGCTAATCAGAAGAGACACTGTACTGGGTCTAGAATGATCCTGGAAAATAGGCCAACTCTTTTACTTTCCAGCTACATGATTTCTTCAAGTTTCAGTTTACTCATCAGCCAAATGAGGGTAGTAATATTTACTTACAAGGTGGTCATGTGAATTAAGTGGCTTCTTATGCCACTCACCAAGGTAACACATATAGAAGGAGAATGGATTTAAGTAGGGAATGTAAAGTCATTCCTGTCATGAGCTCAGGCAAAAGTGGAACAGTCATACATTATTTAAAAGATGGTGGGTATGTAGAACAGGGCTGAATGACCAAACCAGAGGTACAGAGATAGAGATTCAAGAGCCATGAGTGGGGATGACTGTTGAAGTGCAGGGAATGTTCACCCTAGGAGAGTACGTAGAGTCTCAGGACTCAGGGTGGATGGGGCGGGTACCTTGGGAATGTCAGCAGATCAGGAGTGGGCAGCAGGATCTCAAAGGCAATGTAGGAGACATTTCCAGAAAATAAATGCATAACCATAGTTTTCTGCATTTTTTGTGGGCTGGAGTGCTATGCTATTTTTATAAGGCTTTTGTTCAGTCGGGGAAAAAAAAATTCCTTGAAAAGAATAGTGGAAACACCATGGGAAACCTATAATTGCCTAAACATCCAAGTTTTCTAACATGTTGGTGGCAGCTAGTCAAGCAGTCTTTTCTTCCACTCTCCAATTCAGAGAGGAACACTGCCAACAATCTCTCATTGGCAGAGGAACTGGCCTGGATACTTTCCTTAAAAGAGAGACTGCTCTGGGGCAAAGTGAATAAGACAGCACCTGGCCTGATAGTAAAGTCTGAATCCCTGGCTTGATCCAGCTTCTCTCGTAGCTCCATTCAATAAATATCCTACTTATTGAACACCTATTACATAATGCATTAGGTGGGTCAATTAGGCAAAAATATAAGTGAGAATCAATTTTTGACAATGGAAATTCTACAATCTGGTGAAAGATAAAGCCACGTCAACTTATGAACACAAACACACATCATGCCTAGCCCACATTTTCTTTATATTTTCTTGGACTGGAGGGGAATGTTTCATTCTGTACCTTCTCTCACTTTCAGGCAATATTTTGTTTTCATCTGTATTGTGAGAAAAGTATTATTATGTTCATTTTACAGATAAGGAAATTAAGGCAAATTGACTTTAATTTGCCTAGAATCACAAAGTCAACAACTGGTAAAGATAAATCTTAGGTGGTTCTATTTGATTGCAAAGCTAAGTTCTTCACAGGATATCTCATGGTCACACTGCAATTATAAATGCAGAAAATCCTTTATAAAATTTTAACTAGGAAAACACTGTTCACCTCTTAAACTCAAGAAAGACAGAGATGATGGGGAGGGGAAAGGGGAGAAGGCTAGAAGGGTAAGGTAAAAGAGAGTGAGAATTAAAGGTAGAAGGAAAGAGAATGAGAATAAGCAAAAATAGGAAGGAAGGTAGAGGAACAAAGAGATACAAGTGATAATGTTTTCTTGAGCTAAAGACAATCATCCCTTCCCAGCCAATAATATTTTAAAGAATTTCTTCCCTAGCCTCCAAAAGGTGAAACAAATTATTACTCAGTAGGATTCCTTCGAAGGGTAACTAAAAGCTGTATAGTATTAAAAATGTTAAAAAGCATTCCAAGAAATCAAGAGAAGCAAGAGAAATAAAATAAAAAGCTCAAATGGAAAATAGAACAAAGATAAAAATCACACTATGTTATTACTAACACAAGGGCTTTGAAACAAAAGCAGAATAATAGTACGGAGCCATATGTTGTGAAATAAAGGGAGATGTTGCTCCGTTAGGCCTACACTAATTTACCTCAGGATCTGCAGAAGGTTGTAGAAAAATGTGAAACTCAGAGCTCAAAATCTTTACTCTAGCCTGGTTCTCACTTTTTACCCAATTATTTGGGAAAATAATTCATTTTATACAAACCTCAGGGTCCTCAAACTTAAAGTTGAAACAATTAACTTATCTTTCATATCTATAAAGATTGTTGTAATCATTTATCTTAAAGATAATTGAGTCTGTGGGGGCGTAATGGTAAAGAACACGAGCTTTGGGGTAAAAGCCGGGTTTTGAAATCAACCCCTGCTATTTAATTCTAAGGAAGCTATTTCACATCTCTAAGCACCATTCCCTCATCCGTAAGGTAGGGATAGTAATAGTACCCACCTTATGAGGAGGTCAAGGGGATTGTTTGAGATAATGCATACTCTATGCCACGGTGTGTGTTTTGTGATGGTTGTAGGGATGATGGCAGTGAGACTGCCAAACGCGATGGTGATGATGATAATGGCTGAGGTGGTGAAGGTCTACTATCCTCGGGGAAGCCTTCCCTCACCCTTTTCTTACCCTTGGAGATAGGGATGCCTTCTTCTGTATCCCTACATAATTTTTAACTTTCTCCATTATATTACATGATCCCACTGTCATTGAATTCCCTGCCTCCCCCCCACTAACCTATGCGCATTGTACGGCTCTACCTTAGTCTTTTGTGTTCTTTCATTTCCTCAGACATAGTAGCCTCCCAAAAAATACCTGTTGAACAGCTGACTCAATTGAAGTAATATTCTGAATAACACACTATAAACTCAAAAGCAGCACACTAATGCTCACTATTATTATTAATGTAACTGTTTATATAGGTTTTTGCTCCTGTTCAATTATTTTTCCAAATAATCAGTGCTCTGTGTGGTGGGAAGGTGTCCAATACTGCTGCCACCACCTGTGACTGGGAAAATAGCTGTTCTTTGTTTTGGATGGAGGCAACAACAGGAAGAAATTGACTTGGAGCTGGAGGTATTTAGTATAACACAAAAGAAAAATTCAAACCATACAAACCTTGGTGATGAAAGTGCAGTCACAGAATGGCAGCATTAACATCTTCTGGGATCTTATTAGAAAAGCACAATGTCAGAGGCCACCCCAGGTCTACTGAATGACAATCTACATGATAACAACACCCTCAGGTGATCCCTGCACAGAGTGCATTTGAGAAGCCCTCTCTGAAACCCTCTGCACACTTAGTAAAGCAGAGCGAGTTCTCTTTTTTCTGCACTCAATTCAGGAGGAGGCATGTAGTAAAGAAGGAAACAATTGTTTACAGCTTACTTACTATGTTCCAAGCTTGGGCTAGGTGTTTTGATATGTGTTTTTACTTCAATCCTCCCAATATTTTTTGTAAAATTTGTCTTGTTATCCTTCCTTTTACAGCCGCTACGAGGATGAATGTTATAGTGAGCAAGTGGCAAAGTTTGGATTTGTAGAAACTACTTCAAAGTCAGTTTCGACAGGAAGCCTGCAGCAGTCTCATCAAACCCTAATTTAGTCAACTTGCCCTCAAGTCTCCAAAACTCCCTCCCAGCACCATCACAGAGACAACTTCCCCTCTGTCTGTAAGTCATGGAACACAACTTGTTTAAAGTCCTGACTTTGAAATCAGGCAGACGTGTCTTCAAATTCCAGCTTCCCTTCTTATTTGCTATGCAACGTGGGTTTCACCTAACATTTCTTTACCTAAAGGGAGATAACACCTACAAGTAAGAGCTGCTGCAAAGACTTAACATCATGTGCATAAAGCACTTGGGACAGTCCCTGATGTGTATTAATTGCTCAACAAATGCTAAATGCTACTCCAATTAAATCATGTATTTGTAAACACACTGTTTAATATAAATAATAACCCCCCCCAAAAAAAGTCTTAAAGTATTGCTTATTCCTATGTTCTTACTTGTTTGGTGTTACTTGTTTAGTTACTTGGTTAGTGTACCTGGATATCTCAAAATGGCCTCAAACCAAATATATCCAACTCCAAACTCACGATTTTCTCCTGCCCTTTTCCACAGCAGCCTGAGATGTCTTTGTCATATCAATTATTATATTGGATTGTAATTAAATTTATTCTTAATGGACTCTGACTTCTTTAATATCAAGGGCTAAATATTACTCCTTTTGAATCCTCAGCCCACAGCACAGCGCCTTGCAAATGAAAATGTTAAGTGATTGTATGGGATATTTGCCTAAACATGCTTTGTACTCTGCTCAAACCTTAGTAAGATCAGAAAAACACCATTTTTAGTTGTTCCAGAGGGAAATGCCATATTTACTTTAGATCTTGAATTCAGGATTTTTATATACTATCATGTTTGGGAAAGTGGACTATTCACCCCAGAGTCTGAATTTATTATTAAAATATTTAATGATATTGTAAAATTTTATATTATTTTTGTATAATATTTTATAATGCTATATTTATAATTTTTAAAAATTTTAAGACCTGGAAAGAAAATCGCTGCTTTTGAAATATTATTGGTGTATCCCATGCCACAGATAAAAAATAAAAAAATAAAAAAATAAAAAATCACTGTGCTTCTGGCTCTTTGGTATAAGGCATAGGGGGATCTGTCATTAACTTTAACTGAAAGAGCAACTCTTTTGCAACAGTTATAGTCAATGATTACTTGACAAGGATTATATTTTCTTCTCTCTATTGCCATTAGTTATGTCATAATATAATGAAACATTTCACGGGTATTACTTTGGCCTGTCTCTGAGTAGAGTTTAAACAATAAACCTTGTGGAGCTGGGCCTCTGATCTAAGTCCTTAATTCAGCCCAGTCTTCTATTTCACACAGGTGATAACAAAGTGTGTGAAGGCTTAACAGAACTTGCTATCATCAAACAGTAACAAACTCTCCTTGTACCACAGTGTTCAACATTAGGAGCCTTCATTAACTACACACATCAACACTTAATGCTTTGTGTTTTCTAGGAGGTAGAATATCATAAATATTCACGGGCATCATAATTGAACTCTCCTAGGGTTTGAATCCCAGCTCAATTAATATTCTCTAATTGTGTGAAATCAACAAAATTAATTAATTTTGCTTAGAATTTTTTAATATGTAAAAGGGGAATAATCTAAATTACAAGAGTACTGTGAGGGTTAAAGTGAGGTAACATGCATAGCAAGAAGAAGATGTTCATACATGGTAGCTATTCTATTCTTTTTCTCCAAAAGGAAGTTCTGGTCAAATTTGATACACTATAAAAGAACATCTATTGGCAGAAAAACAGACACACAGATCAAATAGAACAGAATAGAGAACCCAGAAATAAACCCACGTAAATATGGACAGATCATTTTCGACAAAGCCAAAACCATACAATGGAGAAAAGACAGCCTCTTCAATAAATGGTGCTGGGAGAATTGGAAAGCCACATGCAAAAGAATGAAACTGGACTGCTCTCTGTCACCATGTACAAAAATTAACTCGAAATGGATCAAAGACCTAAATATAAGATCTGAAACAATAAACTGCATAGAAGAAAGAAAGATAGGCACTAAACTTATGGATCTTCAGTTCAAAGAGCATATTATGAATCTGACTCCAAAGGAAAGGGAAATAAAAGCTAAAATAAATGAATGGGACTATTACAAACTTAAAAGTTTCTGCACAGCAAAAGAAACCACAGACAAAATAAAGAGGAAACCAACCAAATGGGAGAAGATTTTTGCAAACAATGCTTCTGATAAGAGGCTAATATTCAAATTATATAAGGAAGTTATACAACTCAACAACAACAAAACAATCCAATTAAGAAATGGGCAGAGGACCTGAATAGGCATTTCTCCAAAGAAGACACACAAATGGCCAATAAACATATGAAAAAAAAAATGTTCAACATCACTAATCATCAGAGGAATGAGAATAAAAACCACAATGAGATATCACCTCACACCAATTAGAATGGCTATCATCAACAAGACAAATAATAACAAGTTTTGGGGAGGCTGTAGAGAAAAAGGAGCCCTCATACACTGTTGGTAGGAATGCTGATTGGTGTAGCCGTTATGGAAGGCAATGTGGAGGTTCCTCAAAAAATTAACAATAGAATTACCATATGACCCATCAATCCTTTTCCTGGGTATCTACCCCAAAAATCTGAAGACATTTATCCGTAAAGATATGTGTGCTCCAATGTTCATTGCAGCTTTAATTACAGTGGCCAAGACATGGAAACAACCAAAGTGTCCTTCGATAGATGATTGGATAAAGAAGTTGTGGTATATATACACAATGGAATACTATTCTGCCTAAGATGAAATAGCACCATTTGTGACACCATGAATGGATCTTGAGATTACTGTAATGAGCGAAATAAGTCAGACACAAAAAATAGATAACCATATGATTTAACTGATGTGATATATAAAACTGAAAACAACTGAAGAACAAGACAAACAAATCAAGAAACAAAAACTCATAGACACAGATAATAGTTTCATGGTTACCAGAGGGTAAGGGGGGAGGAGGGTGGTAGATGAGGGTAAAGGGGATCCAATGTATGGTGATGGAAAGAAAACTGACTCTGGGTGGTAACACACAATGGGATATACAGATGATGTAATACAGAATTGTACACCTGAAATCTATGTAACTTTACTAAAAATTGTTACCCCTATAAACTTTAATAATAAAAAAAAAAAGAACATCAATATATAGCATGAGTTCACATGGCGGGATTCTCTTTCTCTCTCTCTCCCTCTCATATTTGTTGTTGTTTGTTTGTTTTCCTTCTTAAAACCAGATGATGTGTATCCCTCTGAGAGTTGGATTTTTAAAGTCTATACCTAATGCATTAGATTAGCAGAAGTTTCCTTAAGGGACAAAATTTCTCCCAAATTAAATTAGGAAAGTAGAACTTGCAAGTCTAATAAAGATATGTCTCAAATTACAGTAAAGCTTTTAAGATGATGGTGTTGGTGGTGGTGGTGGTGATAGCCATTATTTATCGAACACCTATTATGTGCTAGGCTCTGTAGTAGGTGTTTCATACACATTTTCTCTAAGTTTTGAAAATGTCTGCAAAGGAGAAGTTATTACCATCCCCATTCTACAGAAACTGAAGCTCAGGCAGTGAGTTTGGAGTGACTTGCTTGGAGTAAAACAACTAATAAATGCAGAGGAGCGACTAGAATTCAGGTATTCTCTGACTCTACAACCAGTTGATGTGATAGACTAGCATCTTATTCTATTGAAAGAAATGTAACAAAGATATTCTGTTAAAAAACTACTAAAAAGAAAGTCAAAGATTAAAAAAAAAAAATAATCAGCACATCTCCAGCCTTATTCAGATGAGATTTCAGTTACCTGAGTAGCTGGTACAAAATTCTGGTCACTTTGCATTTCTAATCCTGTATGGAGCCCTCCTATCATGAAGTCCATGTTAGAACACTTAGCCAATCTTCTGCTGTGACATAACAATCTTTTTTACGAAATAACATCTTAAAACCAAATGGCTTTTACATAGGCATTTTAAAACAGATTTCATGACATTTGTTTTGTGGGTAAAGTATCCAAAATAAATGTCTAACCACAGAAAGCATCCACGTTCTCTTTTCATTTCCTTGTTTTTCTTTTTTTTTTCTTGTTCTATTTCAATAAAAATAAAGGAAATATTTGCCAAACCACAAATATCATCTGCATAAAAATTAAGTGGATTCTTTAAACTATCCAGGTATGCCAGCATTTTATGGGCACACTTAGAGAAAACACAGCTACTTCTCCAGAAGCTGACTCAACTCCCAAATGCCAATGCCATCTACCTCCTGACAGGCTCCTCCACCAAGCAGCTGCTACCAAAGAGAGATCATCCCTTGGCTGTCTAAACTGGTTGCCACTCTGTTCGCTGAAGTTAAGTGCCACAGTGTTATAAGGATGGATCTGTCAAGACCCATATGCAGACTCTGGCCCAATTACAAAGTGGCAGGTGGCACCTGGATGGCGGAAGGGGAGGAGTGCCACAGAGAGCACAACTTAATGATTCCATTGAGGCAACTCAAAAGGGAGGGATTCAAAAGCAAGAGATAATCATTTAGCCAGGACTTTAGCCCAGTAGAGTTTGTTGTTATCCTTTGTGTTCTACTCCTGTCCCTTAGTTTAATGGAAACAAATTAAGTTAATTATTTAATAAAAATCATTTTCTTTTACATGAAATCCATTGCTGATTAAATTAGATAACAGGTGTGAAGGCAATAGAAAAGCATAATGTTCAATACACACTATAATTTTTAAGCCTTGGATTTGGCTTTTCTCTGGGATTGGACAGGTGCTTCATGATAATCTTTATAAGAATATAGGCTATTTTCTGCAGATGGTCCTGGAGTCTTGTTCAGATAGTTGCATAAGAGTTAAAGGTTATTTACCCTGAACTCATGTCCCAGGTACCAGATACCTGAAAAGAGCCAGAGTTCTGGCAAGAAATGAATCTGACCTGAAAAAAAAATAATTACCAGTTTCATAATTTTTTCCAAGTCACTTCTTTTTCTGAACCTCAGATTCTTCTTCTATTAATGGACATGAATGTCTATGTAACACAGTTAAAGAATAAACCACAATTAAGCTTGACATTTAAGAATTGTTCAGTATATGCAAGTTTCCTCCCAAACTCTCCAAAACCTACCCTATTTCACCAATGTTCTAAGCCATTACATAATTTTAGGCAGGTGAGATGGAAGCAATAATCAAGGTCACTGATACCAAAAGCTCAGAGACTTCGAGTTTCAACTTTTCAGAAACTGTCCAGAAAATGTATGTGTCAAATTCTTAGCTCATTTGCCCTTTTATAAAAAGAATTCCTAACTTGCAAATTATAAAGATACATATGAAAGTCCTATTGATTTATCAGCATAAAGCCTACTAAGATTTACCATCCATGTGTCTTACTCAGGATATTTCTTTCTGAATGCATTTCAAGAGAGAGACAGAAAGACATCAATGAGTTTTATTTCCTCCTTAGCACCTTGTACATACTAGGTTTTTGAAGAAAGGATTAAAATAGAACATGTTGCATTTATAAGTGGGGAAGCCTTATATTTAAGCTATAGTTTTATTCTTACACTTTTAGTACCAACCATAACTCATTTTTGAGAAATAAGATGAAGGATGGATTTGATTGAAATTTTACTATTTATCTACTGAGATTATAGGTGTGATCTTCAATCCATATTGAAATACCAATTGTGTCATATTAAGTTAGCTATAATAGTCTAAAGGTCATATATTTTAATTGATGTTTAAGAAAAATACAGGATAACAGTGAATTCCTTCCTAAAATACTTATATGTATATTTCCCTAAAATGTGAACTCCTTGAAGGTACAATCTCCAGGACAATCTGACTTCCCGGCACATATTATATATTGATTAACACAATAATGAGCTAATTAGAAGGTGAATTAATGAATTAGCTTAGGAATTGACTAACTCTTTCTTTTAAAGAACAAAAAGAAAAGTAGCCTTCTCACTTTTTCAAAAATAAATCAGCAACTTGGTATAAATGAAAAGTAGAGTATGAAATTAGGAGATAAATTGTCCTTAAGTTCCAATCCATACCACATAAAGAGTTGATAGGTAGGTAGATGATTGAGAGAGAGAGAGCAACTGGTAAATGTAGGTGGAATGCTACAGTTAGAAAAATCAGCATTTTGCATCCATCACAGGGGGAAAAAATGTATCAGGCAACAATCATCAAAGGATACTAGATCTAGGGGAAAATTCTGATGAGAAGTGTGGTATTTTCATGATCTCATGGAATTCCCCAATAAACTACTTATTAGTTGCAAGAGAAGAAAATAGTAATTATCTAGTGGAGGAAACTTAATACTTTGACTAAGTGATCAAAATAGATATCACCAATGAGAAGGACATTGTATGCCTCCAGATGCGATATCCTGAAGAGAACCAAACATCATGCATGACCTGAATCAAATCATGAAGAAACAGCAGATAAGCCATAAATGGGGAGTATTCTATTTTAAAAAGGGGAGAGCTGTATTCTTTAACGGTGCAAATTCAAAAAAGAAAAGGAAAACCAAACAGTAGAAATATTCCAGATTAAAACTAGCTAAAGAAGCATGAGAGTTAAATGTAATACTCAACTCTAATGAATATTGTATTGGGAGGGTGAACACGATCAAGGCCATTTTGGGGTCAATTGACAAAGCTGGAATACAAATTGTAGATTGAGTAAAACATTGTATCAATATTAAATGAACTGAAGTTGATAAATATGTACTGTAGATATCTAAGAGAATCTTTCTATTCTTAAGAAATACATACTGAAGTCATTAGGTTTAAAGGTTTACAATTTGTCTAATTTATCCTTAAATGTTCCAGAAAGTATACAAAAGTTACAGAGTAACATGTTAACAATAGATACACCTGGATAGAGTATTAAGTATTGTACTACTTTTTTCTTGCAACTTTTCTGCAAGTTAGAAGTTATTTCTAATAAAAAAGGTAAATAATCTTTTAAAAATCCATTTGACTATATACCACAGACAAGTTATTTATAGCATGGATTTTTTTTGTATCTACCAGCTTTATGGAGAATAAGATGAGGGCAAGATGGAAACACCAGGTGTCCTAATTCTTTATAAAACTTAATTAAATTGGTACAATCTTATTATTGCAGTTTCAGAAGATGATTGTTTTTAATTCTCTTCTCTAAGAGTTGAAATCATGTCTCTCCAACCTCAGAACTCTTGCTTTTTCCCTGACACCATGTTGTTTCACACAGTATGTTTCTGCTCAGTACCTTTCTTGAGAGCACGGAGCTGCATGGCGGGTGTTCTGCCAGTTCAGCACAGATCCCCTTTAAGAGGTCCAGACTAGCTGGACTCTGGTGGTCTGCAGGAAGAAACCCAGGTCTGCCTCAGAGAATATGATGGAGAAAATCTTGGAGCCTGGGTTACATTGCTCCACTTTGAAAACTATAGGCATAATTTGCTCCTATTTTGGGGATACCAAATAGAGTTATAAATCATTCAGGCATGAAACAAATGACTGAACTAAAACTGTGAAATGACTCAATTGAAAGAATGATAAAGCCTATGTACTCCTTCTGAGCACTAGTCTATTATAAGAATCACTCTTTGGTTTAGTGTTTAGCATTGGGACCCTCAGTCAGGTGACATAGATGAACTTGCTTAAGAACTTGACCTCATAAAAAGGTCTACCTTTTCTGTATAATATAGAATGTGTAAGACGGAGACCACCAAAAATACATGCGCTCCTTCAGTTTACAGAGAAAGAGACTAGAATTTAAAGAAATTAGTAGTAGATTTAGAACAGGTAGCCAATCTTCTGGTTCTAATTCCATAGCTCTGTCCATTATGCCACTCATACCGGATTGTAATACCCATGACAATTTTACCTCTGTGAGGAAACACAGGTACAAAAGAGGGAGACAATACCTATCTACTCATCTTGGGTTAGCTTGACCAAGTGGGTATTGTGGGAATTAAGGCCAACTAATGGCCTGAGTTGTGTTTTCTCTTGTACTTATAGTGCTACCTAGCAATAAGTTGACATTTGATGCATGTTTGTTGAGGAAAGATTAAGTAAATGCATTTTTCTTTTTAATCTCACCAAACACCTACTATGTATCTAATATGTATTAGGCACTGCAGTGGGTATTTCATGATTAATAAAACACAGTCCATTCAAGGAATTCACACTTTACTTAGAAAAATAAGCAGATAATTGCAATACTACATGATAAGCACAACTGTAAAGAGGTAATTTGGATATGTTATGAACCTTTAAAATAGAGAAACTAAGAGGAAACAAGACTAAATTTATTGTAGCCCAACTAGAATTAAGTTTCAGTGGCATCATGGACAAAGTTATGAATTTTTAACTATCATATGCCTCATTTTAATTGACACTACAGGACTATAGCCTACTCCTATGATTAGGGATGAGGTAAACCTAGAAAAGAGTGGATATTTCTACTGTCAGTCTTCCTAGGAAAAACTCAACCCTACGGCAGAAATTCTGGGACACTCAGAAGAAAAGTGTTATATGCTGAACAGTGTCCTTCATCAAATTCATATGTTGAAGCCCTAATGCTTAGTACCATACCTCAGAATGTGACTGCATTTAGAGAAAGAGCCTTGAAAGAGGTATTTAAAATTAAAAGTAGTCATTGGGGGTAGATCCAAATCAAATATAACCAGTATGTTTATAAGCAGAGGAGAATAGGACATAGACTGGGGGATGACCATGTAAGGACCTAGAAGGTGCGTCCTATCAGGAACTCAAGGAGAGAAGTTCAGAAGAAACAGAACCTGCCAGGACCTTAATCTTAGACTTCTAGACTCAGTAATGGTAAGACAATGAATCTCTGTTGTTTAAATCACCCAATATGTGATATTTTGTTACAGTAGCCCTAACAAGCTAATACAGAAGCCTTTAAATTAAGATGAACAAAAGCCATCTTTTCCTTCTGGGACCAGGAGTTAGTTTGACTGACACTCTCAGGTACTGAGATGTCTAGCATACTTGTAGAAGAAGGTGGTAAGTTGGGACCAGCTCTTGGAGGCATGTCAGAAGTCAGGCAGGTCACCATTTCTTATATGTCAACTATATCTCAATAAAGCTGGGGGAAAAGGAAGTGTGGGAGAAATGTGAGTGAGGAAGGGACCCCAAGTATTGTCTTGCATTGGGTCGAGGTAATAAGTTATTCTCTGCATTGTACTTCTTGTCTGTTATGGTCATATCATCAGTAAAATATTATTAAAATTGTAGCTTGGGCTTTGGGATGTTCTGCCATATTTTAATTGAAGCAAACACAGAAGAAAAAAATCAGTGACAGTCCATAGTGAGAAACCACTGACTACAAAGAAGAATAGATAAGACAATGCCTCTGACTTGGAAAGGTTCATCAATTAACATAAATTATAGAACCCTACGAGGTCTGTCAATTAAGTTTGCGAACTCATCCTAGAAAAAATGTTACATACTTCACTGTTGAACATCACTACAGTCACTTTTGAAGTACTCCCCTTGGGAAGCTATGCACCTACGTCAGCATCCAGTCAATCCTTCAAAGCAATTTGGAACTTGTGTTTGTGGAACGGCCATCAGATTCAGATTACCATGATGACATTCAGGACATTATGTCGGATTACCCTTGATGTCCTGAATGTCATCAAAATGTTTTCTTTTCAATATTTCCTTTATCTTCGGGTAAAGAAAGAAGTCATTGAGGGCCGGATCAGGTGAGTAGGCAGGGTGTTCCAATACAGTTATTTGTTTAATGGCTGAAAACTCCCTCACAGGCAGTGCCATGTGAGCTGGTGCATTGTCATGATGCAAGAGCGATAAATTGTTGGCAAAAAGTTCAAGCCATCTAACTTTTTCACGCAGCCTTTTCAGCAGTTCCAAATAGTAAACTCGGTTCACTGTTTGTCCAGTTGGTACAAATTCATAAAGAATAATCCCTCTGATATCAAAAAAGGTTAGGGACATTGTTGCAACAAATTTGTGAACTCAATTGTCAGCCCTCGTAAGTAATTGTAGTAAAACATGATGGATGCAAAAATAACAGGAGTACTATCTCAGAGAATATGAGGGAATCTTCACAGAGTAGTCGTGTCCTAAGGAATAGGTGAGATGGGAGTTAGCCAAATTTCTGGAGGAAGGGAGAACATTCCAAACATGCTGAACTTCTTTTATGCACAGATGTGCACAAGAGAGAATCATAGCCATATTCAGCCCTTGTCCCCAAGGTCATTATTCTCGTCTTTCTGTAGTTTTAGCTTCAGAATTGGGATAATTTCTTGGCATTTGACTAACTCTGCTATTTTTTAAGCTCATCTCAGGATATATGCATGCTCTTGTTAAATAAAATATAGTTTACTGGAATAGGAAAATATTTTTCTGTAAAAATATCATTACACCAAGAAATCATACTTAGTAATGGATGAAACATTTCAGCTCTTTCAGTTGAATTTTTCCATTCAGATTTCATAATATACAGGTGACTATTAAAGTAATAATAATTATGGTCACTTAATAGCATTCCCTTCCCCTATTTCCTAGGCAAGGCAATTTATTTTCAAATGCATTAGCTGCAAATGGAGAGTTATTATTATGGTAATGGACTAAAATGAAAAAACAAATGTGGTCATGACACATTGGAAAACATTTCCACAATGCTACCAGGCAAAGATTTACACCTCCACAGATATTAAGAAGATATGCTCTTTTATCAACATGCTCAACCATTTATCCCACATATATTTTCCAGTGATTCCTGTGCATTAGGCATTGTGATGCGAGGACGGAAATGTACAGTTCCTGACTTCAAGGTTGATAGAAGAAATGTTAAGATTCTAGTTGAGAGAAGAAATACAAACACTCTTACATGGGGCCATTTTTTAACAAGGCAAGTGATACTCAGAGAGCCCATCTACATTTGCCTGGTGGTGTCAGGCAAAGTCCCAGATGAAAAGAGGTGAGGCTGAAGTAAGAGTAGGGATTTTCCAAGTGGAGAGAGGGCATCCCAGGCAAAGGAAAGAGCATCTGTAAAGTCACAGAGCACAGAGGTATTGGGGTGTGGGGGTAATAGGGGGAGGAGAGAAGGATCCAGAGAACTAAAAGTGACAGGGAAGGTAAAGCAAGATAGAAGTGTTGCAAGTTCGGAGACTGCAAAGTCACAGCTGTAGATAATGTTTCCTTTAGCAAGATGGTTCTTTGAAAACATAATCTTTCAATGCCATATTTCCCTTATATATCTTCAGTTTCAACCTGTCTTGTGCATTATTCACCTCAGTCTAATCAAGAGACAGCTTTTCCCCTCTGACTGTCCCCCGAGACTTTACATATTCTGAGGGCGAAGATGGTTTCTCCTCTAGCGCTTAGTACATCATTTGGTACACAATCTGCACTCATTGAATATTTGCGGATTAAATGAGTAAAAGTAAAAATTGATTACTGACCTAATATCATTACAGCTCTGGCTGCATAATATTAGCTACATAACCTTGGGAAAGTGACTTAACATCTCTAAGCATCATTTTCAACTACAAAATATGCTAACTTCCTCTTGATACTGTCAGGATTAAATGGGATTGTTTATGTCAGAGTCTTAATATGAATGTCTAGCCTATAAACCATGTTTAATATTTAATACATGTTAATTTTCACCCCTTTCCTTTTTTTTTTTTTTAATTTTCTTATTCCCATGCTCATCCCAAATATCCTGTTAAACAGCAGAACTAAAGAAGCAATCAAAAAAGCAACTAGGTCCAATTTGCAACCCTACTTTTCCCCCATACCTCATCCACATTGGTCTATCACGTTCCAACATTTTACTGTCAAGCATGTGGTAAAAACATTTTAAGCTCATGAGGAACTTCCTAAATAACATACTTCAAATCTTAATATCTAGGGCTTTACCTTCAAAATTCTACTTAGGGATTTTTTTTTCCTTTTTTTAAATTATGAGTGGTCTCCTAATTGCCTAATTCATTCACCTCTTCTTTTAACAGAAACACTTGGCAATATTTCTTTCTCCTTTCCTGATTTTCATGCCCCTTTATGCTCTTGGTCTCTTTTTGGATCGTAAAAAACAAACAAACAAACAAACAAACAAACAGAAAATGAGAAACTTGAAGCTCAGTGTTCCTTCCTCTTCTGTGTATCCTTTAAATTGAGACACTTCTTACAGCAGCACCCTTCTTCCTCCCTTCTCTTAAGTCTACATAGTTTTTGTTTCATAGCTTTGTTCTCGTCTCTCCATAGTCACTGACAACAAGACCTGGCCTTTCCTAATGACTAGCATTGCCTGCCCAGCTCCAGTAGGACATCTCTATGTAGGTGCTGGAACATTCTCCTACATCACGGAGGCTAGCACAGACCCGCTTCCTGCCCTCCTTTGCCAACTTTGCCTTTCTCCTGTATAAGAAATTCCATTCTCTTTCTCTTTTAAATTTTAATCATTTCCTAGTTCCAAATGTTTTCCACTTCCATAAACCATTAACAATTCCTGGAATTGTCACTTCACACTGTAACAGAAAGTCTCCCATATCCTTACTCAAAAGACCACAGTCTAACTCGAGTGTCATCTCCTCTCTCCTCAACATTTGCAAAGGCATTTCAGCCCTGCAGCCAAATCTGTGACATACCTCAGGCAACCTTCTAAAACTGGAGAGGGTGACTTCTGAGTTTCCTTTTCCTCCATCTATTTCCCCTTCAAATATCTGAGTCATATTGAACTCATTCCCATTGCCATGTGGTCTCTTACCTTGCTGACTTGGCTTCTGCTGTCTCTTCTACCTACAATGTGATCAGTCTCGGCCTGCTAAAATTCTATCCTTTACGATGGCTCAAATTCTACCTCTTCCATGTTGGTCTGGTGCCCTGAGTGGTATTTCTAACATCCAAAACAGAAAACACATTTTTTTCCCCTAACTTTGAAAAGACAGTCTCTCTCATAAGTGTGTGTTATACTCATGCACAGATATAATTTAGAGTGATGGTTATCTTTCATGCAGGCTGTTATTTTAAGCCTCCACATTATCATCAACATTAGCGTGGGACCGTTGACTTTAGGTGTAAGATTAACTAGAAGGTTTATTACTCCCAATTAGACCTTCTGATAAGATTCTAAATTCTTCCATATAATTATTGTCAGCAAGAAATGATCCAGCACCATACATTTAATTGCAGCTTTTTTTTCTTTTTTCTTTTTCTTTTTCTTTTTTTTGAGGGGTGGGAAGAGTAGGACGGGAGGTAAACGACATTTAGTGCCAGGGGATTTAAACATGCATCCATTTCTATTTATTCCTGTAACTTAAAGAGCCCAATTAATTATAATGGGTTAAAGTATTAAAAATCTGTTTGATTATCACTACTTTCTCAGTGAGACACTGATTAAAGCTTAGGGAAAAGACAATTCTATTCATAGAGCTGAGATGGTGAGAAAGATCAGAAATGGTTTATAGGCACTTTTCACCTCATATTTTTCAAGGCCTTTCTAAGAGGAAAATATGTAAAATTTGAAAATCTGTTCTTTAAAGGTGACTTATAAGAGGAGAATAAGCAGCAACAATGCTGTATTACTCTCTGACGGTGGGGCTGAATGTTTTCCAGGTTCCAGAAATATGCCCCATGCCAGCTGGCCCATCTATGCTCCCTGAGAGATATTATCTCCTACAAAAATAAACAAAGCCCTATCTTTGATTTTCCTTGCTACACCCAACCCCCAACCACCAGGAATTGTGCCATTTCAATCTTTTTAAGCAATAAAGTCTTAGGTAGAATTAGTTTAACCAACATGTCTGTGGCGTGACAAAACAGTATATTGGAAAGAGCACTGAACATGCAGTTACAGAGACTTGGTCTCAGGTCTTAATTGTACCTCATTCTTTCCTTCCTTCCTTCTTTCATTCAAGAAACAGTTTAAAAGCTAGCTAGGGGCTTCGGGCAAGTTAATTACCCACACAAAGATTCAGTTCCTCTGTGTCATACGGATACAATCATCATGGCTTTCCTCACAGGGTTGTTGTGAGGATCAAATACAACTATGAAAGTGAAATCACTTGTACATTTTAAAACACTCTGTAAATCCATTTTGATGCTGAGAGAATAGTGAGATGGGTAACCCTCAAAGATATTTTCTTGATTGTATACTGCTTCACATAGTTCCATCCAATGGGCATTTAGCATGTGGAGTAGGTACCCTAGGAGCCACAGGAAAGCACAGAAGTGTTATGTCATAATTCTCCTAAGGGAAAGGGAGGGAGAAGGAGAATTGTTTACCCAGAAGAATAGCAATACCAGATAGCATAAACCAAGAGTCAAATAACTGATGCAGGCAGTGATATATGAGTTCAGAGGAAAGATAATGTGTGGAAAGCTGCAATACTGACTTCCTGGGCTCTCATGGTACTGAAGGGGGCACAGTTTCCATAGGACAATCCCTCATGAGTAGGTTGACACAGCCAGTTGTTGACTTGGCCAGGTCACTCTCCCTGAGAAGTACCCCCAAGGCAAGACACAGGAAATACAGTAGAGAAGGCTCTGGGCTAACGGCCTGGTGAAAACAATGGTCCTTTAAGACTCTAAAATCAGAATAGACTCCGTTTTCCCTGCATATGTAATATTCCTTCCTCCCTTCTACCCTAAGTTACTGTATATCACATCCCCCTCTTCATTCTCCTTCATTGGCATTTCTGTGCTCTCATGTACTCTCTGGCCTGTGATACAACAGCAGTGTCTTGTAGAGACAAATCAAAAGTACTTATGGGTTCTAGAGTAAGACCTAGCTTACTTACAGCTTACCCTAATAAATTAACAACATGCTGAGTAATCCCCTTAAACCTTAAAGGCAGAAAATCCTTCTAGAAGAGATGCTTAGCAAATTGACATACTTCCTCAGCTTATGATGGGTACTCAATAAATACTTCAATGAATAATTGTTGTTAGCTCTCTCACCCAGGTTCCCCTGGGGGGAGGGGGAGCAGGGAGACTATCCTAAAATGCTTTACAATAACATTCCTTTCAATATAAATCTATAGCGAAAACTTATCCTTACCTCACTTCAAAATTTGCACTTTGTACAATAAATCCAATGCTGACCAGAATACTTTATACTTTTTAAGCAAAATCAATAGCAATTCTAAATTACATAATTGAATCATGTATAGATTACTAGAATTTTCTTATTATTTTAGAAAGGAGAAATAGTTTAATTTGGTGGATACAGAATAATGACCCACTCTTTTGAATGATTTTTTTTCTCCCTAATAAAAACTTTTTTTTTTTCCTCTCCATTAGGTGTTAGGAAGATCAGCATCAAAATGAACTCTCATACCCAACAACTTCATGGACTGTTACCAAACTCCCATCTTCCTTTTCCTTGTATAATTGTACAGACTTTATTTAAAATTACTCTTTGTAGAAGTTGCCTCACACTCTACCCTAACATCATTAAGGGGACCCCTTATAAATAGTTGGTTATTACTATCTATCCACATGTGACCTTGTGAACTGAAAAGTCCACTTTACGACTGAAAAGTCAATTTTACGACTGAGAAACAGTATGCCGTAACTGTAGCAACAGTACAAGCAACTAATCAGTCTAAATCCAAATAACATGTATGTATGCAAAAGAGGCATTGTTTGCATAGAAGTAGATGATTCTGAAATTATTTACCCTGAATACAACTTAGCCATTTAAACTATGATTTTTACCATTTGACTAACCTTACCATTTAACTCTCTAGCTCATAGTAAATCTACAGAATTTACTCATATATTCAACCCATTCATAATAGAAAACATCGCAACTTAACTGTGCATTGCCATGCACTGGTCCATTTCATCTTATAAACCATGGTGCGGTAGCTATTTTATGGACTTTGGAGTCACATTATATTTACCCTAGGGGAAATTGCTTAAACTTGATGCATTTTTTTTTTTTTTTTGCATTTGTGAAATGGGCTTTGGCATTAGATTACCCTGCAGTCACAATCTGGCTCCGGCATTGATTTATGGGAGGTTTGGCATATGTAGTACTTTTAAACCATGTTTGCCAAATTCTTTGACATTGCTTCTGTCAAATGGTGGTGGAGCTAAATCTCTCTACTTGAATCTGGGCTCTATGACTGCTTGACCAATAGAATTTGGTGGAAGGGACACTGTGCCAGTTGCTGGCTCGGGGTGGGGGGGTGGTTTATTAAATTGGTAGTTCCCATTTTTCTGTCTTCCACAATGCTCACTCATGAAACCTAGATGCCATGCTCTGAAGAAGCCCACACAGCCCTTAGAGAGGCCCATGTGGGGAAAAACATGGCCCACATCTCTGGCCATGCGAGTGAGCCATGGTGAAAGTAGATCCTCTAAGTTCCACTTGAACCACCTCCCTGATGTCTAGTGCATCAAAGACAGGCTGTCACAATCAAGCCCTACCCTATTGTGAGCAAATAAAGGATTGGCGTAGTCTTAAGCCACTAAGTTTTGGGGTGGCTTGCTGCACAGCAATAGATAACTAGAACAGTAGAGTCCTGTTTATTGTGTAGAAAGAGCTACCACAAGGTTGTTGACAATCAAAAGTTTCTATGCCTTACCTGAAACAAAATTATTTTGTTTAACGTCTAGCTGATTTAAAATTTTGTGAATTCTAAACATTTTTCCTACCGATCTTCATTAGTAAGGTAAATTATAATAGTTAACTGTTTATTGAATAATTCGGTACTGCACACTAAATGGGCACATTGTATGTTTGTTTTCTAATTTGATTACATAATAATTATATTATCATATTATTATTATAACCTGTTTACTGATGGGAAAACTTAGGCTTTGGAACCTATATAGTTCTCAGTAGTATGATCTGGATGTGAACATTGATAGGTTGATGCTAAAGCCAATATTCATCCCCACTATTTCATGCTACCTTTCATGTATATAATCCAATAAAGAGTGTATTTTAAATCAATAGGAGAGCAGATACTGAATGGGCTTAGGGGTAAAAAGGCTTTAATAAAACTTTATTGATAAAGTTAGTTAACTAGTGGAGTAGACAGTGCCTTTAGACAGAGGAAACGTCAGAAGCAAAGGTCTGATGGATGATGTTTCTTGGGCAGGAAACTGTATATATTTTAGTATTCCTGGGGTTTTGAGTTTGGGGCAGGGAATGTTGGAAAAGAGACTGTCAAGGTAGGCTAGGGAGAGCTTAGAGAACCGAGTGTACATTTTAGAGGAGTCTGGACTCATCCTTGATTGCTAGAGAACCACTGAGAGTTCTTAAGCAGAGAAGTGATGTGGCAAGAGCTCAGATCCAACCTCTTAGGACATCTCCATCAAATGCTTAGCAAGGTAATTCAAAGTTCAACATTAGACTTCACTCTCTGGATTGCAATTATTGGTACTTCTGTGACTTGGGTTTTCACCTAATGGGCCATCCCCAACACCTTAGGGATCGTGTCATTATTGCAGGGGTCTGAGAATTCTTGTGCCTGTGAATTGCATGCTAAGAGAGTTATACATAACACTTTCCCTGTTGAAATTTATTTACATTAGTGAGGCTGATACACATGATACTTTTGCCTCATCTGTGCTTTGGGGAAATCAAGAGATAGCCTACATGCACGCTTTGGGATGAGATGAACAAGAGGGAGAACTATAGTGACACCAAAAGGCAGTTTCAATCAGACAAATGTAACTAATGAAGAAGCCAGGAAGAGTGGTCTGCAGAGAGAGGTGACAAGCTTTAATGAATATGGACATGTAAGAAATGTGCATATTTCTCAGGATGCTCAGAAAATACAAGAGAGGTGGATTAGACGTCCTAAAATGATTAGAATACTCAGGGATATTTAAGGAAAGGGTATCTGAGAGGCAGGAGAGTTTGAGGCCATTCGTGTGATCTACATCTATTTCTTTTACATGTTTCTCCCCTCTCCTAACTATGAACTCTTCAGTGGTAACAAACTCAACTGATGTTTGTCTGCATAGGTCCCATTTCCAATGAAGTGTTCAGTATACAAAGGTTTTCAAAAGTGATCTATGACTGAGTGAATTTCCATTTAAAAGTACTAATTTTAATAAATGGTCTCCCAAGACTACTTTAATTCTGTCTCCTATGTCTTCAAGTATTTGTGAGAGAATGAATTCTTTCAGGGACAAACTTAATGGTTTTATTGTACTTTGACCAGGTTTCTACTAGAAAATAATCTGTCATTATCTGAGCAACTTATATTAAGTGGAGGGTAATTCATGCATAGATGGTTTAGTTTTTTGTCTGTTTTCTTTGCCTTTTTACTTGCTTCTTACCTCAACACTACTTGTATACATTTTGCCAACAGGTTTAGTTTATATGTGAATTCAAGTGTGACACAGAAGCTGTACATATACAGACCAAGACATATCAACCACGGAAGAGAGTTAGAATAACCTTCTAATAACTATTCTTCCTTTTTAAATGTAATTTTAAAGATTAGGAAACTAAAGATCAGCATGTAGCACAGTGCCTAGAACTCAGCAGAAATTTCATGAAGTTAATGAAATATCCAGAACTGAACCTTAATACTAAGTTAAGTAGACATGACAATATACCTTAAAGCTTTGTACCACCATTTTAGAACATGGCACCATTTCTACTTTATTTATATTTTTGAGTTTTCATAAAAAGTAACAAAAGCTTTCAACCAAAGTAATTTCCAATAAAGACACTAAAATATTAGACAGAAAAGAGAAACCATAAATAAAGAAAAGGGAGACCTCAAATATATTAATTTTATGGGTTGACATCTTAATGAGATTAAAAACCACATTTGGTATTTTGTGTCCTTTTGTCTATTTTCTTTAACTGAGTATGTACATCAAAATTGCATATCCTTATTCTTATGTATATGACTGCATCAGAAATACTTTGCCATACTACTAAAATTGCTCAATACAACATCATTTTGGTGGCTTTAGAATGAGTGAAAGTACTTTAGGACTAAGGTGAGTCATGTCAGTATCCCTGAGCCTTAGTTTCCTCATGGGGCACCTGTGGCTACTAATACATATTTATTAATATCTACTTTACAGGGTAGTCATGGAGATTAACTGGGATTGTATATTGGGGTGAAGTGTGAAAATCAATAACTAACGGATTGCTATAGATTGAATGTCTTTGTTCCCCTAAAATTCATATGTTGAAATCCTCAACCCCAAGGTGGTAGTATTAGGAGGTGGGGCCTTTGAGAAGTGCTAACTCCTAAGGGAGAAGGCCTCATGAATGGGGTTAGTGCCCTTATAAAAAAGACCCTACAGAGCTACTTTCTACCATGTGAGGATACAATGAGAAGATGGCCATCGATGAACCAGGAAGCAGACACTAAAACTGCTGGTGCTTTGATCTTAGACTTCCCAGACTCCAGAACTGTAAGAATGAAATTTCTTTTGTTTATAATCCACCAGTTTGTGGTATTTTGTTATAGAAGCTCAAATGAACTAAGATACCCATGTAATGGAATCTTTGAATTTGGGAATAAAGAACATTCAAGATGGCCCCAGTTTACATCAGCTCAAAAAATTTAAAAAATCTTCTCAAATAACACTACCAATAATAACAGTATCTCACACACACACACGTCGGTAATGTTTCCTCAATTGTGCATAAAATGTGAATGAAGTATGTTTAATACACTTAACCATTTTTATTATTCTACAGCATACCATTTAAATATAAGGATTGCTTGACAAACCAACACAACTTTAATACATGTCCCTAATTGGTAATTCTAGCCAAATGGTTGAACTCAGTTTGCTCCTATAAAGAAATTCTGAAGGCAAAACCAAGAGACCTGGATGGACTGGAATTTAAAATAACTTCATATATGATTAATCTATGATTATAAGTAGACAAAAAGAGTTCTGAATTAGGATGGGGAAGACCTGAATCATAGCCATGACATTTGTTCCCCCAATAAGCTGTTCATCACTCACATATCACCATTTTCCCTGCCATGGCTATATCAGAATTTTATTATGGAGATCAATACTATCACTTTATTATTTGAGTAACAACTATAGAAGTTGCAGGAGTAGCAAAAATTGTAATATTCATCATGAAGATAACTGCTCCACATCTATATCTTGCTCGATGTAGGGCACTAGTGCCTGATTTTATACACATTGTCCCATTTAATTTATAGTATGAGATATAGTATATTACTGTTCTTATTTACAAAGGTTTTTTGGTGTAAAAATACCCTTTTGATGTAATAATAACTATGTCAATCAGTAAACACACATGGTGTAGCATGATCTCTATCACAAACATTTAAGTGCAACAGGAGAGCAAAGCCAAAAGAATATATGACTGTCAAATCAAATAAAATAGCGTACATAATTTTGTCATCTCTTTCTTTGATTTCTTTCATGGCAAATTAAGATTAGATAACATGCCTATGCACTTTGACTAGGGTTACACATTTAGCAAATAAAAATCCAAGATGCCCAGTTAAATTCAAGTTTCACATAAACAATACATAATTTTTACTATATGTACCGAATATTGCATGGGACATTATTTGTTGTTGATCTAAGATCGAACTGAACTGGGTATCTTGTATTTTATCTGGCAACACTATTTCCACCAGCATCTTAGGGGTGTGACATATCTGGAACTTAAAAGCACAAACTTTGAAGCCAGGGTCAAATCTCAGCTCTGACATCTTATTACTTGCACAAAAGCAGGTTCTGCACTCTGAGTTTCACGTCTATAATCTAAGGGTAATGATAATACCTACCCAATATACTCTTGGGGAAAGTAAATAAGTTAAAAAATGTAACTCACTAGTGTAAGAATACAAGCACCAAGTTGTGATTGTGTATTCATCTTTCTCATAGGATAAAGGATATTTGAAAATGGGGTATGCCATTATTAACACTGTACAGAAAATTATAACATTATTCTTGACACATGGTATATATTTGACATATATGTGTTGAATAAATAAATTTTTAGATTTCTCAGCCACTTATGAAATCTGATTTATATTATTCTGTTCCACAGCACACCCTTTATTAAAAACAAAACAAACAAAAAGCTGAACTTACTACAGTGCCTACCATGTTTCCCCGAAAATAAGACCTAGCCGAACAATCAGCTCTAATGCACCTTCTGGTGCAAAAATTAATATAAGACCCAGTCTTATTTTACTATAATATAAGACCAGGTATAATATAATATGATATAATGTAATATAATATGATATAATACTGGGTTTTATATTAATATTTGCTCTAAAAGACACATTAGAGCTGATTGTCTAGCTAGGTCTTATTTTTGGGTAAACAGGGTATCAGAAATCATCCTATAAATTTCATATTAGCACAGATTGGATAAATTTACCATTGCATTGTCTTTCTGGGGCTCCATTTCCTATTTTTTGAAATTTGGAAAGCAAAACACAGGAATATCTGCTTCACAAACTAGACCGAAGTCACTCAAGTGCCAAGGTAAGGTTCAGAGCGTTTGGTTTCTCTGTGAATGGCCTATTTAAATATTGTCTTCTGTTCTAGTTGCTGCTTTATCTTGCATTGTTACAGCCTCTCTGATTTTTCCCTTCATAAATCAGCTATTTAATAGACAACTTCATGCATTTGAAAACCAAATCACACAAACTCCACTCCTATATTCTGTTCCGGGTCAAAGCATTTTTTATTTTCTTTTCCCAGCCATACTCTGTCTACCAACTATCTAAAGCCTAATTGGAGTGAAACCAAGGTGGGGATTATTAGCCTTGGTTCTAATTTACAACTAGCTCAATCTCTTCCCAATATGCCAGCAGTGCTTTGTAAGGTTGCTGATGCCTCACAGAAGACTTGAGAGTTGCTCTAGTTAGAATCAATTCTATTTATTTACCGAAAAGTTTCTCACTCTCATTTCTGCTAAAAACAAAAACAGACCAATCACTGGAAAGAAGCTATTGTTCAGGCTTCTTTCATTGTTTTATAATAGAAAGGCCAGATTGAGTAAAACTCCCTTTTACTACTACATGCACTACTAGCATATAAGGGCCTAAGCCTGTACTAAATGCTTCACATATGCTCTCTATTTTAATTCTCACAACACATCTGCAATATAGGTATTTTTTCCCCAATGTCATATATAAGGAAGAAATCAGACAGTTGAAGTAACTTAACCAAAGACAGCCATGCAAAGTGTCACAGATAGTCTGTTTTCTTTGACAGTATGAGGTTTTAAGGACAGTATGATTTAAGGAGAACATGAGTCTGACTCCAGTTTCTGCTGTTGAAGAACTGTGGGTATTGGATCAATGCAATCAATTTAATTCATTTTAGTTCAATTCTACACTTAGTAAATATCAGCTTCACATAAGACTCTGTCAGGCACCACTAGGAATAAAAGTTGAAAAGGTAATCTAAGGTCTTATTGAATTAAGAACTCAGTAGAAGAGACCATATATATACATACATATGTATATATGTGTGTATATATACATATATATATATACACACATATATATTTTGTATATATACATATGTGTATATATACATATATATCTATATATGTATATATATACATATATATACATATATATCTATATATGTATATATACATATATATACATATATCTCTATATATGTGTATATATATGTATATATATACACACACACACATACACAAACACACACACATACACCTTCACTACAAAACAAGATAGGACAAGTTCAGTAAAATAGGTATAGATAACTAATAATAGAAACAGAGGAGAAAGAGAGAAAAATGTTGATGGGGGATCTGTAAGAAAAAGAATTTGGGAAAGACACTCAAAGAAAGGCAGTTTATCTTAGAGTTTAAGAGACAGAACTCTTGAATTAGAAGAATCTCAGATTCAAATCCTAGCTCCACCCTCAAACACAAAAGCTATGATGACTGGTAGCAAAGGGCTTGACCTCTGGCAGCATTGGTTTCTTTATCTTCAAATGGGGATAGTAATATTTCCACCTGAAAGGAAGGTCTGTGGTTGTGAGAAGCAAATATACTAGATAGCATATATCAAAGCACCTACCACAATTCCTGGAACAAAATAAGCACTCAGTAAAGATTCAAATTTGAAACAGAGAATTTGTAGTTTGGATAAATAGCATGTAGGATGAGAGGACAGGACTTCTGTCTCCAGGGGCAAGATAAGTAAATACACAAAAGTTGAGAAAACATGGAGGGAATCTCTTCGGGGAATGGAATGTAACTGACAGTAGGATGTCAACTGACTTGAAAGGGAGGGATTATAATCCTGAGTGCCAGGTTCATGGTGTGAGAATAACCCAAGTGAGGAGTGACAAGGTAGGCCGTATATGGGACAGCACACCTAGGCTTGAGGTGAGCTGGCCAACGGGGGGCCAACAGACGTTGGCAACTACTGGGCTATGGTCTGGAAAGGGATAAGATTAAATACAGTCTTATTTATGTTTGTACCGTCTGTGTAACAGAGAGTCCAATGCTGGATGCTGTCTTTCTCAGAGAAAGAGAAAAGATACAAATAAAACAAAAGAGGTGAAGGTTTTCTTTCTTCTTTTCCTTCTTCGTCTTCTTCTTCTCCTTCTTCTTTTTTGCAGGAAAGCAAAAGTGATTTATTCCAAACAAAAGTACACAATTGAGAGGAAAGTGCAGGCAAACTCAGAAAAGGAGTCACACTGAGGAAGTAAAGATCAGGGTTTTTTATCTCTCCCAGGCAGGAATTGGTGATGTCCCATTGATGTGGTTCATTCATCTCCTCTCCCTGGTATGTCATGGTGTCAGATGCATGATGGAAGTTGCAGTAACCTCAATGAAAACAACATTAAGATTAGCTAATGGTCAGGTTCCTTCCCATTAAGGGAGTGGGACATTCTGGCATTAACTAGGAATTCCTAAAAGACTAAACAATCTTGGAGGTGACAGTAAAGGCGTGGGGTGAAGTATCTTTTTCTGGGTTGGCCATCTACTCAAGTGATAGGGCAAGCTTTAGAGATCAAGGGCCTCGTATGATCCACCAAGAACAAATAGGTGGTTACCTGCTACAACAAGGATTATTTGGGGTTCTCCATACTCATGAGATGTTTTTCATGAGGAGCCACCAGGAATCCTGCGTCCCTTCAATCCTCCTCAAATAGGGTCATTATGGGTTTGGGGGCCTCCTTCCCTTTGTAGACAGGGGCAGACCCTCTTCCAGTGGCATGACTAGTTGCACTGGTGACAGGGCACAGGAGCTCTTTCCTGGATAGAGGGCACTGGTTGCTCCAGTGCCCTGCTTTCTCACAGTTAAAGATGTAAGGAATGTCCCTTTAGATCATCCCTTTATTTCTGTTGGGTGACCCTAAGGTTTCAGAGCATTGCTGACAGTGACTGCTACCATTTGAGCCTGTTTCCTGGTCTTGCGCTGGGTCCTGTTATCCTCCGCAGCCTGGTCTTGATTGTTAAAGACTCCTAAGGCCGTATCCAACAATTGAACTATTGGGGTTTGAGGGCGATATTGAGGTTTTTATAACTTTCTCCTGATATCAAGAGCTGATTGACTGATGAAATGCTGGCCAAGCAGAGATTGTCCCTCAGAAGAGAAAGGATAAATATTGGTAAATTTTCTGAACACTTTGACCAGCCAACCCTGGAACAAGGCTGAATTTCCCCCATTCCTGAGTAATCTCCTTAATCTCCATAATTGACTATACATTTGACTATACTTTTTTTTTTCCATACCTTCAATTAGGCAAAATATCACATGGTCACTTTCAGCAAGATCTTCCTGTCCCATTTCTCAACAGAAACATTGCAGGCCAGAATGAAGTGGCATGAAATATTCAAAGTGATGAAAAGTTGGAACCTACAACCGAGACTACTCTACCCAGCAAAGCTATCATTTAGAATTAAAGGACAAAGAGCTTCCCAGACAAGAAAAAGCTAAACGAGTCCATCACCACCAAACCAGTAATTACAAGGAATCTTACCGGGCCTTGTTTAAGACAAAAATTAAAAATGAATAAATAAATAAATAAATAAATAAATAAATAAATAAATAAATATTAATAATAAAATGGTAATAACTACGTATCTATCAGCAATTACGTTCAATGAATATTGATTAAATGTTCCAATCAAAAGATAGCGTGGCTGAATAGATAAGAAAACAAGACCCCTACATATGCTTCCTATAAGAGACTCACTTCAGATCGAAAGGCACATACAGAGTGAAAGTAAAGTGATGGGAAAAAGAAGATATTTCATGAAAATAGAAAAAAGCAAACAAACAAAAAAAAATGAGGTAGCAATACTTATACCAGACAAAATAGACTTTAAAACAAAGGCTATAACAAGAGACAAAGAAGGACCCATTAATTTCACTTTGGGTATTCATCTGAAGAAACATAAATGTTACTTCCAGGGGATGAATATATCGATATGTTCATTGCAGCATTGTTTACAATGGCCAAGATGTGGAGGCAGCTTGGGTGTCCATCGATAGAAGAATGGATAATGAGGAGGCGGCACATACATATGTACAGTGGAGGGTGTTTTTTGTTTTTGTGTTTGTTTTGTTTTGTTTTTTCCCCTCTGACGTGGCATGGATGGACCTGGAGCATATTTTGCTGAATGGAGTATGTCAGACAGAGAAATACAGCTGTAATGTGGTTTTTCTTATATGTGGTATCTAAAAAAAAAACAAAATAAACAAACAAACAAAACAGAAACAAACTCATAGACAGAGAGATCATTTTGATGGCTGCCAGATGGGAGGGTGACTGGGGTGAATGAAAAATGGGAAGGGCTTAAGAATTACAAATTGGTTGTTACAAAGTAGTCATGAGGATGTAGGGTGTAGCGTAAGGAATACAGTCAACACTATTATAATATCCATGTTTGGTCAAATGGGTACTAGATTTGTTGCGGTGATAGATAGGATGGGAGTTGAGGGCAGGGTGCAAAAAGTGAAGGGATTAAGAAAAACAATGTAGTAGTTACAAAATAATCACGGGGATGTAAAGTAAATCATAGAGAATATAATCAATAATATGGTAATAACTATGCATACTCCCAGGTCTAGTCTAGTACTAGTCAGGGGGATCGCTTCTTAAAGTATATAAATGTCTAACTTCTATGCTATACACCTGAAATTGTTATAAAATAATATTGAATGTCAAAATAAGTAAAGTGTAAAAAATTAATGAATGAATGAATTAATTACACACACACACACACACACACACACAGAAAAAAAAAAAAATTTCCCTATCCCAACTGATAATTCCAGGCAGGTTCCTGATTTGGGATTGCAATTGTTCCCAGGAGATGTCTGTCTCAGCAGCAGCTATCCTTATCTGCATGTTCCTGGGTAGCAAACCAAATTCTATGCTTTTCCTCAGGAGTGTGCAGCAAGTGGACATAACTATCTGGATGTCTCTCCAGGTTAGAGCGATAGACACCTTTAAGGCCTGGAATTCATCGTTAAATTTACTTGGGTCCTCAGAAAAGCATCCTATCTTAATTCTGTCATTGGGCATGGCCTGTCAGTCTGTCATGGAGAATGGGTCATGGATGTTAATGGTCTCTGCATCTCCATGTGCAATCTTTCAGAGAAGACACATTTTGGTAGAATCTGGGTGGTAAAAAGCTCCAGTCTGGATACGTCCTGTGGGGCTATGTTCAAGGGGGTGTATAGAGGAGCACAGGGAGGAGGTGAGGTGGGAGAACCTGTTGGTAGAGTAGACGGTGGCAAGGAGAAAACTGAAAAAAAAATGGGTGTTCTGGCCCTGGACCTTGCTGCTCTATCAGATCTCTTCCCTGCCGGGACAATGGCATTCCTGATAGGAGGGGGTCATCCAGTAGGTCAGGATTATATTTAGGTGGGGCAGCGAGGTAGGTGTGAGCATAACGGACTTTACAGGAGCCACTCTTTTCCTGGGACTTGATATAGGGTCATGAAGGACTGTACATATGGTATCTTTGTCCATTTTTCTTCTCGTTTACAGAAGAGGTCCAATTGGAGAATTGTGTTATAACTTAGGGTCCCATTTTCAGACCAGTGTTCCCTGTCCCATAGTTTATATGGGGACCAGGCTGTACTGCAAAAGAAAATAAGTTTCTATCACTTTAGGCCATCTAATTTAAACATTTTCCAGTTAATTAAGATACTGCTGAGTGGCAAGTCTTCAGATATAGACAAAGAATGCCCCATGGTGCCTTGGGAAGATCAGTCCAGGCTCTGAAGAAGATGTCTTTTTGTAGTCACCAGAGATGCTGCCAGGGGCTCATGGGATGTCCAAGAAAGGACTCAACCCAGAGCAGTGGTGACCGGGTTCTTGTCTCCATGCAAGAAAGAATTCAGGAGCAAGACAAGATGCACAAAAGTGAAAGTGATTTATTGAAAAAAAAAGTACACACTTGAGAGGAAAGTGCAGACGAACTCAGAGAACAAGTTGCACCAAGAGGTGAATATTTTCAAAACGAAAATCTTCAGTTTGGGGCGAGGTAAACTTCACTTGATGAAGTTTTACTTAGAAAAGGAAGTTAACCACATCAGGAACTAGGGCAGCTCTAACAGCAGAGTGTTCACACTGGTCTAAATTCTGTACTTACATTTTCTTATATAATCCTCACAACATGCTCTGCAGTGGAAATTGTTATTATTCTCATTTTCTAAATGTAAAATTGAGGTTTCAGAGGTTTTAGAAACCTATCCAAAGTTATGAAGCTACTATGCGTCCAAGCAGGACAAATTGAGCTTAATTTCAACACACATGATTTTATCTACTATACAACACTATCTCCAAAACAATCAATCTGAATCACGGTAAGAAACAAACTGGATAATGATATATTGTGATGCGTTCAGTAATTTGTAAATTACTGTAAAAATGTTAGTTATTATTTTGCTAGTGGTAGTTTTGCTAATAATAGTGATTGATCTCTACTGAACAGCCGACATTTTTCTACCCAAGCCATTGTATGATAAGTTCATTTATTGAAGAGTTGAGCCCTAAAATACTCATTATTTGGTTCTGCAAGGATCTAAACTAAGGGAGAAACATTGGTAAAGATGTGGGTCTTAAAACAAGAGAACACAGAATAGAAGACACTCGATCATTTCACATAAACGTGGAAACTATGACATCACCCTAGTTAGGCCTGTCTTCTAATGCACTAGACGGATCAGGTAACAGGTACATTGTATACACACACACACACACACACACACACACACATAGACACACACAAACACACAGAAATAATATATATGATATATATATGTATACATGTGATATACATTATGTATGTAAGATATATGTATATATCATATATAAATATATATGATACATATAAATATATAAAGATATATATATATATGTGTGTGTGTGTGTGTGTGTGTGTGTGTATGTATCATATATCTGGCATAGAAAGGAATTCATGCACAAGTGAACCAAACCAAAAATAGATAAATCTTCAATGTAGACTTAAAATAGAATAAAAGTTGCCTTTGAGAAAACAATAAACAAGCAAAATATTGTCAGTGAGTCAAAATGAATGTCAAATTATTTTACCTAAAATTATTTAGCAAGAGTTAATGGAATGTATACTGTGTTTCAGGCATTGTGCTAAGTTCTTTACATGCAACATGATGAATTCTGACAAAACTTGAGCAAGCTGACCATTATCTCAATTTTACTGGTGAGGAAACAGGTTCTGTACACTTTTTCAAAATCACATACAGTAAATGTTAGAACAGGATTGAAACCTGGGACTATTTGATTTCCACTCTAGATCTAGACTCTGTTAGTATAAAATGAGTAAGACATGGCCTTTATTTTCAAATAAAACAGAATCAGATTTGTAAAGAGATTATACTACAATAAAATAAAAATGAAATAGAAAATGGCACAATTGAACTCATTTGGGTATGACTTGTAGAATACTTTATATAAAAGCTCAACTTTAAAGGTTTAGTAGAATTTTGTCAGACAAAATATGGAAAGAGAATGCATCTCAGACAAAAATAGCAGGTGCACTGTCACTAAAGGATGTGCATTGACAACATGAGGAATTCCATTTGTCTTTAGTATTGGACGTGTGGAGACTGAGAGCAGGAGAGTGGCTATACAACAAATCAGCTGGGATGGCAATCTAAAGGTTTTGAATTTTGTCTTGGTGATGAATAGGGGGAGAGAAGGAGATCAAACTATATGAATTCTAAAATTCTTTAGCTGCATGGCTACAAAAGGAGGAATAGCTTAAAAGTTGTCAGGCTTACAGAAAATATAGAAATGTGCTGATTCTCCTCCTCTTTTATTTTTTTTTCTAATACTGACACACAAAGTCATCACAAAAATGCATTAGTAAAAATGTCACTGCCTATCTGAACAATCAGGGCAAGAAAGGAAAAATATATTTTTAGCTTCTTATTGCACTAGAATAGCTATGAAATAATTCACTTTTCTAGCCTCACAACTTTATAAAGACATAGCAATTACCACTTTTATCCATCCCCCATCGAATATGATGTACTTTCAATGCTCAAAATATGGCCAAGAACTTGGTCTCTTCCAAGTCAACAAACAGAACTAACGGATTTGAATCCATAGTGTATGTGTATAAGATAAAGTGATTCTCATTAAAAAGAAAACTATGATAAAATTTAACATGTAAACAGTAATCTAAGAGGTACTTATTGTTGATAATGGTTTTTATATAGACCCAGCATTCTTGGGATATTTTGTGAAACATATTCAATGTCCAAAAAAGAAAAAAAGAAAATAGTGTGTTCCCTCTAGTTTGAAACTGCTCTTGTTCACATTGTCATATCATCACATGGACACTAACAGGACTGGAAATGTGCTTAGTATGTGCTTGGAAGCTCATTTTCTAATTCAGTGGCTTTTAGTAGAAAGCATCGGGGTGGGCAAAAGTAAAAACAAAAAATCAGAGAATAAATCTGACAAGATAGAAGAAACTACAGAAACAGTTTCTTGATTGAGTACTATGTAGACTAGAATACCTTAACTTTCAAGTTGGCAACCAACACACAAAGAAAGGTCAAATATTGATTTTAGGGTGTAATCTTATAAGAGCAATGGATTCAGAATCCATAGAAAAATGTTTATTGTCTATATATAGACATCATTATTTCTCTTTACCAAACTCCCTTATCTTTTTTCCCAAAAACAAAAAGCACAAATAATTAATACATTCAATACCCATATCCTGGCATAAAGTTCTATCTTTAATGACATCTAATCTAAGTGAGAAAAAGAGAATATGGCTGGGTTAGAATATAGTGTTGGTGAGGAATGGACCAGAAATTCCCATCACCCTTTCTAGAAACTGATGTACCTCAACCTTTAGAAATGCCGTCTAATAGTTGTGAATTCTGACATTCACTCTGTTCTCCATTAAAACACATCCTAATTATCCAATTGTCTCGTCACTAACTACACTAAGTTCTGCAATAACAGGGCTTAAAATCTCAGCACTTCTGATATGAAAGAAGCTCCCAGCCTGTCTCATACTGGGGACTCAGTTATCCTTCCTTATGGATCTCCTTTCTCAACACACCTTGCTTCACTTCTCTGCCTTAATTAGTATGCATTGATTTGCTAGAGTTAATAAATAAATAAATAAAAGGTACTGCGTTTCTGATAAACAGATATTTATAAAATTCTTAATCCTCTTTTCAATGTCACTTCATTGGATATAACACCGGGCTTCTGCTCCCTTTCTTTCTGTATGTTGACAATAATAATAACAGCAACCATGGATTGAGCACTTAGCATGAGCCAGGCCCTGTGTTGTGAGCTTTTATATATCCATTTACTCCTCACAACAGTTATCAAGGGACTATGATCATTATCATTTAACAGTTGGGAAGCTGATAAAAAAGGTATGACTTTCCCATAATTCCACAGCTATTCCTGATAAACTGAGATTAAACTCAAGATCATTAGACATCAAAGATTGTTCTCTTGACTAGTGATTCCCAAATTTCTGTCTCATAGAACATCGATTGCTTTGGTTGCTACACTAAGAGTAAGTGATCTGAGACCAAACAAGTTTTAGAGACACTGTGTATTTTATTTTTCCTTTGGAGATTTAAAATGCATTGTAGGACATTCAGAGTTCTAAAAGTTAGGCAATGAAGAGAACAGTTTAATGTGTATTAGTTATAAATTTTCAAAATTTGTTTAATAATAAAAACTCTTTTGTTCCCTGTACAATATCTAATAAATCAACCACTTTGTAAAACACTGCCATAGTTTATTCTCTTGAGTTAATAATTATGAGTCTTTGTGGGTTCCTGTCTCTTACTATTATGCTGCCGTTATAACTTGCTTAGCCAACTGATATTCTGAAGCCCATCTCAGTAAAAGTGGTGCCACTCTAATTACCAGAAAGTGTCTTGTCATTGGATGTATAAATAAAATTGTAACTAAAAAAGAATCTTCTCTTCCTGGTCCACTCCCCTTCCTTCATCATCTCCCCTCTATCTCCTGTCTTGGTCTTGACCAAATTTGACTGGAGCTTTAGCATATAGCCAAGGCATGGTCTGCACCAAGAAACCTTCCAGAATTATACTACTTTCAAGCTAGGTGAGCATCTCATCTCTTATTCCTATGGTACTACAGTACACAGTTCTGAATGCTACACGATTCTTAATGTTTGATTAAACTCTCAAATACTCCAGCATGTGCTATAAGAAAAAAAATGTACTCAAAGTCAAATATCCATCCATCGTCATATACAAACAAGAAGCTTGGCATTACAAAATTTATAGACTTCTTGGATGCAATGAGTTCAATACAAGTTCTACACTCACAAACAAATTCACTACTCTGGCAGATCAAATCCCTCTATTTCTTGAAAAGGATACTTACAAATTCAAATTCAAACTCTTAACATTGACATTTAAGATCCTTGAAAATACAGACTCTGTCTACTGTTGTGGCCGCACTTAGATCTCTTTAATTACTTCTTTTCCAGTTCAAGTGTCTTTTCTTATTTTTTGTAAATGTGCTACAGGAATATTGAAAAGAACACAGACTCCAAAGATAGACAAAATGCCACCTAGCAGCAAAGTACATGCTGCTAAGTTAGTTAGCTATTTTATGCCTCATTTTTACCATCTAATCTAAAGGATTGATGTCCACACTTGCCACATATGTGAAATCACATGGCACCTAATCAGTACCTAATCAACGTTAGTATTTCGTTCAATGCTAAAATATTTATTCATGCCCATTCTACTATCTGAACCACAATTTGCTAAGACCCCTCATTGAAATATAAGGTTATTATGAGCTTGTCTATAAAATTTGCCACTAAAGCCAATCAATGTGAACCAGGAGAAAAAACAAACAAACAAACAGGATTTGAAGACAAATGTAGACTTGAAATCCTACCCTTATTCATTTCTTAACTATGTGACTGTAACCAAGTTTTTTAACGTCTCTAAAGTTCAGTTTCCTTTTCTCTAAAGTGGGGAGTATAACACCTACCACATAAGGTTACTTCAGACATTAAATAGCAGACAAAGAAACAACTACCATTGTGCCAAAGTTAATCTTTATCATTTTTTACAACATTCAACAACAGCATCATTTCTTAACATGAGTCGAGGCTGGATAAGTAAGTGTTTCTTTAGGTTAATGCTAGAGATTAAACTGAAAGAAATTTACAAGGGTTACCCAGAACTTGATGAGATTTACCAGAAGTGATTTAGCTCTGCCTTGTGGGCTTGGGCAGTGTCAGAGTCAGAAGGCATTAAAGAGCTTACAAAGAGAAACAGACAAAGCATCCCATGTTTCCAGGGTTCATGCAACCCAACCATCAAACTCATATTCTCAGAACAAGACAGCTCATCATTGTTGAGGTTGGCAGAAGAACAGAGGATATGTGAGATATCCACACCATAGAATTAGAGTATGAAGCCTGGAATTAAATCAGAGATGGCATTTAGCTTTTCCCCTTTGTACTGAAACTATATACTTGAACTGAAGATGAGATCATCATTATGTCTGGTTTGTTCCAAATTCTAAAATGGATTTCTGGAGAAAATGGATTTCAGGGAGGTGGACAGTATCTTCTCACAATGACTGGGTTTCTGCAACTGATGTGTAAGCTTTTCTCCTTGCCACTATGCCCTCAGTTCTTTAATATATCCAGCATGACGGTGACAGATTTACTTTCTTCATTTTCCTTCATTGTGACATTTAAGAATGGATTTAAACATCAGATCAGTACAAGTGAATGCAGATTCCAAAATATCATGTAACGGCTCCAATCATAGTATTAGCATATTTCCTAATTCCCAACCTTCCTTAGTTACCTCAGCATTCAGAAGGAATGAAATTTGCTTCACTTCTAATACATTTCTATTTTAAAAATAATAAAAAAAATGCATACTGATGCTGTGAACAACTGCTTTGAGTAAACACAATCTAGGTGCAATCCCTGTGTAATTTAGTGTTTTCCAATACCACACTTTTTTTAGTAACTTCCATTGAGGCACAGTTAACGTATCATATAACTCACCCCTATAAAGAGTGCAATTATATTGTTTTTAGTATATTAAAAGAATTGTGCAAGTATCATCATGATCAAATTTAGAACATTTACATCAACTTACCTCCTTTGCAAAAATAAATAATAATAATAATAATAATAATAATAATAATAATAATACAAAACACCCCCATTAACAGTCACTCTGCATTCCTCCTCCCCATTGTGCCACCACTAACCTACTATCTATCCTTATAAATTTGCCTGTTCTGGACATTTCATACAAATGGAATCATACAATATGTGGTCTTTTATAACTGGCATTTTTCACTTAGCATAATGTTTTCAAGGTACGTGCATGTTGTATCATGCGTCCGCGCTACATTCTTTGGGGTTGAAAAATAATATACCACTGTATGCATTTACCATTTTTATTTATCCATTCACTAGTTGATGAACATTTAGGTTACTTTCAGTTTTTGGATATAATAAATAATGTGTAAAAATTTTTGAGTAAACATGTGTTTTTCTCTTAGAGTTTAATTGCCTGGTAATGCTATGTTTAACATTTTGAGAAAGTGCAAATCTATTTTTGAGTTGTGTTTTGCAAGCCAATACCTCTTTTCAAATAGGAAAATAAGTTAAATTTGTGATAACAATTAATTGTATTCCCTATTATTACTAAGAAAAAATGACCCAGAGGGGTCAAATGACAACAAAGACATAGAGTTATTAAAAAAAAAAAAAAAATGTTGGGAGGACCCGGTGGCTCAGGCGGTTAGAGCTCCATGCTCCTAACTCCAAAGGCTGCCGGTTCGATTCCCACATGGGCCAGTGGGCTCTCAACCACAAGATTGCCGGTTCAATTCCTCGATTCCCGCAAGGGATGAGGTGCTGCGCCCCTGCAACTAGAAAACGGCAACTGGACCTGGAGCTGAGCTGCGCCCTCCACAACTAAGACTGAAAGGACAACAACTTGAAGCTGAACAGCATCCTCCACAACTAAGATTGAAAAGAGAACAACTTGACTTGGAAAAAAGTCCTGGAAGTACACACTGTTCCCCAATAAAGTCCTGTTCCCCTTCCCCAATAAAATCTTTAAAAAAAAAATGTCCAATATGAGAAGTCATTCTTTAACTTCTAGCCCTATGTTCTTTTCCCTGTACATTTCTGGAGAGGGCACACTGCACCGTATGATATTGTGGGTTATGTCATTTCACCTTATCTTTGTTCAAAGTCCCACCTAAACTATTTGAGTTAAAAAAAACAAAAAACAACAATCAGTCTGACATACAATGAAACTTCTAGAAGAGAGTACAGGGTGGAAAGTTTCCACATTATGAATCAATAAACTGAAATGGTATTTCTCCAACTTTTAAAGGAAAATCAAAACAAAACCTCTCAGGTATAGTGAATAACAGCCAAATTAGTAAGTTTTTGTGGGCAACCGAAACACCTGTGGGGAGTTTATGGCATTTTGAGAGAAAGTAAGGATGGTCAAGGTAAGGTGCTATTGCTGTCAAGCTCCAGTGTGCATGAATATGGCATGGAATTACTTGTTAGAAGGGTGCATCCCTGAGACCTACCTGCCACCTTCCACACCACAGAGATTCTGAGTATGTGTGGGGTGGGGCCAGGGAAGGTGATCCTTAGTGATGTATACCGGGGAGAACCTGAAGCAGAAGGTCTATACACAGTATTTTGGTAACACTGGTTGTGAGGACAGAGCCAAGAGTGCAGTGTCTAGGCTCTCGGCCTCACATTGAGAGGTGCTGGCTCTGGTAGTAAATAGTCATCAACTGTGATTGGATGGCCATCAGCTGTGGCTAGTTGGCCGTCAGCTCTAACCAGTGAGCCATTGGCCACTAATATAACTGCAGTGGCTACGCTAGTAGCGGATGGTGGCTGAGCTAGCAAGCACTGATTGCAGTTAGCATGGCAGATTGCAGTTAGTAGGGTAGATTGCAGCTAGCAAGTCGGGTTGGTTGGTTGGCAGAGAAGCAGACGGCAGGTTGCAGATCGTGTGGATCCTGTTTCCTGTGTCTCCCACACAGCCGCCAGTGAGATTATAGTGGTATGAACCTCCCATCCATGACTCCGTGGGTGTTCCTTTTTGGCCTCACTAGATCCTGTGTCCTTATGTGGGGAGCGGGAGCAGAGACCCCGCATAACACCCTGCATGATACTGGTTCAGTTGATTGAACTTTGAAATTAATTAGGCAAAATTTGAATCTTTCCTTACCCACTGGCTGTGCAATGGTGGGCAATTTCATAGAATCAGTGTGTTCATCTATTATGTGAGTGTCATGAGGGATCTCTGGTCCCACTCCCCGCATGATACCGCAGGATATGGTGAGGCCAAAAAGGAACACCAACAGAGCCACAGATAGGGGTGTCATACCACTATATTCTCGCTGGCAGCTGGGTTGGAGATACAGGAAGTAGGCTCCACAAGATCCGCAATCCGCCATTCGCTTTTCTGCCAACCAACCAACCAACCAACATAGCCACAGCAGTTATATCAGAGGCTAATGGCTAACCAGTGACTGCTAATGGCCAACTAGTCACAGCACCTTTCCATGTGAGGCAGAGAGCCTGGAAACTGCTCTCTGGGACTCTGTCCCCACAGTGGGGCTATCAACAGCCCCTTTATCCTTATCATGAAGATGTAATGATAAAACACTTTACACATATGAAAAGGATCTGGCTCTAGCTAATGCTGGCTTCCTCCCTGCTTCTCTAAACCAAAGTCATAAGGGACTGGTAAACATAATGGCTTATACAACTAATGTGAAAGGAGTACTGCTTTGTTTTACCAGGTCTCCTTGAGACCAATGCTTCCCTCCTCCAGTGAGGTCCCCACTGTGAGCATCCTGCCTCCACCCGTGAGAAATTTGAAAACACTCTCATTTGGATGAACTACTTGCAGCTGCAAATATGACGCCAGGAACAAGGTACTATATATGCTCGACGTTGATTAGCATCACCGCAACTCATTATTCTGATCAGCCAGAAGCAATTTACAATCATCTCTGAGCAAGTGCACATCATTTTCGTAATTGACTTGCGGGAGCTTTGACACAACAACTTGTTGTAGCTGTCAATCAATGTCAAAGTATAGAGCAAGAGGAAGCCCTTCCAGAAAGAAAAGCAAAAGCACAGTGCCTGTCCATAGTGGACAGTGAATGGGGTGGCTATACACCCTTTACCTTGTTGTTATTTTCCAGGTTCTAGGTCCTCTTCCAGAGAGAGAAAAGGACTAAAAGAAGGTGGAACGCAGTGATGCTATTGCCTTGTTAAAAGAAACCTTGAATGAAACTGATAGGTTGGAGCCATACCTCTCTAACCTTCGTTTTCAAAATTTTTGTGAGTTTTCCCCTTCTGTAGCTGCTCTTATCATTGCTAGCTATAGTGAAAACAGTTGGCTTCCAAATTCATTCCTTCTATCAAAAAATTAAATATTTTTGCATGACCCCAGAGATGCTGTACAACAGATAGACAGATAGACATAAATAGATGTTTCCATATTTCCTGAAACAAATAGGAGTGAGCATATTTATTTAAATCTTGCATACTTAACATATGTATTTAAAAAATTATGAATGAGGAGGCTATCTAATTTTTAATCCACAATAACAATGAAAATGAGGAGTACACGAACTAGAGTAAGTAAATGGCGTCAGAAAATCAAACAACAAAGACAAAACAGAAAATTAAAATAGCAAATAATGGATATTAATTGTTAGTTCCCAAATTGATCATTAGTTTGTTTCTTGGGAAAATTAAATTAATAACATTTCCATGCATATTATAAGAGATAAATGGATATAAAAAGCACTTCAAAAGTGCAAAGATGGGAACACAGTACAATGTAGAAAAAACCAGAAGTCTTGGTGACCGGGTTGATTTCGATTCTAGATCTGCTAAAATCGAGCAGTGATGATTAAATCACACATTAACACATATGCATATGCAAAGCAATATGATGCATATTATACTTGGTGCTCGATGCAGATGATAGCTGATAGGGTTCTTCGTATGCTGTGGGTGCTCAATAAGTAATATTTGTTATTTTTATCTAACAGCAATACAAATGTAAGGGGATATTTGCCTTTTGTTGTCCACAAGGTAAAGTTCTACAATGTCAGTTATTTGAAAGGAATGACTTGAATGCGCTATTCAATGCATCTGCATTTTCCATAATGTAATTGGAGTTGAAAATGTTTACTGACTAATTTTCAGGTACTATCCTGTGGTAGGCCCGTATTAATCATACACAATACTGGCACAGCTGCAGAGATGGCCACAGCACATCTGGGAGGGTGTATTTAGCACAAGTCAGTAGGAAAGTAAATCAAGAATGTTTAGAATGTGTTAATTTGCATGGTTAAGTCTCAGTGCATGAGCATTTAGAGATGGCAGTGATCCAAGCTGAGCCATTTTCCCATTTTCTCCTTTACCTGGGTTATAAACATTGAAAGGTAGCTTAATTTTCTATACAGCAAAGTCATTAACCATGATTTTACAGAAATCCTACAGCTGGCCAGGTACTGTAAAATGAAAACATATTAGATTGTAGTTATACGATGGCAGAAAGCATCTTTTTTTCATTCTTGTCATTTACCCTGAGGGTTACATGCAGTGTTTTGCACATGAGAAGTCCTCAATAACTATCTGTGAAGGAGTGAAAAAAATCAACTTTCTAAAACTTAGAGCACTGTATAAATCGTACTTGCATATTCTTAGCTTGCATCTTTTGACCACCATTTATCACAGATAAATGTATTGCTTTTTCTATGAATCTGTCAGCATCTCTGAGCATGTGGTAAAGGCAGAGAGGATAGGAGTTTCATTTACTTCCCTCTGTCTTGCTCAGAATCCAGCTCTGTGACAGAAAACTGCAATTTCTATTCTTTTGTTGATAATCTATATTTACCTCCTGGTGCATCTTTAGAGTTTCTTAAATCGCCTTAATATTTTGAATTTTTACCGAGGAATGTGTAATTGCTTGTTTAACACTATTTGCAATACTGGTATTTTTCAATATCTAGACCATGCACGAGAAATTCTTGGCCATTTGTTTTTCAAATAATGATTCTCCTCCATTTTTTTTCTATCCTCTCTTTTTGGAATTTCTATTAGGTAGGTGAAGAAACTTAGGATCTGTCCTCAATATTTCCTAACATTTTTCCCCATACATTCCAGTTTTTTCTTTGTACTGCTATCAGGGAGAATCCTTAACTCAATCTTTCAGATCATTAATTCACGACTTATGTGAATCAAGTCCACTTTTCATCTATTATTTTATAGCTGTAATATATTTTATTTCCAATATCTCTTTTTTCATTCCTATTATTTCTTTAACTACCTATTTATTGTGTAATCTTACGTTGCAGAGGTGAGTTCTTTATTACATATCCAATGATACTAAATATAGTTATTCTTCCCACTTATATTTTGAATCTTGTCATATTTGTCTTATCCAAATTTCATATTATCAATCTCTTTTGCACATTTAACCCTTTTCTCTCCCTTTATTCTCACTGACATTTAAAGATGCTCAAGATTTTCCATCTTGAAAAATAAATCTCCTTCAACGATTCTTCTTCCAACCCCAATGTCTCCCTTTTATTGCCAAAGCCATTGAACAAATTTTCTATATTTATAGTCTCTGTTTTTATTTCAATCTGTTTTTTGTCCCATTATCAATTACCTAATAATGGTAAACAGAATGAATTTTTTTGTTGTTATTCTCATGTTACGTGGTTTCCTCAAACAACAATCACTGTTGATAACTCTTTTTTCTTAGTTTTCATGATGCTACTGCAGGTTTTTCTGCTACACCTCTGTGTTCCCCTTTTCAATCTTACTTGCATGCTCGTACTTATTCACACAGCCACCCTTTGTTGGGACACTTCTAATTTATGCATCTGGATTTGATGACTTCCCTCATACAGATGAATTCTGAGTTCTTATTTTATTAATTAATTTATTTATTTTTATATCAGAGAAAGACAAATACCATATGATCACCCTTATATGTGGAATTGAAAGAACTGAATAAATGAGATATAGAGGAAAAACTGATGGTTGTTACAGGGGAGGTGGGGTGGGGATGAGGGGCAGGGGAAGGGATTAGACAGCATAAATTGGTAACTGAGTTCTTAACTGTAACCCATAACTTTCCTCTCTGAGCTCAAGGCCTATCTAGAAGTATCCTCTTATCATCTCTCTTGGATATTTCAAAAGCACTTGAAACTCAACAATATCTAAGACTTAACAATTGATCTACTTGAAACCTGGGCCTGTCCTAGTGATCCCTACTTGGCACAATCATCCTTTGGCTCAGCCAACCAGAGACTTGAGGATATTTTTTGGCACCTTCCTTTCTCTCACCCCTCCAAATCCAATCCATCACCACTACCTATCAGCTTCACTTCAACATATCGCTCAAATCTATCATTTGTTTCTATCTTTTTCATCTTTTATCTCATGTAATCTGTCATTTCTCACCTGGACAGTTGCACTAGGTCCCTAATTAATGCCCTTCTGCTTTACCTTCTTCCAGTGTATTCTCCACATTTTAGCCAGAACGATCTTTTCAAGATTCAAATCTTATCATTCCTTCATTTAAACACAAGACTTTCCAATGTTCTTTGGAGATAAACCAAAATCCTCATTATGAATCACAAGGTCCTCCATGGCTGGGCCCTAACTACTTTATTAACTTCATCTAACATTATAATTTCACTTGTGTTCTGAACTCTTACCCCACTAGCCTTCTTTTAATTCTGACACAGTGTCCTATTCTCCTCTACTGTTAAGACCTTTGCACATCTTTTCCCTACCCGAAATTTGACTCCCAATCCTCCACACCTACTTAGTACTTATAATTCATCACATCTCCAATTAAATATGATTTATACAGGCTAACCTTCCCTTCTTCCTAAGCTTATAGGAGCCATGTTACACACTCTCATACTACAGCATGCTTTCTTCACATGGTAGTTACCACATTTAAATTGTATAATTGTTCTGTGTGATTCATTGATTGATGATCACCTGTACATCCTAAACTTTTTGTACAGACTCTTTTGGCTCAGACTTCTGAGGAGTTAGGAGGCACTACACAATATTTTCTAATAAATAAGGCAAACATGTTTAAAATGTTTGATGAGTTCAGTGTTAGCTATAATGGTAGATTCTCCTATAGTTTTTATCCATTGTCACAAATTAATTTTTTGATTTGGATAGACCAGAAGATATTTTAGACTCTCTATGTGTATCCATAGAAAAGAGATGACAGATTAAAATTAAGTAATTTTAAGAATGTTTAACAAGAAACAATTTCCCAAATTGTGATGTGGGCAGAGGGAAATCACTAGAGATACTAAAGCTCCTCTCATCTAATCACAGCAGTGAGACTAGGGGTTAGGGTCACTCTGGTCCCTTCCTTCAGTTTCTTGCCTGTTCTCCTGTTTGGCTAAACCCACCCAGAAGCCAAAAGAAAAACTGTTGTTATAGTTTGGACAGAACAGGCTCCCTGGACAAAAAGAAGGTAAAGAACGGTTTTAAAGCAACAATCAAAAATACCCAGCACATTATCCAATGTTGATTATGCCAAGAAGAACACAGTCATTCATTTATTTACTTGTTCACTCACTTTTACATATTTCTTTGGTAAAAGGCTGAGATTGCATTCTGTCTATTCTGTCATAAGTAATGTTTTCCTTTATGAACTCAGACCTCCAAAAGCACTTGTGATAAATGAGGAAAATGTGAAGGAATCTACCCACACAGATCCTGCAGATAGGCTTGGCCAGTCAATGAGACATCTGCCTGGCCTTGTTTTCTGCAGTTTTCTGTATTATGTTATTGGATTATTCAGATGTTTCTTTGTAATTGCCTTTTTGTCCAAGAATTCTTCTTTTCCTCATCTCAGCAGTAAGGAGATGTCTACAGAGAAGAGGCGGAGGAGGAGGACTCATTTTGGGTTTTTATCTCTCTTCCCCCCACTCATATTATATATCCCCCCCCCCCCAAGTAACAGATATTTTCTGTGCTTGGTATTTTAATCCAAATGATGTTGGAACAAACTGCATAGATAATATCATCTCTTACTCTTTCTGGAAATTTATAAAGAAAAACAGCTAATATATACCAAAGAAATTCAGTGCAACACTTCATTTTCTTTAAAGGCTGAATATTTCACAATCAGCTTCAGATTAAGTTCCCCATCATCATGCTATAGACTTAATTTTTAAAAATCACCAATAAAATCAATATACATTCCTCATACATGTCATGAGGTTTGCTTTAAACTGTGCCCCACTGATATTGATTTTCATACAATGAACAGAAAAAAATCCAATTACCATTTCAACAACTGAATTAATCTTGGATGTCCCCTTATCTAGCTACACAGTCAGTGTTGGCTTCTCTTCTTTAATCCATTCAGTCCTAACACTTTTCATGGTGGCAAATGTACTATACCCTGAGGCAGCTCATTCCAACCTGGGGCATCTCTCACTATGTATTCTTCTTCCCCTTCTTTATCAGAAAATCTAACTGATCCAGAATGATCTAGCCACTGTTTACTAAGCAATTACTGTGGATTAGGAACTATGGTAAGTGCTCTATACATGTTACATTGTTTAATCCTCACAATGCTCCGTTAAGTAAATGTTGTAGATTAATTACCACATTTAATGACCAATTTTTATGACCACACCCCATTGTCATTTGACTTTTTTGCCCCTCTCATCCAGAAGTGCAAACATTTTCCTCACCTCCTTAAATCTGGACAAATCTCCTGTCTTACTTTGAGAAGCAGAGTGTGGTGGAAGAGACATGGCATGTTTTGTATCCTAGGTCTCAGAAGTCCTTGAAGGATCTTCCTTTGCTCTCTTGGAATGCTGCCCTGGTGTCATCCATAAGGAAGCCAATCTAGACTTACTAGAGGATGAGAAACCATGTGGAGAAGATCCCAGGCACCTAAACTGATAGCCTGCACTGATTATCAGACATATGAGTGAGTGCATTTTAGACCTTTCAGCACAGCTGATGCTCTGGTTCAATGCAGCCAGGTGCATGAGCCCAGGCAAAACCAGCAGAGGGATTATCCAGTTTGACCTCAGAATTGAGAAAAATAATGATGCTGTTTTAAGCTACCAAGTAGTGTAATGATTTTTAGACAACAGACTAATTCAGTCAGTAGGTATTATACGGGGAGAATGATACAGAGAAACATTTAGTATATTGTACAAAATGATATGCATATTGCTTGGTGGAGCTAGAACTCAAATCCTGGCCTTTGTGAATTAAATCCCATACCCAAAGACACAATGATATACTACCTCTCTAAATCTAGTCTAGTTTGTATATTTCCATAATTTACTTTCAATTATTTGAAAGTGGCAACCATGCTGTCCAAAGTCTTTTCTTTTCCAGATTAGGCATCCCATTTTCTTTTACTTTTCTTCATGCAACAATGTTTTTCAGTCTTATTGCGTGGTATTCATTCCTATTTGAAGACCTAAGAATTTACCCACTTCTGTCCAAATAGTACATGCCAGAACTAAATTCTAAGTGGAACTAAATTCAGACTACAATAACGTAGAACAATATTTGCGAAACTTTAGCCTGTGGACCAAGTTTAGCCTGCCATCTGTTTTGTATGGCTCGTGAATTAACCATGGTTTTTACATTTTAAATAGTTAAAAAGAAAATCAAGGAAAGGATATTTCATGAAAATTGTATGAAATTAAAATTTCATATAAACTATGAAAAAAGCTTATTGGAACACAGTCACGTATTTGTTTATTTGGTAGCTATTGTAGCTTTCCCACTACAACAGCAGAATTAAGTGTTTGTGATGGAAAAGACCGGATGGATCACAAAGCTGAGGGAATAGGCGAATAAATCTTTTTCACTTTGGATGTTCCAGTTCTCTTATTTCATCTTCAACTTACATAATTTTATGGGTAGTAATGTCACTCTTTTGAATGATGAAGCACCAAGTGGAACTGTCTTTGTACTCATTTTCCTAAAGCTACAACTCCTCCATTTCTTTCATTGATCTTCTGAACCAAAATGCATGTTATTACATTTAGCTCCATTAAATTTCATTTTATGAGATTCGGACCATCATTATAGACTTTAAATATCTTATTGGATATTTATTCTGTCCTCCAACATGTTCAACCTTTCCCCAGGTTAGTCTTAACCTCAAACTTAAGAAACATGATTTCAATGCCTTGATGAAGTATTAGAATAAATGTGGTACAAACACTAGAACATTCTTTCCAGTCTGAATCCTCATCTCTTAGTCAAAATATTTTTATCAGTAACCCCCATATTTTGTTTGACCAAATTTTGTTCCTAAGGTCATTATTCAATAATCATTCATTCAGCCCATGTCTATTAAATCCCTACTATGTTTTATGCTTAGTGTTAGGGACACAATGATGACGAGAACATACAAATGTCCTGCCCATTAGGACTTCCAGCCTCATTAGTTTAGTGACCAAGAAATCATTCTCAAAATACGTGATTACAAACTGTAATGATTTTTATAATTAAATTGCCTTGAATGTATACAATCCATTGCTAAAATCCCCCTTATTTCCTTAAATGATATATTTGATAACCCTAAGAAAGGAGATGAGGTTAAGCTAACGTGACTTGTTCTTCTTGGTAAAACAATACTGGAGCCTAGTGATCAGGGTTTCCTTGAAATATAGTTCTGAACCACCCATGTGTTTACAAATAACTTGGGAGATCTTGTTAAAATGTGGACTCTTGTTCAGCAGGTCTGGGTTGGAGCCTGAGATTCAACCTCACTAACAAACTCTGAGGCACGGCATGCTGCTGGTCTACCTACCTCACTTCAAATAACAAGGCCTTACTAACACTTGCAACTCAAATCTTTAATGATCAGTCCCTGTCCTAAAAACACAGGTTGTTTTAGAGAGACATTACAGTAATTTTTTATCAGAGAAAGGCAAGTAGACTAGTGGAAATCACAGGCTCTGGAGTCAGACAGATTTGAATTTATCCACAGACCTGCACCTTGATAATTGTCTGAACTCAACCTGCATCCTCAACTCACTGTACCTAAATTTCCTCATCAGTAAAAATGGAAATAATCGGTTGCTTTGGGGTTATTGAAAAAATAATCCTGAAACACAGCAGACTTTAAACACATGGTAGCTTTTACTGTGTCTATTAAGAGGAATATGAACAGAGTTATACTTAGAGAAAATTAGACAGCAAGATGCAGTTTGATTTTCAATAGGGAAAGACTGCAGGCCCTTGGATAAATAAGTAGCCTCAGCTCAACCAATATTTAATTATCATGTATTGTATATTATAATCTGTGCTAAATGATGGGGCTATAAAGCTGAATCAGGAACAGTTTTCAAAGAGTTCAGTTAGAAAGACATATGGGCAAACGGCCATTAGACTCAGAGGCATTTGATGAACATAATAAATCTACTGATACATTTGACAAATGCTAGGGAAGTAGCAGTTATGATAAGGAAATGGAAATACATTTGTCATATATATGGTTAAGATTATAGGACAGGATATTATAAGAAACAAGAAAAGTGTTAATAATTCTGAATCTTCAAGACCTGAGAGGATAGAGGCTTAGTTAATAGAAATAAACAATGTGAAAGAAAAATCAAGTAAAGGAAGGACTAAATTGAGTTTTCTTTTGTACAGATTGAGTTAAAGAGATGTGTTGGTCATCTCAGAGTACATGAATTCTAAGATGTTTTGATATAGAATCACCATGGGTAGTAATACGTGTAATTAAAGCTCTTTTACAGAATTCAGGGGAATCTAATACACACTTGTTAATTATTTTTGTACCAATATAATTTGGATCACATGTTTGTGTATCTACTGTGCATTTGCAGATGTTGAGAAAGGTATGTGTGTTTATGTTTGGTGTTTACCCTATATCAGCAGTTTAAAAAATTACTACACTGTTTCTACTCTATTAATGACAGTCTGATGTGGAAGGCTTGATAAGTTGTTTACAAGGAAATTCAGAAGGAGAAATCAGTGCATGTTTGCAGAATATTGTGAAAACATTTTTCTCAGGATGTGTCGCTGGAGATGGCAATTAGTCAATGCAGAGAAACTGATATATCTTTAGACATTAAGTCTCACTAAAACAAACATCGAGACCAATGCAGTTAAGTTTCTGAGATAATAAATGAAATTATATTGATATATTAAACATTTCATTCAATTCATGTCTGTTACCCATGAATTCTCATTAGAATTCTCAGAATAAGCCAAAAGAGAAACTTTCATATTTGTAGTGAGGAATGGGGAAATAAGGGACTTAGAGACTCTTAGACAAATGGAATGAACAACTGCCTGAGACATTTTTTGCAAATGCCTGCTGTAACCCAGGCACTGTGCTAAGAATTTTCACATTTGCTTTTTTTTTGGGTTTTCCAGCACAATAATCCTGTACATTATGCTTGTCACCCTGCAGATGAGATAATGCAGTAACACAGAGTTAAAACGATTTGATCCAGATCCTGCAGGTGCCATGTGGAGCATTTGTGAGTTGCCTTCATATCAACCACTTTTCCCTTTCCCTTGAATAACAGCTACAATTTCTGTTTAGGGATCAATGTGGTTTCAGGGAAACTAAATCCATTCTAGGCTCCATAGGTGAAACACATGCCCTAAACTAAGCCGATCAGGGTATTATATTATTCACAGAGTTTAGTTTAGGGATGGGCATGCCATCTAATCTTCTTGAACCAGAGAATCTAAGACTGTGTGCTGTGAGAAGGCTGTGGCAAATGGCATTCTGTCATACTGCTCGTATGAATGGAATGATGCTGGCAGCCATTTTAGAATCAATTACCCTCAGAAGGAAGTAAGCAGATAGAGAGATGAAGGAAAACTGGGTCCTTGCGTAAGCTGCTAGAACAAACCTCATCAATTTTTGGAGGTTGGAAGGATTCTGGACTTTGCAGGTCCTTGAGCCCATAATTAACCTCTAGTATTTAAACAAATTTGAGGTGTTCACTTGTAACAACATTCTAACTGCTGTAGGAGTCACTTAGACCAACCCCCTTTGGCTAGAGACAGGCTAAGTTGAAATAAAGAAAGCTCCTGTCTAAGATGGCATAGCTGACTTAAGACAATGTCAAGCCTAGAATCCAGGATTCTGCATGCCCAATTTTGGGATCTTTCAAATGCAACAAGCTAACTTACCAAGGTCACACACTGATTAAGGGAAAAATGTCTCAGATTTCTAAAATATTTAGAATACCTCATTTCTAAAAGAGCTGTGGTTAATACAAATCATTTTAAATATTCAGAGAAAACTAGCAAAAGAGAAAATATACACTTGCAATATAAGTTTCACTTGTTGAGGAAACACATTTGACCATTTTGAAAAACTTTTGAAGTTGGATGATTTGACTTACATTCTTTTTCATGTCCCCCACTGTGCCAAGCAGTGATCATATGAAGTATTCGAATAATTGTTTAATATCTGTCTTTCTCACTAGATTACATACTGTGAAAGCAGGGATTAGGACTGCCCGCATTAAACCTGCATGGACAGTGATTTTCACCACATCTGGTGCATGGTAGATTCTAAATAAACATATGTTAATAATAGTAAATACTGCCACACTCTGTGCTTGCACCCAAGGTTCAAAGGCAATTCACCATGTAGCCATATAATTTGGTCCATTGACATATTCTATCTAGAACAGCAATGTCTAGAAGAAATACAACATAAGTCACAATTGTGAGACATGCATATAATTTTAAATATTCTAGTAGTCATTTAAAAAAATAAATAAAAATAAACCAGTGAAGTTCATTTTTATGTAACCCAGTATACCCTAAATATTATCATTTAACATATAATCAATAAAAAATCAAAGAGATATTTTATATTATTTCTTGCACTTAGTCTTTAAAATATTATATATTTCATATTTGTAACACATCTTAATTCAGACTAGCCACATTTCAAGTAATTAGTAGTATACTGATATATATGGATATATATTGGACAGCTCACATTGAGACTTAATCTATGTTTATGACATTGTATAAAAAGAATGCTTCAAGAGCTAAATTGTTATAGAATTTCATATGGAAAACGGGCAGAAATTTATATTTAAAAGTCATAGTATCATTACTATATATAGTATATATGTAGATACTAGGTATATACTATCATTACTATATATAGTATCATTACATGGATATTACATATATATATATATATATACTCACTAACTAGTGTTTACTCACACACTAATGTTACTTTAAAGTCTCCAAAAGCAGTCCTTGCCCACCAAAAGCTGTGCCTCCACAGCTCTCAAACACTAATATGTTAGTATCTTTATGAAACAAAACTTTAACACTCAATATCATTGTCTTTATAGTTTTCTTTGTTTTATTTATTTATTTATTAAATCACATAACGTTAACTCAAGAAGACAGTTTCATGGCATAAATGAGTCTAGTCAGGAATGTACAACATGGCAGGCAGCAGACTCAAAAGAATCAGTGATGATAAGCCCTGCATCATCAAACCAACACATTACCCAATGTAATTACAATTTCAGCCTCCCCCAGGAGTGGAATCTTAAACCAGTCAATCTGGACTACTTGGTCAGCAAAAGTAAGTAATCTACTTGATTGTCCCTGCTGTCCCCTAAAGAAAGGTGACCTTGCCACAAATAATCAGTTCTTTGCTAGTAAAATGTCCTTGTCCTGCCCCCTTCTGACTATGAAAGTCTTTCATTTGTACAGCTCTTTGGAGTTTCTTTCTATTTGCTAGATGGGAAGATGCCCAATTCATGAATCGCTGAATAAAGCCAGTAAGATCTTTAAAATTTACAAGTTGAATTTTGTTTTTCTAACAGTAATAGTCTTAAACAATTATCTTACATAAATTTAAATAGTCTGTGAGAAACTTTCTACATATGATTTCTAATAGTGTATTTGAAAATGAATCATGATAAATCCCTTTACATCTATGTTTAGAAAACCAGTGGATTATTGCATAAATTAGCACCATAGCTTAAATCAAATTTCTGTTAGCTTCCGGTCATTTAATAACCATGCACTGAATATGTCATGTAACATGGAGGTGCTAGGGATACAGAGATGAGTAAATTATCCCTTGCCTTCAAGTAGTTCACAATATAGTAAAGTCAGATGGATTTGTAAAGCAAGAAAGTGTTCTTTGACTGAAATTAGCATAGGACACATTGGGGATGCCCAGGAGTCAATTATAATTTTACCTAGTGGTGGGGAAAGAAGTTAGGAAAGACTTCTCATGGAAGAGGCAAGCTTGAAATGATTCTGACAAGTGAATGCAGAGCCACTAGGACTTAGAGAACTAAATTCAAGCTATTCTACTGCTCAGAGCTGTTCTACAGGATTGCAAGTAGGGAGGGGTGTGGCCTATGCTCTGGTGGGGGCAGCAGCTTGGGAAACCATGCTGCAAAAGGCACAGAAGGAAGTTCTGGGTTTGGGGGAGGGAGACTCAGCCAAATGCAAAAGGCCAAAGTTGCTGCAATTTACATATTTCCATTTTGAGACTTCCCCCAACCCTTTTAACCCATATGGTTTAGATAATTGTTTTTAAATGGAAATTCAGATAGCAGCAGGCAGTATGTTCTGAAATAGGACTTCATATTGGGAGACAGGACATTTGGCAAGTTTTATTTCCTCCTCCCAATGAGCCAGACGGGAAAGCTGGCATTACTAATTGTAATGGTAGGAGCTCCAGTCTCTCTCACTCTGACCATCCATTCTAAAAGAAGTGGAAAAGAGTGCTGGCTGCTCACTCCATCCTCCATGATTTCCCTCACCCCCATACAAAATAAACACTTGTTAGAAATAGAGTCCCAGTATATGTAAACAAACACAAGACATCACAATACAGGGCCCCTGGGGAGTCAGCCATTTGGGCTAGCACACTGACACCCTCTGAGTGGCGGCTCCCCCCAAAAGAAAAGATGTGTATTAAATGGCACAGTGCTTGGCTAATTGTCCCAAGTCTACTAGTCCAAATGGTGATCTACAAAGTTTTCACAAATCTGAAGAAAATAAATTTTAAAATCATGTAGGGTATTTGTATGTAAGTGATACAGGTTGCCAAGTAAATTTTCTTAGAAAGGTCTGTGTGTTTTGTCTTATATATATACGTCCATGCCAATTTTTAAAAAAATTAAATCCCTTCTTTTTATTAAATGGAATTTCTGATAATAATAGCTATCTTTCAAACATTGTTACTTTCAGAAATATAATGTTGGAAACTTATGATAAATCACCATTTTTTAAAATTTATTTACCTGTGAAATCACCCCCCACCAGAAAAACAAAACATTGGTACAGCAAAGAAAGTAAGCTTAAGAATCAAACCTGTTTAAAAAAAAAAAATCAACTGAGTAAATTGTAAAGAGCTCATTGGCTTTTTTCAACAGTTCATTAATTGGGTAGCATCCAAGCTATCAGATAGAAAGGATCTCCAAGTAGTTGTATAAAATGGCATAATTTTATAGGCAGAAGAGAGCAGGAACAAGGACGTTTTACTCAGCAAAAAGAGGGTTGGTTTTTATAAGGTTACTTTCTTTTAGAAGATGGATGGATGGCAGGGGTCTATCAGACAGATTACCAAGTAATACTGATCAGGTGATTCCTGATTGATTGTCTTAAGGTTTTATTTCTGAGATGGATAAAACGCTAATTAAATTAAGTCTCTGGTGATGTGGGGCTCAGCATTTTGGCCACTTTGGGTCTGTTGTCTTATTTTTAATAAGCCAATTATAGTATTAAATCATCATTTGACCAATTACTAAGAGACAACTTTGGGCAAATTAGCTTCTCTGATCCTTGGTTTTGGTGTTTAGATTGATGTTTATTTAATATGGTCATTGTGAAAACTAAATATCCCATAAAAATGCTTTAGAAATTATTTTTCTTTCTTTCTCGACTTTTTCTAAGTGGTTAATGACTGTATCCTTTAAGGATCAGTAAGAGTCTGAAAATTTGGTTTAATAGCCCCTAAACTGTCCCATATGCCCTGCCCTCTTCATAAACAAAGTAAGTTAGACCCCACTTGACCTCTGTATTCATGAAACAGCTAATTGTAATGGTGTTAGAGCAGTTTACACGCTAATAAATTACTGTTTAGGTATCTTCTGCATTGTCTGTGATAGAATTCTCTCTGTATCTTCAGCACAGAGGACTTGCCTGTGTCAGAACAGCTGGGATCTAAATAACTGTAAATGGTACCGGAAAAAGGAACACAAGCGTTTATTCCAGTTATATTGCCATTTCCTTCTCCTATGCATAAAAGTTTCAAGACTGAATACCCAGCTTGGTCATGCTATACTTCTGACTGAATATAAATACATATAAAAACCGCATTAAGTAATAATATGAACTCCACTTGAAGGAAAGTAAGTGTCTCTCAAAGTCAGTGGCAGTGAAAGTAGAGGAAAAGGAATAAACTGAAGAAATACTGAGGATGTAGAAAAAAGAGAGTTCTTACAAAAACATTATCTTTCATGCACATTAACAGCAGCTGGGAATTCCTTAGGTTAGGACTAAATTGTGTCTATCCTTCTCACAATGAGATTACTGTCAGTTTATTTATCCTACTGGCATTGTGCAAAAGGTGACAGCTGATTAAAGGGAAGATGAGTCACTTAAAGAAAACAATTTGCTGTAGATAAATGAATAAATATAGAAAATTCAAGATAAATGATCATATAATTGCATTTACCAAGACATTAGGTAATAGTTGCATAAAGAACAATAATTAGAATCAATACAGGGTTTTAAAAGAGGGTTAGAAAGACCTAAATAATTAGGGTAATTAATGGCATTGCCTAAAAAGAACCTCAGAAGGTCAACTAATTAATTTATCTTAATGTGCACAATAATGAATAAAGCCCTGCTTTCAAATATATCTGGTTAAGTCTAGGAAATCTGCAAGGAGTGTGTTATTCAGTGATCAACACGAAAGCTACCCACACAATATAAATTAATATTAGTTCAAGCAGTTAATAAAAAAACAAACAAACAAACAAAGCAAATTGCCTATAGCATGGAAATAAAAAAAATAGGTGTCTACTGAGCAAAAAAACATTTAAAATTACCTTATGTAAGAGTTTGACCCAATTTCCACTAAATGTACATGTTCTAACATCCCCAAAGTTTGGAGTAAGGGGAAGAAGTGGAGAAGGTACTATTTAGAACCATTCAATATTGCACTATTTGAATCTGAATCTTAGTTCTGGCTCTTATTTTTGGACGAAAAACTTACTTTCTCTAAGTCTCCATTTTTTGAACTATAAAACAGAGATAATAATGCCTATTTTATAAGTTTGTTTTGGTAACATAAAAAGAGATACACATGAAAAGACTTTGTTTTTTGTACCTACAGTTTTATTAAATATTCTTTTTCCTCTTGTCTATGAGATAGTAAGATGTAATAAGAAAGCATGCACTTTGAAACCAGAGACCCTGCCATGTGTTATAACTTTGCTTCTCTTAGCTTCAGTCCATTAATTAGTAAAACGTAAATAACATTAACCATGCGGTATTGTTATGAAGATGTAGTTCATAAGTGTTTAGCAAATATTGTGTATCCTCTTGTTTGCTTTCTATTTCTTTTTCTCTCTAAGGAAAGAATCAAGAATGCTCATTTGCAGCATCCTAAGCCACAAAAACTCGCTTTTTAATCCTGCCCAACGCTACAATGAAAGAGGAGTTTCCTTATTCACAGCCTCAAACTTCCCCTGGTATGTAGACATATCAGCTTTACCTATCATTCTCTCCCATGCCCAGAGAGGAATGCACTTCAAGCAAACTGCAGCTTAACTCATGTGAAAATAATAGAGTGCCAACAGGATTGTTTTAATGGATTTAGTGTTGATAAACTTTGTTTAATAACTAGAGCAAAACCTCACTGCAGATTTTATAGCCAAGAAGGGTGCTGAGCTTAGAGTTTGCCCCCTCACTCCCTCCCTATGTCCCATAATTCTTTCACATAATAGGCTCATGTACCAAGGCCAAAATTTACATTATTTTCATGTGTAATCAACTAATTAATTACCACGATGGCATGCTGATTCATTTGAGAAAAAAAAGACATTAAAACTATCTCATCTTTAAGATAGTAATGATAACAATGGGCTTATGATACTGAGAATGATGTGATGGCACTAGTCTGGGGTGGGGTTGGTGGTAGTAATGATAATATTGGTAGTATTGGTAATGACAATAGTGGTGATTGTATGTATTGTTGGTATGCTAGAAAATAAACATCACTGGTTTGTAGTATTTATTGATTTTCCTGGGATAAATACCCTTACAATGGTCTATTTCAAACTACCAATGCAATATCAGTAATTGCAGAGTTGATAAGAGGAGCTAACGGTCATACTTCAAGAGCTGGGATGAGCCAGTTCCAGCACACCACTAGAGGTCATGGTAATAGTAGCATTAGTGGTATTTGTAGTCATGATAATAGCAGTGGCATTAGTAGTGATGGTCATGGTAGTGATGGCAATGTTGACAGTGATGGCAAGATGTTGATAGAGGAATGGTGGTGATGGTGGATGTGATGCTGGTAGGGGTATTTGCGACAATGGAGCTAGTAGTAATGGTAGTGACAATAGAGGTGGAGATACTGGTGATGGCGGTGATGGCGGTGATGGCGGTGATGGCGGTGATGGTGGTGATGGCGTAATGGTAATCGTGGTGGTAATAATGATGTTGGTGGTAGCAGTGATGGTAGGGATTATGGAGATGCTAGTGGTCCCTTCTGCATAAAATTTTATAATTTACAGAGTGCTTTTACCTACATTCCTTCATTTAAAATTGTGAGTAATATTTGGTGAACAATGCTTTTGTCTTTATGGACTAACAAACTGAACCTCAGAGGGCAATAATGCTTAGTGATAAGGGCAAGGCCTTGGAGTTAGGTAGCACTGCTTTAGAAGTCTAGTTCTGCCTCTTCCTAGCTGCACAACCTTAAACAGTCACCTTATCGACTGAGACCAGTTACCTCACTTTTAAAGTAGTGCAATTAACATACTCCATTCAGAATTGTCATGAGAATATTAAGATATTGCAATTGTTTTTAAATTTTCATGAGATTGTAAGAGATAATGTAAATAAAAGGATACAACTCTTTTGTAATATTAGGAAACTACATTCTCAATTTGTAGGCATCATGGTTTCTGTTAAATAGCTTTTTGTTTATGATTCTTGCATTGTTTTGTTTGTTTTATCTGGAGTACCAAATGAGTATTCTACATGTGAGGATTTGAGCCTAAATGCTGAAGAGAGTCCACTTGTTTTGTATAATAGAAGAGGACAAATTTAGCTCTCCTCAAATAGTCTTTGAGAGAGGTTGCTAAGAAGAGAGGAGAGGGAGAAGAGAGACATTGGCCAACAAAATAGAGATAGACTGGAATTAGGTGATTAACTGTAGTAGGATGAATAATGGTCACTCAAAGATATCTGGACTTTTCCCTGAACACTATAAGTACTTACCTTATGAGAAAAGAAAAAAGAAAAAAAAAAAGAAAAAAAAGTCTTTTCAGATCTGCTAAAGTGAAAGACCTTGGCATGGGGAGATATTCCTAGATTATCTGACTGGGCCCTAAAGTCATGACAAATGTTCTTATAAGAAAGAGTCAGAGAGAGATTAGATACACACACACACACACACACACACACACACACACACACACACACACACCAGATGAGGAGAAGGTAATGTAAAGATAGAAGCAAAGATTTGAGTGATGCGGCCACAAGCAAAAGAATGTCAGCAGCCAGCAGAACCTGTGAGAGGCAAGGAATGGATTCTCCTCAGAATTTACTAAGGGGATGTGGCCCTGACGATACCTTGATTTTGGCCCAGTGATACTGATTTAGGATTTCTAGCCTCTATAATCATGAGACAATAAATATTTGTTGTTTTAGGCCACTAAGTTTGTGGTATTTTGTTACAACAGCCACAGAACATTAATACAATCAATGATAGTCCTTTGTATTTTACAAAAATATTTTAGAAATAGGATTTTTAATATGATTTTAACATGGTTTGCATTGCTTCACCATTAATCCCATTTCAGCATTCTCCTTCCTCAAAAATAAATAAATAAATAAATAAATAAATAAATAAATAAATAAATGCATAACAAAACACTACAGCAAGGTCAATTGTGTCTAAAAATGTTTTACTCATGTGGATTTATGTTTCTGTTTTATACTCAAAGGAATACTAAATTGCATATCTAGGGCAAGGGATTGCATCACAGAGATGGTGTGTAGAAACAGGAGCCCAAGATGCAGAGACCATGAGGATGAAAGAACAGAATTTGAAGAAACTTTAGGAGAAAGTAGTTGGTTTTCCACTGTCCATGAAATGTGAGTAGGTTGAAATCAGTAACTTGAGTGTCAGGGTGACAGAGAAAGAAGTCCCCTAAATGGTATATGAAATACACTATAGTTATTAATATTATTGTTGTGTTATTATTATTGCTTTTTGTCTTAGTCAGCTCAGGCTGCTATGAGAAACTACCATAGAATGGGTAGCTTAAACAACAGCCCTTTATTTCTCAGAATTCTGGAGGCTGGGAAGTCCAAGATCTAGGTGCCAGCAGATTTGGTTCAAGGTTAGGGCTTTCTTCCTGTTTTTCAAATGGCCATCTTCTTGCTGTCCACATATGGCAGAGAGGAAGCTCTGGTGTCTCTTCCTTTTGTTATAAAGCATTTAATCTCATCATGGGGGCTCCAACCTCATGACTTCATCTAAACCTAATTACCTCTCAAAGGCCCCATCTTCTACCATCATATTGAGATGTGTCCAGTCTTCTTACATACTCAGAATATTCTAGAAACAAGTATTTCTACCCAGAGTAAATAACTTGGACAACTCACTAGCTCTGTCTATTGGGAGTGTTTGGAGAATGAAAAAAAGAAGCACTACATCCTGCTGGCTGAATGATGCCAAGGAGCATTCACAGGTCCACAGGAGTATGGGACTCAGAAACCGATAATTACGGATTCTAGTCAGTCAATTTTCAAAATTCCAGTGAGCTGACTTCCTGATGATGCTCACAGAAGACAGCCATCACATTAAGAGGAAACTTGTACTTCAATTTCTTTTCATTTTCATGAAAAAGTTAGCATAATGGAAACTGATAAGAAAGCCAAATCACTGAAATATGAAAATCACAGAATTAGCATTTATTCAGATTCCTCAGCTGAGCCTATCATGAAAAAGGCTTGTTTTAATCGCATCAAGTTGCTGCTCCTGACTGTGGAGCTTCTTATGACTGAACACACCCCTTATTCTTATAGGCAAAATAGCTCAACCAAAGAATTAGATTAGTGAAGCAAAGAGCTTTTGAAGATCTCCAGGAAAGACATCCTCGACATTTTGAAGTTGTCACCCCATGAAACCAGAACTTCAGTCCTAAATCCTTTGTAATTAATCAAGTTAACAATCCCCTCCTTCATGTTTTCTATGCTCAGACTCAAAATTTTGCTCTGTTCAAATGTTAGTTTACGGGCTGGGGCAGTTTGCATGGCCACTTCCCTTTGTCCCAGATAACTTTATGAAAGACAAAGCCTGATGGCTTTGTAAGATCACTTTATGTCAAGTGAATTATATCCATGGTCCTTATCTTCTGCTGCCAGTGTGGGTTTGGCTATGCCACTGTGGTGTCCAGAATTTGTCTGTCAGACGTTAGTCTTTCCCATTTAAGGGTTATTTCATTTTAACTTTCAGTTGTAAATGTGTAGCTATACCTCCATAAAAAAAAAAAAAAAAGAAAGAAAGAAAAAATCCTTATTACACTGATTAGCTGTGTTTTATGTTTTTGTTGTTTGTTTGTTTGTTTTCCCCCCTGCGGTTTGTTGAATGCTAAGCAGGTTTTGAATCATCATATACATCCCCTTGGTCTCATTAAAAATTACTTGTTTACTCTGATCGGAAGAATAAAAACTTAGATCGTCAAGATGGTGAAAGCTTTGAGTAGTCCTTATGAAGTATTAATTTGGCAGAACTGAAGTAGCAATTTCAGTGTGCAAGCCACAGGCTCCTATAGCAAAGGCGCTGCTGTAATTCACACATGCCAGGGCAGGTCAGAACAGAGCAACGTAGCAGAGGTCCATGGTCTTTCCATCACACTATTCTACAGCCCTCCCGGCTCCTTCCTCATCAGCACACTCAGGGATGCCACTCAGACATTCGGGATGTGCTTTGATGTCAACTTCCTTTATTTTGTTCAATGCAGTATTGGACAATCATATACTGCTGTGCTGCCACGCACTTTTTCTCCTTCTTTGTCCCCTAAACTCCATAATCTAGTAGTATTTATATTATTCTCTAAGGTTAATTTTTCAAGTTCTACATATATATATATATATATATATATATATATATATATATATATATATATATATATATCTGTATATAAATGTATATACAATCCATCTTCATTCTTCATGGATTCCGTATTTGCAAATTTGCCTACTTACGAAAATGCATTTGTAACCTCAAAGTCAATACTTACTGGCTTTCATGTTCATTCCCATACATGTGCAGAATGGTGAAGAATTGGACTTGCATGATTTGCCAGTTCCCAGCTAAGGCTGAACACAGCAATACCTACCCTCTTGTTTCAGCTTTCACACTGTATACAAATGTCTTTTTTCCCCCAGTATGTTTAGTGCCACATAGTTGGCACTTTTGTGTTTTTTGTTGGTGATTTCACTGTCTAAAATAGGCCCTAAACATAGTGCTGAAGTGCTGTCTAGTGTCCAAAGTGCAAAAAGGCTGTGATGTGCCGTACGGAACAAATACACATATTAGAGAAGCTTTGTTCAGGCATGATTTATAGTGCTATTGACCACGAGGCCAATTTTAATGAATCAACACTGTATATTAAATAAGATGCCTTTAAACAGAAATACACATAAAACAAGGTTCTGTATTGATTGGTTGACAAAAAGTGTTGTGATCAGAGGCTCACAGGAAACTAACCCTGCATTTTGTCTACGAACAATGGTTCAGCATCTACTAATTTGCTGCTCATGGTTGCTTTACAGAACATAAGTACCACAAATAATGTGAATCAACTGCATTTATTTACAGTAGAGAATTTATCAGTTTCTAAGATATAATTATCAGAGTGGAATAGGGAGGGGACTGACCTGAGAGTCAGAAAGTATTTTAGCTTTAGGTTCATAATTGACCTATTCATTTGACTGCTCTGGGATTCAGGCACTACACTCTATTCAAAAACATAATAAAACAGAGAAAAAATATATGCATAATAATACATAATAGGGATTTATTTCTAATGTTATCTTCCCTTCTTTCTGCTGTTACTTCTTCCTCTAGTGTGAAGTACTGTGTTTCAATTGGGTTGGACCTATTGCCGATAAATTATTAATAACTGGATGTGATAATACTATTTGGGTTGTTTTAATTTAAAGAGGACTTAATGTTCAAAGATACATACTTAAAATGTTTACAGATAAATTGTTATGATATTTGGCATTTGCTGACTTGATACTTGTTGAAACTGGATGATGGACATTCAGGTATCATTATTCTCTTTGGTCTATTTTGTATACTTTAAAAATTTTCCACAATAAAAAATTGCAGACATAGGACTAAAGTAAGAAGTACCTATCTTCCTTGCCTAAATCCATACTTGGAGTTTTATATGTGCTGGTACATTGCACCTCTACAATAATTTTGTATACAAGATACAGTCTTTTTTAATTTAGAGCAGAACAAACTTAAAAAAATCCCCAAATAATCAGTGATAGTAACTATATTTTAAAGATTTGGTTTTCATTTTTTCATTTTTTAAACTTTTTTCTTACATATATAGCTTATAACAACAATAAATTAAAATATTTTCAATTTTTAAAAATTTCCTTCTAGTCTTATAGTGTATTGCATATACATTTTGAATATATATATATATACACACACATATACATATGTGTGTGTATATGTATATATATATATATATATGTATATATATATATATATATATATATATATATATATATATATATATATATATATATATATACTTTGTGTGTTTTTTTTTTTCAGGGTGCCTAATCTTTTGTGCCTACTGATCAAAAGTCCCAACACACATTTCTAGAGTTAATATCTGGGAATGTAAATGACTAAGATTAAGTTTGTTCAAGAGTTCTAGAACTGGGATTTAGATGTGGAAGACAAAAATAGTCAAGAACGTAACAATATTTTTTCTTTCTGAAATAGATTTTACCACTATCATTATTCAATTTAGAATCATGGGATATTAGAGTTTAAAGTATTCCTCAATCTTTTATGTCAAGAAAATGAATACCAGAAAAAGAGAGTAGGTAAATGATAATAGAAACCAGGTCTCTTAATTTCCAGGTACAATCCCTTTCTATTATCTCACATAGATTTATTTACACAATATTTAAAAAAAATGTATCAGGCATTCTAGGCAACTTGGACAAAAGAATAAATAAATATTCATAAACATGTACATGAGCACAGACGCACTACACACACAAAGACAGATTAATATGACATTTGAATTAAATAAAATATTTTAAATTAAAATGTTTCTTACCTTAAACCCACAATAGGCATAGGTCAGCTGGAGATAATTTTATCTAAATCTGTTTGCAAATCTGTAATAAAAACCATGCACACTGGCAGCTACACAAACTATTACTCTGTGGTGTTATACTTGGTTAAGGATTAATGAGATTAAAAGCTTCTAAGACTAATTCATTGAGATAAGAAAAGATAATTTGGGAGTCTATAAAATAGAATTCTTCTTACCATATTGCTTTTCATGTTTCCTGTTCTCAGACCCAAAGTTTTAAGTTTTAATTATCTCTCTTTAGCCAAATGTAAAAGTATTTTCTCAGCTTAAAATATCTACTGAGGAAAGAGGAAAAAAAAAAAAAAAGAACAAACAGCTCTAGTAAGATGGAATATCTATTTAACACAGAAAAATATTCTACCAGCACAGATGCTCTGAGTCAATGCAATGCCCTTGTCTGTTTTTCAAAACCTAATTATTATTTGCTAACTTAGATGAATATTTCTTTTCAGGAGAAAAAAATCAAACCAAAACCAAAGCAATGCCAAAAACAAAAATACCTCAAAAACCATATCTGTTTGTAATAAAGTGAACTGCTTTTTAAAACTACGGTGAGACAGTATCAGCCAGTCATAAACTCCATTGCACATGAGCTATTAGAGTTTGCATGTACCAGTCTGTGCTTAAGTAACAGGAGTTTTTCAAAAACAGGGCAAAGATAAGGAGAGCTAGTACAGTATGGGCCTAGTAAGAAAGCTCAACAAAAAGCTAAAAAGAAAATTATATGTACAAGTCTAATAGATGATAAAGGCTACATTTTAAATCAATCATGAAAGAATGGAATTGTCAATCTATGGATGTATGAAAATATAAAAAAATAGTTGAGTTTTACATCATATAGCGTCATACATTTTGGATAAAAATATACGTGTGAAAAAATAAAGCCCCCAAACACTACAAAATATATAGAAACTGTAATTCTATTATATTGAGTGTAAGGTCAGCTGCAAAGATCATAATAAAGGAAGAAACAAGCAGTAAAGGAAAATGTTGATTAATCAGACACTTTTTCACATTCAAAATTTTCATAAACAAAATTGAAACTTAAATAATGAAGAATATCATACTTAGCATATGTACTTTTGATGTGAATAACAGATAAAAGGTCCTAAAAATTATAGAAAGTCTTTACATTCGCATAGAAATATGGACAACAATGTAGAATAACAATTTCTAAATGAAAAATTATTTTATTAGCGGTCAATAAATATCAAACAATGTATCAACATGATAACCAAAAATGTATAGATTAAAACAATTAAATATGATTTTCATCTATAAAATTACAAAGATAAAGAGAATATGTAGACTGTTAAAAGGAGTGTCATTTATAAAACATTCTCATTCACAGCTAATAAAAGTTCCAATTGATCCAACCTTTCCCTTTAATTTCTTTGTATTTCTAGCCCTAATTTCTCTATTGTTCTAGTTATCCACAATGAAAGATATTCAGCTATATTCACAAACAACTATGTAAACTTTTAGAAAATCACAGATCCACATGTATATGTATAAATGTCTGCATATCTACATATTTATATTATTTTTATAAGTGCATATTGTGTGTGTGTGTATTTGAATTTTATATGAGGAGAGCTCGCAGTTGGAGGTAGATTAATGTATAAAGGATATTTTCTACCTTCTGTATACATACCAATTGTTTGACCATACCAGTTATTTAACTATCTTTGGTTTACACAATATTCTTATAACCAAGGAAACTAAAGCACAGGCTAATTGTAAAATTTCCCTAAATTCTCATTCCTACACCTACATTTGTTTGTTTTTTTTCTCCTACATAGTGGTATACTGGATCTAGTTAGCACCAACTTGTGAGAGTCAGTTTTTTTTTTTTTAATTAAAGTTTATTGGGGTGATAATTGTTAATAAAGTTACATAGGTTTCAGGTGTACAACTCTGTCATACATCATCTATGTCAGTTATTTTATTTTAATTCTGTGAGCCATTATTTAACATCGAATTTTACAAATTTAACATTAAATATGGTGATACATTCTCAAAACTCATCATTAAAAATAATTTTACTATAATTTACTCTTAATTATGCTCCAGAGGTTATTTACATATATTGTATCTGTATAGTGGAAATAGTATATAATGGTGTTCAACTACACATATCTTCCTAATTCTGAGTTCAGTAATGTGGTGGTGGTAGCTTGGAAATCAGTGTGGTGGGAATATTTTCACCGAAGACATCAGCAAAGTCTACAAATATTGGTGTTATTTATTTTTTGTTGATTGTGTACATTTAAGAAATTGCTGAAGAAAATGTTAGTAAAGATAATTAAATTTAAGATTTACTGTGTTTCACTGAAAATAAGACCTAGCCGGACAATCAACTCTAATGCATTTTATATAATATAAGACCGGGTCTTATATTAATTTTTGCTCCAAAAGACACATTAGAGCTGACTGCCCGGCTAGATCTTATTTTTGGGAAAACATGGTATGTCTGTATAGGAAGAATAAACTGATGGGTGAGGTGTTGGGGGGTGGGTAAAAAGAAATAAAATAAAACTTATGCCTGTAGACTTTACTTAATGAATAGCGTAAAAATATGGAGGAAATATTGTTCTAGTATTTGATATCCACTATTAATTTAGAAAAGAAGTCACTCACTGTTACTAATAAATGAATGAAACTCCCACATAGGTCTTCATTTTTTTCCTTCCACCAGCAATGCCAGCCTTGTCACCCACCGTTTTCTGGGAAAACCTTACTTATTTTCAAATATCAACTAAGCCTTTACACAACTTTTTATATTCCCCTGTTATGTGTTGAATCATGTCCCCCAAAAAGATATGTTTGAGTATTAATGCCTGGTATCTAAATGTGATTTAATTTGGAAATAGTCTTTTCAGATGTAATCTAGTTAAGATGAAGTCATACCAATCAGAATTGACCTTAATCCAATGAGCGTACCCATATAAAAAGAGAAAAAATTTGGACACAGCCACATAGGGAGCTTGCTACTTGGTGATAGAGGAAGAAACACAAATGTTACATCTATAAGCCAATAAACACCAAGGACTAGTAGCTACTACCAGAAGCTAGGAAGAGGCAAGGAATAATCCTCTTAGAGACTTCAGAGAGGGAATGGCCTTGCCTACACCAAGATTCTAGTCTCCCAAACTGTGAGAAAATAAATTTATGTTGTTTTAAGTCACCATAAGACACTAATACAACCCCTAACACTTTCTTTCTCATTCATTCATTAATGCATTCATTCATTCAACAAATTGTACTAAATGCTGATTGTATGACAGGCAGCATACTCACTTGCTTTCATCTTACTGTTGTGCTAATCAACATATCCCTTCAGGAGAGGAACTTTATCATCATATTCTCTATTGTCTACACCATTATACACACAGGACAGTTTGCTAATAAATAATTCTTGATTAAATGATTAAATGCCACTCTTGGTCTTCCATAGTAAGCTTGTTTTTAAGGTTGCTTTTACCCCCTAGAAAAGAGTGATATTCAAAGAGAATTGAGGGCTTGAGGAAAAAGGGAGCAGTCTCTTAATGATAATCAGAAAGCTATCTAAAGCAAACAGCAGAATACATGCATTTTAAACAAACAGATCTTAGATTTTTTGCTGTTGTTGTTCTCATCAACTATGCAAATAAAATGCCATTTCCCTTTGATTGTCTGAATGTTTTTTACTCATTAACATAAAAACAGCCAAGTGGACTTTCACTGAATTGGAAAGATGTGTTTGGGAAAGCCTGAGAAACAGTACAGCATAAAGGATAAACTCTAAAGTCAAAATGTCTGAGTCTGAATTTCTGCTTAGCCACCCCTTAGATATAACCTTAAGGAAGCACTTAATCTCTCAAGGCTTAATAAAACTGGATTAATATCTATACAGTACATATGAAGCACTTCTAAGTATTCAAAGAGGTGTTGTAAGTTTAATAGTGTCTTAGATATAGTAAATGCTCAATAAAGGTTAATTTATATTACTCACATTATTAATATGACTTTTATAACAGTTATGGATACAAAATCTTGGTACTACAAGTCCATAGGAAAATTTAACTTTGTAGTACAAAATAATCACATATAAGATCTTAGAAAAGGGAGATCACCCATTTATTAGTATCTACTAGTCATGTGGCAATTTCAAAAGAAAGACTGTTTTGCCTTTTTGAAGCAGTCAGTCTAGTTAGGAATCTTGATCACTATTCCAAGACTGGTTTAATTTCAAGTCTCTAGTAGCACTAAGGCACATTACGACAGCAAGGAGTTGTCCATGTGGATACAGATCAATCAGAAAGAGTTGTCTATAAATAACTCATTCACTAGCTCCCCACGTTCCATAAAAAATAAACAAAGATAACAAAAAATAAACAATAACAACAACAACCAAACTATTATGACTCCTTAGTCAAGCAGGCAAGACACTTTATTTTCTCACTTCCAGTTACTGGCATTTATGGACTTATACCTGCCACATTATATTTCACTTTTCATTTGTTCTGCCTTCTCTGTTTCCTTTTTCTCTTTTGCAGATTTCATTGGGTAGATTGTGTTTATAAAATTTAACTGCTTTTCTCGCTTGATTGAGAAATTATAAATTCTAGGTCTATTCTCTTTGAGATTATCTTTTATATTTTTAATGTGCATTTTTGAAGCTTACAGTGGATAGCTGGAACATGCCATGTAAAAATTTAAGGATGTTACAACACTTCAATTTAATTATCACTATCTCCCCATTGTTGCTATGCTTTAGTTCCTGCATGTTTGTTCTAATTTTTGTTACCATCCAATGAAATAGTTTTTTAAATTATTTTTATTATTTTATACAGTTAATTTTAATTATCTCATCTATTTTCTTTGCCCACCGTTTCTACTTGCATCTCATATATCTTTTTCTGGCATTATTCATCTACAATACATTAATCAAATTGCATTAAAAATACATCTTTTAGAAATGTATTTACAGTAGTGTTGTAAGCAGGAAATGCTCTGTTTTTTTTGTTGTTGTTGTTCAAATTATTTTTATTTTACTCTTGTTCTTGAATAGCCAGCTCATGAACATTTTTTTCTTGGAGCACTTTGACGATCCCACTTTCTTATCTTGGCTTCCATTGTTGTTCATGAGAAGTCAAATTTAAGACTATCATTTTCACCAAATCTGAATTTTCTCTTGACTACTTTAAAAAATATTTCATTTATGTTTGGTATATATAGTTTCCCTATGATGTGCCCTGTTGTACACTTCTTTTTATTCTGCTTGTGATTTATTGGGCTTCTTAAAAGTGAGAATTCATGTCTTTTATCAATTCTGGAAATTGTCCACCATTATCACTTTGGTTATTATCTCTCCCCATTCTCTATTCTCCACTTCTGGAACTCCAATAAATATAAGTTAGACTTCTCCTTCTATTTTCCATGCCTCCTAACCATTCTTATAATAGTTTCTATGCATTTGTTCTTTGTGCTGCATTCTGTATAATTGCTTTCTATCTATCGTGTATATTTCCTAATGATCATTTTAGCTTTTCTATGCTGCTGTCCTACCCATCCATTCAATTTGGTGAACTCTTCTTCTGTTTGTTGTTTATGCTGACTCTTTCTCATAGTTTTTTATTTTACTATTATTTTTAAATGTCCTTGTGTGCTCTGTGGTTGCTATTGTGAGTTTATATTCACATTTATATTCCATTTGAAAATGGGATGGCAGACATGGGGAGATGTTGGTCAAAAGGTACGGACTTCCAGTTATGAGTAAGTTCTGGGGATGTACAGCGTGGTGATTTTAATTCATAATACTGTATTATACACTTGGAAGTTACTAACAGAGTGCATTTTAAATGTTCTCACCATGATAAAAAGAAACGGTAACTATGTGACATGATGGAGTCCTTACTAGGGGTAATCATTTTGTGATATATAAATGTATCAAACCATCACTTTGTATACCTGAAACTGACACAATGTTATATGTCAATTATGTCTCAAAAAAGCTGGAAAATTAAAATTAAAAACAAAATCTTTCTCCTCAAACATAAAGAAATTTTTAGAAATAAGATAAAATTATTTCCCACTAGATAAATTTTATTTTTAATTTGTCAATTCCCCTCATATGCTTCCAATCTAGACAACTCCATATTTGATTTACCAAACTATAATTTGGGGGCTTAAGAAGTAGTAGAAATCTGAATCCTAAATTTTTATCAGGTCACAATTTCTCAAGGTAATTATTATTTTTTTCCATCCAGAGCCCAAACGTATAAATAATCTTTCTTTAATTTTCCTTTAATGATTTAACAGATGTTTATGCACTTCACCAATATGTTACACTGTTGTAAAGATTAAATGATATTATAATAAAAAATCTTGGTATACTAATAGCAGTTGTAGTAATAGCAGCAATAATAGTTATGGGTTTTGTTGCTTATGATTGAATCAGAAGAGTAGGTAGTTTTTATTCTTTGTTTAGTTAAATACAAAGTCTGGCATATGTTATATATTCAGCATACTTTTGTTGAAACAATGAAAAATACATGCATAAATTAAAAAATATTCCCAATGCCTTAATGTATGGTTTTTAAAATAGTTTTTAGATGCAGAAGTGGTTTTTCTGTTTGTTTTTTTTCCAAAAATTGTTCATTAAATAATCCTGCCCTCTCCATACTAGCCAAGGTGGGAAAATAAATCATGCTTTTGTGTTTCTGAAGGAGGACAATATATTACTATGTACATTACACTGTGTTTTAACATTCATTGGGAGACAATATCTGAGAAGACAAGGTCCTTGAATTGAAGAGAACTATACAAAACATTTACATTTTAACTCAGAAAGACCAATATGAGTCAGAACCTTCTTTTAACTTAATTCTATAAGACTTTTTAGAAGAAATGTGTAAAGTTTTAGTAGTAGTAATTATTTTCCATAACTCTTTTCCCACCAATCACCAACTTGCCTCTTAAAAATGATAGACTACAGTGATACTGATTAAACTCTTGGGTTATATTTGTGAATATGTCTGTTTTCAGTTGTGAATAATAATTCTAAAACCATATGTTTACATTTGTTTGGAGTATAATATTTGTCTTTATAATGTGATTATCATTTTTACAACTAAATTTTTTTTTCTTGCTGAATGTAATTTTAATACTAAAAGCATTATGACCACCATCCTTGCCATATTTTTTAAAATTCCTACTGTGTAACTTTTCCAGTTATCTTGTTTTATCCTGTTAAAGAAAACAAACAAACAAACAACAACAAAAATACAGTCCCCAAATGGCATCACTTATGCCAAAAGCCCACAATATCAAACCTAGATTCCATACCTGATCAAAGTGCAGTTTCAACCTCTCCCAGAAACACAATCATAATCAACCAGGAAGGAATTTTCTGGTTAAGCACCAATAAGGTTTTGTGTCCCATGGGCACCCATCCCCCATAAAAAGAAGAGACTCCTGCAATTCTTTCCCTCCAATGAGAAGATGTACCAGCCCCAAAATATTTTTTCCTTTTCTTTTGTTATCAGCTCCCTTGCCCCACCCTGCTTCCTATAAAAACCCTCCCTTTTGTACAACTGACCCTAGATGGGATGTTGCCTGATTCACGAATGGCTTATTAAAGCCAGTGAGATCTTCAAATTTACAGGGTTAAATTTTGTGTTTTGAATATCCTCACAAAACTCCAAAGTAGGCATTGCTACTAATTTTCTATTTTCTTTTCCTTTCTTTCTTTTCTTTCTTTTTTTTTTTTTCTTTTTTTTTAATGGGGCTTTTGAGTCAAAAGGTTAAGCATCCCAAAGACTTGCAACTCATAGTTTTATCACTTGAAGTCCAGGTAGGTTTTGTTTCAAAAACCTTCTACTTCTGACAACAAATGGTTGGAATGAAAACCTATGGGATCCATTGGCAGCAAATTATTAGTCCAGTCTTAAATAAATTGGTATTAAACTTGTTGCAATATGTTTCTATTAAAATCAATTTCCCTAGCCTGGAAGGCACAACAATGTAACTGTGACAGAGCGTACAAGACCCTAGAATCCATGTTGACGTTTTACAGAAAGTACTAACAATGAGCCTCAAAGTTTTAATTTTTAATTTTTTTATATATCTCTCCTGAAAGATTTTGAACATTACTACTTTCCTAATGCACTGCTTTTCAGTAATTATTTTTTAACTCCACTATGTTTAAATGCATATTAATGAGCTGGATGAATGTAATAGTAACTGGCATGATACTAGGTTTTCCTCATTTGCTGCTTCTTTATCACTCCAGAGAAGGAGATGCCATTAACCCACTCTAGGATTAGCAGACAGATTCGTATCTCAGCTTCTTTGTTGCTTCATTGGTGTTGTTCCCTTACTTCCGCTGTAACATATCCTTTACCATTCGTGTAACATTACCTTACCCTCTTCTCCCTGCATCGATCCCGTATGAATTTGCTGAAGGCAGTTCTTCCCACCCTGGCAGTCCTTGACTTTTAGTGGATCGGCTCTAAGTGTCTGTTGAATAAAATGAATTTCTTCTGCAGAATGAGCCCTGGGGTTTCCTATTTTAGGCTAGTAATTCTTTAAATATGTTGTAACTGAATAAGTAATTAGTTAGATAGCACAGACTTGGATTTTACTTCACATTAAAAATTTATGGGTTTCCAAGTACCTGGTCTAAATTGATGGAGACAGACTTGATGAGCTATCTCCAACACCACCCCCATCTGATTTTAATCCTGTCATTAATTTCTATTTTGAAAATACAGTTTTGATTCCAATACTTACCTGCTCCCAAACCTCTCATGGTTCCCTTCTACTGAGAGAACTAAATGCTTAAAGCACACTCATTCGTACCCAAACCACGCCAGCAAGTGAAAATCGCTGAAAAGGTATGAAACTTTTTTACAGGTCATCAAGATATGAGCCTATGCACTATTTTTACCCTTGTATCTACATATAACCTATACAATAATTCTAGAAATACAGAAATTGTTTCTAAATTATTTCATTTCTCTCTCCTGTACCTATTACCACTTCCACTGTTTTAATTCAGAAACTTACTATATCTCATTTGGGCTATTTCAGAATGATACTAATACTAACTCATTTATTTGAATCTTACTGCCCTAGCTCCAGTCCATTTCTCACTTTATAGCCAGTGAGACGCTTTTAGCAGAAACATTGGTCATGTCCTTCCCCTCCTTATCCTTATAGGTAGTCTACGAGTAAGACCTCCATGGGCCTCTGTCTCCTGCACCTTACCCTCTTCTCCCTGCATCGATCCCATATGAATTTGTTGAAGGCAGTTCTTCCCATCCTGGCAGTCCTTGACTTTTAGTGGTTCTTCCTCCAGTCCCATGCTTCTGCTATGCCAAATCCCATTAGGCAACCTGTTAACTAACCTCACTTCTTCTTCATTTGTGTAGAATGATCCCCTCTGCTTGTTCATCAGAATAACTCCTTCTCATTGTTTGAAGTCTTGCTCTTACCATTACCTCACCTTCGAAGTATTCATCATTGCCTTCTGTCAAGATTGAATTAGCCATCCCTTCCTCTGGACTACTTCTATATCCTTGAATGAAATTTTCCTTTTGCTCATATCACACAGTAATTCATTGCATTAGGAGTATTAGTAATTATTAGTCTTGTTTTTCCATCTTATAACACTTCAATGCAAGAAAAATCAAAAGATTTTTCTTAGTATTGCCATATATCAAATAATTCAATGGGGAGAAAGCATAATTAGACAAAACCCCTGTCCTTTTTGACATGATATATTAGCAACAATTGTACTCATCTTTGGTAATCTGAGACAGAGAAAGCACCAAGATATATTTGTTAAATAAACAAATGGATAAACAATCTTATTAAATACATGGGTATGGTATCAACCATGAAGACCATTCAATTTTAATTTTTTAAAACATTTAATTTTTTTTTATTGGATTTCACCAGTATTTTCAGAAACCAAATAGCAAAGGATGTCAATGTCATCTCCAAGCCAAACTACTACAGGAAAGATAATCACCCATCTGAAGACTGTACTGTGCTCTTAGATATGAAAGGCACACACACCTCACGGTACCTTGCACATCGTCCATGGAACTCTGCAGAGGTGAGTTCACATAATGCTCAGACTCTAATATAGCCCTGTCTAGACTTGCCTTCAATAGCTCTGATAATAGCAAACTCCTCACCTCCCATCACAAGTTGTTCCATTAACAATTGTACATTTTTTTTATTAGCAACTGAGAAAAAATATTGTATGTGTATATAGAATTTCAGCAACAACTTGCTACTTCACTTATATTGATAAAATTAAGACTATTTTTTAAGTGGATCTCCAGCATTCTAAATCACGAGGAAAGAGGTACTTCTTCTGTTTCTAATGGAATAAAAAGATTGTTGAGAAACTAAAGTTCATATAATCCAACATCATTGTTTTACAGGTGGGGTACTGAAGTATACAACAAAACAACCTGTCCAAGGTGAGCTGGTTATTTAAGGACAAGCCAGAACTGGAAACTATATCTCTGTAATCTACTAAATTCCATTTCCACTGCACCATCTCCTTTAAAACCTTTATCTAGACAAGGTTTCATTTAGTTTTTTGTCTCTCCTATATTTCACAGTCTCTATCTCTTTCATATATTTGAGGTCATTTTGTTTTGTTTTGTTTTGTTTTGAGGTCAGATAATTAAGTTCACGAACTCATCCTAGAAAAAGTGCCACATACCTCATTGCTGAATATCACTATGGTCACCATCAAAGTGTTCCACCTGGGAAGCTACACACTGATGCCAGTGCTTGGTTCACCCTGCAAAGCAATTCTGGAACTCTTTTTCTGAAATGGCCATCACAGCTGTCGTCATATTACCCTTGATGTACTGATGTAATCAAAATGTCTTCTTTTCAATATTCCCTTTATCTTAAGGTAAAGAAAGAAGTCACTGGGGGCCAGAGCAGGTGAGTAAGGAGGGTGTTCCAATACAATTATTTGTTTACTGGCTAAAAACTCCCTCACAGACAGTGCCGTGTGAGCTGGTGCATTCTCGTGATGATGCAAGAGCCATGAATTGTTGGCGCAAAGTTCAGGTAGCCTAACTTTTTTCACGCAGCCTTTTAGCACTTCCAAATAGTAAACTTGGTTAATTGTTTGTCCAGTTGGTACAAATTCATAATGAATAATCCCTCTGATATCAAAAAATTTTGCAACATCGTTGCAACAAGTTTACAAACTTAATTGTCAGATCTTGAACCTGTGATTACACACACACATACATAACTTTATAATTGCTTTTGTGACAATATCAAATCCAATAGCATTAATGTATTCACCACGTTCCGTATCCCATCCCCCTCCAGCTTGACCAGGTGCACTGTGATCACCAGTTTAGCCTTTCGCATTACCCTGAAAAGAGCTTTTCTCTTTCCATTTTGTTCCTGGAAGACTTGTTGATGGATTTACACAACGGGTTTGAGAGGACAGAATCTGAGAAGGAGAGGAAGGAAGAAATCGTAAGGTAACAAAATTATACTAATTTATAAGAATCTAGAGAGAGTGTAGGGACAGAGACTGTGAGATTCCTCTGGAATGAGAGAAGAGGGACTTTTCGTGATAGAAGGTAGAGATGGGGAGATGTCAAGTGATTCTCCAGATGGTTCTCAGTACAAGAGTTTTAAAAAGGATGAGATATCTATCGGGAGTTACAGCTTTACCTCCTTTATGATGTAATAAAGAGCAAAGTTTTGTTATTGTTGTTATTATTGTTAGACCTGTTTCAATAACTGTGGTCTTGCAATAAAGCTTGTGGCTTTATTTGAGCTAAACAACTTAAAACGCTTGCAAAAGTAGGTTTAAATACATTTAAGAATATTAGGTTCTTGACCAGCATTGGTCAAACTATGGCCCGGTTTTGTATGACCCATGGACTAAGAATGAATTTGCCCATTTTTTACAAGGATGGTAAAAATAACAAAACAAAAAAAAAATAAAAATAATAACTGGCAGGCAAACCTTAAACATTTTACAGAAAAATGTTTGCAGACTTTTGTTCTAGACAAAAGGCAAAAAAAGAGCCTTTCAATTTCTTTTAAATGTTTGGATTTCAAGCGATCCCTTGAGAAAGAGACAGGACATTTGCCAGATGGAGGAGTTGGGACTGTGGGAGCCAACCTGTGACTGTGCCTGAGTCAATGCTCCTCCAGGAGTCAGGGATGCAGGATTGTGAGGAGCGTGTGACTGCCCTCAAGAACCTTAAAGGCTTAGGAGAAAATCTCCATCACAGACTATTTCAGAAATTTGGGAAACATTTCCTGAATGAACAGGGTCATGGGAAGATTCTCTTAATATTAGTATAAGGGCCACAAAGCTTTGGAGTTAGATTAAAGTTAATTATCTTTGAACAAGTCATGTGACTTTAACAAACATCAGTTTCTTCATTCTTAAAATGAAAATAAAATTGATAGCTCTTTTATAATATTGTGAGAATTAAATTAGGTAACACATTAAGTACCAATCCTTCATATCTACCTGGTGCAGATGAAGTGATAAATAGAAATTATTAAGTTGTAGACTTTTTTTTGTAACTTTAATAACATTTTGCGGTTCTTACAACTGAGTTGCTAAGCAATTAATATCTTTCAGAGAGCTCAGTAAAACAGCTGAGAAGCAAATGCTGAACTATTTTAATGTAGACATGGGACACCTGGTTTCCTCCCTAGGTGAAATCCGATGCCCAGATGGGATAGAAGGGCTATCACTGTCCATCTATTTCTCTTTTATGGGAAAAATAAGACTCCTTCATTTCCCGCCTGACAGCTTGGCTACTCCCTGATATATCACCTTCAAAGCGACACACTTGGTTTTGTCACTGAGTCATAGAACTATTCACTTAGACGTGAACCCCAAATGAATTGCCTAACCCTCTGTGGTCCAGTCACTGTGCCACCCATACATATATGGTTTATTATACTAGGAGAATACGAAAATAAGACATAGCCAGGCTATCAACTCTAATGCTACTTTTGGAGCAAAAATTAATATAAGACCCTGTATTGTACTGTATTGTATTGTATTGTATTGCATTGTATTGTATTATACTATATTATAGACCAAGTCTATATTATTAGTCTTATATTGTAGTAAAATAAGACCGGGTCTTATATTAATTTTTGCTCCAAAAGACGCATTAGAGCTGATTTCCTGGCTAGTTCTTATTTTCGGGGAAACATGTTAGATGTCATGGTTATTCTGGCACTTGGTTTGGAAAGGAGAGCGCACTTCCTAATGGAAACCAGGGATAATATTAATTATGACAACTATTGCCCTATTACCATTAGTGTAAGTAGTGAAAGGATACGCATATGATTGTTTCAAATGTCTTGCTCTTCATTTCTTACAGCTGTATCCCCAGTGTTAATTAGCACCTAAACTGCAGGGACACTCCAAAGGCAAAGGGTCAGTATGGGGTTAATACTTATATGTGTGTGATGTTTCATATTTGGTTAAAACAAGTAAATAAATAAACAAACAAACAAAACAGACAACACAACAAACATAAAACTGAAACATTAGTACTTTGCATTAAAAGCTTTGTCATAACTTCTGCCCTTCAAAATGTCTAGGTATCATATGCGGGGGCCACTTAGCAATTTTCTTTTTAATGAATGACTAAGTGAATCTTATACCAGGCATGCGGAAGAGATGATCTGGTTGGTTATCTTAGTGCCATTTTATTTTATTAATACCTATATTTGAGAAAAAGCTGAAATCAGATTTGTTATGACAAATTCTCTGATGGCATAACACATTATTTATACAGGTAAGGTACGGGTAAGTAAGTGAGTTAATGTTGCAATATTTTTAAAAGCCAGCTGTTCTCCAAGCAGGAAAATGACTAACTGGCTGTCGTAAATGATCAATTGTATAAAAAGGTCTAAGCTTTGCAAATTTCCACACAAAATAGTCCGTGAAGTTCTCCACCTACCTAAATAAGCTCATTCCAGCAACCAAATTGTGGGAGAGAGCTTCGGTTTCAAGCTCAGAGATATGTTTTCTTTACCCTAGAGTGTCACTAAATTGGAAATGTCACAACCCTTGGGGGCCCATGAAAAATGCATATTATTTCACATCTGTTTTGTACTTGATCCCGATGGACTTGATATTTCTCCAAATTGCTATGTGGAAAACCAATTTAATTTGAGGTATGAAGAGAAGCTTACAAGCAAAGTAGAATACTCCTTTAAGGTTAAAATGGGAAACTTTGCTTTCTGTTATTATTCCTGATAAATGTTTCTAGGAGTACTGTTCTCTTTTTACAAACCTACTTCCTTTACTTGTCCGGATGCAACTGAGACATATCATTATAAGGCCTAGTTCAAGAAGCATTCTGAGATTGTACCCCAAAATATATTTTCCCTTTTCTGAAAGCCTAGTGCTGGTCTAATCTGTAAGGGTAGATAATGGAAAGATGAAAGTTTAGAAGTAGATAAACTAAGTTGAAGGCACAACTCTGTTTCTTAATAGCGGTGACCTTGATTAAGTTATTTAACCACTTTGAGACCCACTTTCTCATGTGTGAAATGGGAAAAATGAGTGGTCATGAAAATTAAATAGGAGATATAAACACCTTAGTAACTATAAATGGCTAAGTAGGCCCTAAAAAGTGGTCGTTTTCTTAATTTTAAAATACAAATCAACCATTCTAATCCATAGAATGAAGCCTTAGATGATGGAAATGATGACTGGTCTTGGTCTCTTGTTTGATAATGATGTGATTCTATTTTTAAAAACCTTTTCTATGTATCAGTACTCTTCACATATCCTAAAGTTCAAAGACTCTACAAAGCATGGTTTTGACTATCAGGACACCAAAAATCACTCCAAATGCAAGAAACATAAAGCATACCAGGACTATGTTGAAGGAAAACGTTGGCATTCTAAAAGATGAAGGAATATATCCAGATCCATCAGCCTTCTGATCATCTCCACATTTTCCCTGATCTCCCCAGGGGGAAGCATCAGATTAGATTTAGCACAATCCATTCTGCAGAAGGGCTGTGTGCTCACTGATAAGCACACTGAGCAGCAGGAGAGCACTGTCTGCAGGTTTTCCCTAGAGCACAGGCTATTTATTTCATTTCGACCCCAATCCAGCAAAGACCTTTACTAAATTCTGCTTGATGCTGTCACAGGATCCCTTTGAAAGCACGGTTTGCAGCAGGCTGAAAAGGTTGGCAAAGGAGGCCTTGCAACAGGGCCGCATTGGCATGTGTGGGATTTCTTTGGGAAAATTATGCCTTCAATGGGCAATTAAAATCCATCTGGTTATTCTGCCAGCTGAAGAATTCACTGAATTAAGTGCCAGCTACTATCAGGTGTGGTTGTTTTCTCAAATTTCCTTTGAATGAGATGTCGGGGACATTCATCCCACAATAATATGTCCCTTGTGAAATGTAGGTAACATACAGAATAGGATAAGAGGATCAAACAATCACAGAATAGTTTACCAGGGGTTCTTCACCGATTTTGTACCGTTAACCTCTTTTACTCTCCAGTAAAACATAAAGACGCCTTTCTCATGATAATATCGTAAGTGCATAAGATAAATACATAGGTTTGCAAAGAACTAATTATATTGAAATAAAATTATAAATATTTATTAGTATCTTAAATAACAAGTTCAAGCAGCAGGTCTAATAACTAGTGTAATTTCAAAACAGTGGTGAGCATAAATGCTATCTCAAGATATATGCAACATCTTTAATATGATATAAAACTATTTATATTTCTATTTGTGATAGAGGAATAGCTAACGCCAATAGATTTGTTGCCAATATTCATAAGTCAAGGAAATACTTACATTTCAATTGAAGATTAGTGAATTTCTCCATTCAAGTACATAGCCCTCAATTTATAAACACCTACTACCGTGTTGCCCAGAAAATAAGACCAAAACCAAAAATAAGCCCTAACATGATTTTTCAGGATGACATCCCTTGAATGTAAGACCTGAATGTGTCTTTTGGAGCAAAAATTAATATAAGACCTGGTTTTATTTTCTGGGAAACACGGTAGTAGGAAAAGCTTTGGTCTAAGAGGAAAATAAAGTTGGTAATCTAGTGCTACCTCATTCTAAATGTGTGAACCAGGCGAGTCCTTTCAATAACTGAGATTCATCATTTCATCCACTTTATTTACAGGGGGTTTAGTGAAAAATAGAATGGCATAACTGAGCACTTATCAGGTGTCAAGCACTGTGCCAGTTGCTTTATAGACATTAACTGAGGTCACATAGGAGAAAATTCTTGGTATAATTCAAACTTGTATCCAAATATTGACATAAGATTTCCAAAGGTACTGAAAACCTTAGGAAATCTATCTTAACCTAACCTTTGCATGGGGAAAACTTCAAAGCCTCCAAAAATGTCTCCTAGTCACCCGTAGACATTATACTGACTGTTATATTGATATTAGTATAGGAGGGGAAAGGAACTTTATGAAATCTGTTTCAAATTCCTCATTTTTCTAGGTGTCACTCTAAAAAAATAAAGGGATTCCTCACCCAAAATAATGCCCCACTGAAAGTCTCAGGCTCAGGCCTATACTACTGCTCCTTCCGAGAGTTTTTTTTTTAATATAGTTTTACAGTGATGTGGTTGGGTTAATCATCAAAATATCTAACCCATAGGAACAGATTACTCAGGAAGGACTCCTGACCTTGTGAAAAGGATGCCAATAGTAAAACAAAACAAAACAAACAAAAAACAAACAAACAAACAAAAAGCTTAATATCTTTAAAAAATCATTCCAATGACATTTACACACTTTTAAAGCATAAAAAAAATGAAATACCCCACATTATTTTAATGAAGCAAACATACACAGATACCAAACCCAATGATAACTGGCTTAAGGAATTTTATTTAAAAAATATAGGTATCATATATAACAATATATTATACTTTATCATATTAATAAAATAAAAAATATATGGGCATTTCTCTCAGTGCTAAAAAGGTATTTGAAAAAAATTATTAAAAAATAAATGTTATTGACATTATAAAACATATATCTCAAATTCAAAAAATATCATTCTTAAAAGGAAAACATTAGATGAATAATCTAGATAGCTGTAATCACAATTACTATTTAGTACTTCTGAAAATATCAGCCAACAAAATAGAAAACTGGAAAAGAGCTGTAGTATAAATTTGGAAGAAGCCAATAAAAAATATTGTATACTAGGAAACTCAGAGAATGATCTGGAATAACTATTACCAATTATAAAAGAATTTTGTGTAAGGTTCTAGGCACAAATGTTTTATACATAAAATAATAGGTTTCATATATGCAAACAACATCCAGTTACAGAACATAATAAAAGAAAAAAACACAAACAAACTCCATTCACAACAGCAATAAAATAGATACATATACTTAAAAAGAAGCATCCAGATCTATACAAACAAAAATTGTAAATGCTCATGAGGTACTGAAAGATTATTAGAACAGATAAAAAGGCATATAGGGAGTTTGGATAGGGAGATTCAATATCATAGTGATGTCTGCTTTCCCTGTTAACTCCATCAATTCATCATGAGATGAACACCATACAAACCCAACTTTTTCTTATGTGGAAAGTAAACAAGAGAATTATAAATTTTATATGAAAGAAGAAACGAGAATCACTTGGAAAACTGAAAAAGTAGATTGGTGTTTAGGTGTGTAATGCTACCAAATACTGAAATACTTTATTGAACATATTTCAATAAAGCAGTGTGATACTGGCAAATAAATGGAAAGTCAATGACTCAGGTTAAAAAACTGAGAAATAGACTCAAATATGCATTGGAGTCTAGTATATGATACAGATAGCATTACAAATAAGTGAAGAAAAGATGAAGTACTTTTGGTACTGAAAAGTTTTACAGCAACTTGGTAGACACTTGGGGGATAAATCTATACCTCATCATAATACTAGACCAAATCCCCCCCCCCCAAAAAAAAATCAAACATGTGAAAATACAATTTTGAGAAAGAAACCATAAAAGTATTGATAGGAATATTTAAAAATAGTATCAGGGTGAAGAAGGCATTTTAAAAGATAATGTAAAACTCAGAAACCATTACAACAATGTTTAATACAGCTGTATAACTTCATGTCAAAAATCACTATCAGCAAATAAATGAATAAGAATACACATTCAACTCACAAAAATAAAAATAAAATTGGCTTTCATAAGGCTTCAACATATCTTCAATAAAAAATAAGAAAAAGTATCGAAAGACAATATAATGGGAAAAGAAAAAGAGTTCATGTCAAAAAATGCAAATGATTCTTAAACATATGGAAAGATGTTTGGTCTCATTCAAAAACAGAAAAAAGTATCAAAATAAATGATATCGGCATGCCATTTCTAATCTATTGATTGTCAAAATAATAATAAAAAAACAATAATTCACAGTGTTGAGGATCATACAGGAAAATAGGTGTTTATATTTCTGGGGAGAATAAAATTCACACAACCTCTACTGAGAACAAATTGGCAATATTTAGCAAAAACAAAAACAACAACAACAAAAAACACCCTCATTACTTACATGTAAATGAAATGACTGATATATAAAGTTATTCATTGCAGTAAGATTTATAATATAAAAATACTTGAAAAAGCCTAAATATCCATCAATAGAAGTCTGGTTCAATAAATTATGGCACTTTCCTACAATGTGTCTTTTCTGTGGTTTAGAGTTCTTACACAGTTTAGCTATGTGTACATATCTTCAAATTTTTGTATGTTTCATTAAGAAATAAATCCCCTATATTTATAAAGTTAAGTTAAATGACCAGTAACATACAACTCTTATAAACAGTTTACTGTATTCTATTTAGTTTAAAACGGGCAGCATATGATTAATGTAACAGATTGCAGAAAATTATAAACTCAGTTATTAAAAGGTATAAAAAATCTTATAGATTTTCACTCTTCTCTTATTATCTGTCACTGTTAGCATTTATATAGTAGCAGATGAGCTTTTTATCTCTTCAGAAGTCTGTATGGTTACTGACTACAAGGAACTCATGTAAATATTCTAAGATAGATCTTAAAGAAGCATACATGAGCATTATACTCTATTTATAGAGTAAGCAATAGGTAGGTAGGTGAGTAATTTAGATAAGTTGAGGTGTGTAAACAGATTGAAAGATGGATGGATAGATAGATTAGATAGATAGATTAGATAGATAGATAGATAGATAGATAGATAGATAGATAGATAGATAGATAGATAGATACATGATAGATAGATAGAATGTCTGCATCTCTCCAAAATTCATATATTGATATCCTAACCCCCAATGTGATGGTAGGTAGGAAGTGGGGCCTTTGAGAGGTGATAAGGTCATGAGGGTGGAGCCCTCATGCATGGGATCAGTATTCTTGTAAAGGAGACCTTAGAGAGCTTTCTCGCCCATTCTCTCATGTGAGGATACAATGAGAAAACAGCTGTCCATGAACCAGGATGCAGATTCAGACATTGAATCTGTTGGTACCTTGATCTTAGACTTCCAGCCTCCAGAATTGGGAGAAATAAATGTGTGTTGTATAAGCCACCAGTCTATGGTCTCCTGTTATAGCAGCCTGAATAGACTAAGGTAGATGGATGAATGGATGGATGGATGGATGGATGGATGGATGGATGGATGGATGGATGGATGGATAATGAGATAGATGATAGATCGATCGATAGATAGATGATAGATAGATAGATGATAGATAGATAGATAGATAGATAGATAGATAGATAGATAGATAGATGATAGATAGATAGATAGATAGATAGATAGATAGATAGATAGATAGATAGATGGATAGATAGACAGATAGAAAGAGACAGGCTCTAATTGGTTCTGCTTCTACATAATTGTCAGCCCTAACACACACATACGCAAACACACACACTTCTGCCTCACTTCAGACCCTAATGCCGTCCTTTTAGTCACAATCTCACAATAATACAGCATGAAAGAGTTTGTCAGTGATACTTTCCTCTAAGACAATATATTTCAAAAAGTGAGCTTCAAGCATAAAGTGGATCTTAAAATGAATTTAGTGGATTACAAGTAATGCTATTTTGAATAAGATAAAACAGAAGAGAACAGAGGACACTGACATTCACAATATTGATTTAAATATTATTTCATAGAAATTTTGCTTCAGCTTAAACTATAATTTCATATATGTATGGACTGGATTTTGACTAAACAATATTTCTTAAAGTGGGACAAGACAAAAAAGTCAAAACTACGTGAAAATCATTGCCAGATTTTAGTCACTAAAAAGCAGATGGAAGGGTTTAATCTCAGATCTAGATCTAGATAAGAAATCATTTTTCCAGACTTTGAAAATTAGAGCAATAGTAATTAATATTGACACTGACTTTACTAAATGTTTTTACATTTATCTTTCAACTAAACTTCTAAATCATTATTTTTATGCAGAGAAGACAACTGAGATTTAGTAGAGTGTCTTTTCCAAGTTCATTCAGCTAAGGAGCTATGACACAGAACTGGGACCAGCCCAGGCTAAATCCTACACCTTCTCGATTGACAGATATGACAAGCCAATTTATTCCTTTGTTTATTTTCTCATTCAAAAAATGTTTAGTGGATAGGCATTGGGCTCCAGGCATAGTGTTTAATCCAGGGAATATATTGAAGGGCAAAAGAGACATGGCCCTGCTTTAATGGAGCACACAGTCTAACATCGTTGGGCCTGGCAAGAGGCAAAATGGAATCGGAGCTCAATGAAGTTCAGCTTCTCCAATCAGCAAGTGATCTTGCTGATACTTGAGAAAAATTATGAGGCAGATATAAAAGTAGAGCTTTGGCACTACACAGACCCAAGTTTAAAACTTCACATCTTCTTTCCACTTGGCCTGTCTTTGATGTCGGTCAAGTTACTTCTCAAACTCAGCTTCCTCATCTGAACATGCAGATTTATAATACCTAAATTTCATGACTGTTGGAAGGATTAGAAATAAAACAGCAAAAATGCAGGGTGGTATGTCTGGCATCTCACTGCCACTATTATTAGCTATTATTGTCACTGAAGCCAAACAAATTCTGAAGAATACTTACTTTAAACATAGGGACTCAGAGATGTGAACAGTGATAGATACGAAGACTCCCTAATAAGTGCCTGTCAAGTCTCTTACATGTATAAATGCCAATCTGTTGTCCTTGGCAAATATAAGTATAAATGCTGTCTACTAATAATGTGTGTAATGAGGACAGTAACAACAACCCAGCACAGAGAAAATGTTGAGAGCTCCATTCCCATCAGTGCCAAAGCATTTCATTTGCTCCCTTTACACAAGTCTGTAAAGCCAAGTTGCCTACTCTTGAAAATTCTCTTGATTCAGTAGTAACTGTTCAATGGATGTTTTAGCATCCATGCTTAAAAATGTTCACACCAAGAAACTGATGAACCACAATTACTGAAGCTTCAGCTGTTTAGCAACAGGTTTTTTTTTTCTCTTGAAATTTCCTTTAAACATTTATCCTGAACTTTGATACTTTTCCATTCCTTAAGAGTTTGGCATTCCCAGGGAACAGAAGGAAAATTATGTGGAGTCAGGTGGTGGTTAGAGGATATAGCTTCACTAAAAAGAGAGTATTCACTTTTCTATAATACAAATTTGGTGAGTTTGTCTAGAGCAAAAACCTATAGTTACTTTGGGATAGGTTTAAGCAAGGTCGACCTTTCAAAGTGAGGCATCAAATATTCTTGGTTGCTTAATTTCTGCAATCCGGGACACTTACATTTTTGAAAGGGTAAAGAAGAAAAGGAAGAATGCTTAAACAGTCTCTTCTCCCCTATCTATTCTGTCAGCCCAATTCAGATTGGAAAGGGTTCCCTGAGCAAAGGCTTTTTATGAGGTTAAAGTGGAGGACCTAAGAAAGCAAAGAGAAAAGCTTATTGTATCTATGTTAAACATACTAGCCTTGAGAGAATGATACACATTCCACACTGGGGAAAGATGTGGCTGTTTCCAGTCTACTTCGATGGGAGGGCAAATTTATTAGATGCTGGCCTCAAAATTACATTTCATGGATAATTATTTGTGCTCTCCTGCTCTCCCTATTCTGCCCCACCCCAACTCCATCTCAACGTAACATTGGGAAGGGGCATGAGGACTATTTTTACAGAAGAAGGAACTAGGAGGCTAGATTCTAAGCCTGCTGCCTTCATGCTACCAGACCCAGAACCTGGACAGATGTTAATCAGTCACACAGAACAGACCATCTGAAGCCTATTAAACAAAGAGATTCCATTATGGCCATTCACGGAGTTAAAACTATTACAAACTAGCCACAGGCTGTATCTTATAAAAGTGAAAGGTGAACCTGAGCCAATTCTTCTTGTACCTTGCAGAAGTGCCCCATACCAAGAAGTTTTCCATGGAAACAAGAAACACATATAAACCCCAGCCGGGAGGATGAATGGGGTCTCCCACTAGCGATTAGAAAGTGCCACTCTGTCTGTGAGGTGGCCTTTCCTTTCTTTTCTTACTTACTCTCTGCTAAATAAACTTACTTTCACTTGGAACTCTGTATCGGCTCACATCTGAATTCTTCCCTGTGTGAAGACAGGAACATTCTTAAGCCTGGGCTTGAATCCCCTATCTGGGGATTCACACCTCTCAGGCATCACACCCAAGTCATTAACGTTATTCAAAGATGGAACGAGGGAATGTCCAGGAACCCAGGCTTCTGACTTATGGAAAGCTCAATAAAAAACATGGTAAAGTGGGTGATTCCGTGCTAAGGGTTTCACATTCCCACGACCTTCGCTTAACTCTAAGTTAGAGCCTTCCTTCTCTTTTTTCCTGCAGAGTTTGTCTTTTCTCAGTACAAGTTTCCCCCAGACTCTGTCTATGTGATCCAAACACCTCTCCCCTATCTAATGCATTTGAAGGAAAAAGGCAACAATTTAGACATTGGAAAGGGCACACGGCACATAATACATCACAAATATGGGAGTATAATAGATTATTTTAAGGATGGAGGCATTCTCTAGTAAAATGATATCTAAAATCTTTGTACGGGTAATGATACAACTATTATGTACAAATAGGCCAGATTATTTGTAGGTGGTTGACCTTTGCATTGTGAGTTATCTATCGATCATCTCTGGGGAAGAACACAAAATTCAGAAAGAAAACCAAGTGAGTTGCCAGCAGAGCCTCCCTGACCTAATGGTGCCATTTTGCTAAGAGGGAAAACGTCCCCTACCCTGCCAATTCCAAGGTTTTCTGATTAATTAGACAAAAGAATTCCTCACACATACTCCTCACCCCAAGTTACACATCTACCACCTTTGCTTATCATTTTGTTCTCAGAGCTAGGATAGATTTCACCTCCCACTGACCCAGAACTATTGGGCAGTTGTCAGCTATACCATCCTAACCCAGTTCCAACCAGAATTAAGGCCACTACTACTACATCTTCCAACCTTAGAGTCAAAGTTTCTCTCCTTCTTTCTAATCACCTGAAACGGTTAAAGGAGAAAATAACTGTGTCATACACTCATGGTTTATGCTGGAGAACCATGGATTTCCAAGATAGAAAGGGAAGGTCAGAGGGGAGTCAAGAACTTGGAGAGGGAAGGAGAGTGGAGGCAAGAGAGGAGTTAAAATGATCTAGGCCTTTACAATAGAAGGGTGTAGCGTGGGACCACGTCAAGTCTCTGGAGAGCTGAGAAATTAAGTCCCACATTGGTAGATGTTATATACATTTAATTTAGCAGGACTTATCGTCCTAGCATGGCATTTTTCAAACCTCCTTCCCTCCAACTCTGCCCTCTCCCCTCCACTAAGTAATCTGGATGCTATTTCTGTAAACCTAAGATAGATGGATAGAGAGATAGGTTGGTTAATAGATCGATGATATATAGAGAGATAATTTACTTTATTTGGGAGTTTCCCTGGCTGCATTTGCTGGTGATAACTATACTAGTTCATATTACCAGGTATGCAATGTCTATCTCTTCAATCTCAGTGAAGATGAAGACAAACCGATCAGTTCATCAGTTTTTCTAAAATCTCTGACCCATATCTACACCTCCTGACCCCACCTTCAAAGATAAGAAGCCTAGTGCCTGGCGTCACAGGTATGTAGGTAGCAATGATAGACACTATGTGAAAAGCTATTACTTTTAGTAGAGCAGTGCTTTTCAACCTTAGTTGTTCATTAGTAACACCTGTACCATCCTGTACCCTTACTAATAAGATCAGAACTTTAAGGGCCACAACCCAGGCGTCAGTATTTATATCCTCCAGCGGATTCTATCCTGCAGTAAAAAAAATGAGAACTACTGCTTTACATCAGTAGTTCTCAAACTTAAGTACTGCATCAGACTCTCTTGTAGGGCTTGCTAAACAGGATGATTGTCCCCTCTCCCTCTTTTGTAAAATTTTGTGTGTTTGGTATTCTTTCTCAAGCATACACAGGTAATGCTAATGTTTTTCGTCTAGGCCCATACCATTTTATTAGAGTGAAGGGAAGCAAAGTTTTGCCATCTCAATATATGCCTTACAGGATATTGATTATATTAAGCTGGCTATTTTTAGGAAACAAAAGACTCAGGAGAAATCTTTGACCTCCGCCCTAACTGCCTCAAAGGTATTTAGATGGAGGTCCTGCTCCAGGAAGGGAGATATCACTGATAACATTAGTTTAATATAAACTCGTGTCTGATAGAGAGGAACCTAGCAAAGCCTGTTTGTTCAAAGTCCTCTCTGAGTCCCACTATTAAAGATGGCCCAGCAAACATTTATTTACCGAATATTTGCTTTTTTATCTCCATGTGAATCTCCTACCTCCTGTTTGAAATCTCAAACTACAACCCCTCTCCCCAACCTCACTTTCCTTAGATCCAGAATGACATATAAACCTGAACTGCCCAATGCTTCCTTGGGTCTCATATTTTTTGGCACCTGCACGTGTACATTTGTAATAAACTTTGGTCATTTTCTCCTGTTAATCTGTCTCACGTTAATTTGATTATTAGTCCACCCGGAAGAACTTAGAAAGAGGAAGGAAAAATCATTTGTGCCCCCAAGTGAGAAATATCTCAGTGATGTGGGAGGAAGCAACCCAATCACAGGTAACAGAATGGATAAGAGATCTATCCCCAGCATTGAGAGTGAAAATATTGTTCTCAGGCAAAGGAAGGATGGAGTGATTCCAGAATATAATTTATTGAATCTCACCCAAACATTTCCTTATAAAGTTGTATAATGTTGTCTAACAAAGTTTATAGGATAATATTAGGCTGAACCTTTTTACAACTGCCAATATTTGGATGTTCTTAACCTACAAAAGTGGCATTGTATTATGATTCAGCCTACTAATAATCTCAGTAACATAGTATTGTGTTTGGCTGGAACCAAGTGAAAATCATCAGTTTGAAGCTCCGTGATAAAAGAAGAGAAGGCTCATTCATTTTCCTCTCTGCTGTCCCTAACAAGTTCATATGATTAGCTCATGGTAAATGCTTAACAAATGCTTAAGTACTTACCATGAACCAGTCATATGAACTTGTTAGGGACAGCAGAGAGGTTGCGTGAATAAATAATCTCAAAATAAAGTATTTTTAAAGCGTCATAATACCCAAATATGTACATTTGGAGCCAGCATTTGTTTTGATCTTGAGCTTTCTGTGCTGGGTTGTTAATTTTTGGAACTGCTTTGTGTCTTCTCATCATTTTATTGTATTTATTTATTTATTAATTTTTACTCCTGTGAGGTCACCCATGGGACCATGGTCTATACATAACTATTATCTAGACATGAACCAGGATGAACTTTGCCCTTTCAACTCTTTCTGTCTTGCAGAATCAAATCATTATTTCACTGCTACACTTGCAATCACCATTCAATAAAGCTTCCAATAGACCTCCTTTCACCTTTGCCAGATTTCTAGTTTCTTGTTTGAATGTCCTTCATCTTTTCAAATTGTCCTTTGGTTGTATTCAATACTTAAGTGACTATTACTTTGCAATGCACACACTGTAACCCCAATTTTCCATTCGTTGGAGTTTATTTTCTGAGGAAAAATGCACTTCATTACAGATCTATTCATCTGTAAGTTGGGGGGAATATAGTATTGTCCAGTCTTAAATGGATCATTTTTTTCCCCTTTTGCTTGAGCAGAGAATGGGAAAATAAGTTTGGGCTCTTTTGTAGTCGATTTGGCAAGGATACTTAATTAGAACTATTGTAGCCATGGCAATTCTTCAAAGCCAAGATAGAAATATATACTACTTATGAAGTGTAAACAAAGCGGACAAATGTGAAAAAATCCATTGCACTATAAACTCACAGCAGGTGAAAATCATGTCTGATTTAAAGAAATTATAGCTATGCATGACAAAGCTATCTAGCTCAATAAGCTGGTCTTTCACTTCCCACAACAAAGGTACTACGAAGAAATAGTTTGCATATTAAATTTGTATGTACTGAATATATTTTTGGTGCATGGAAGACATATAGGTAAAAATTAAAGAATGCATTTAAATAGCACTTTAGAGTTTGTAAGGGGCTTTAATATATATCATTAAATCCTCATGAAGAAGAAAACTGTGAATGAGATAAACCAGATGGCAATAAGTTCATAGATTACGGTTCAGTTAGGCTATATGACTTGCCCAATTTCACATAATTAGTAAAGTTGCACAGATAAGTTATTAATCCAAGATTCTGTCTTAAAATTCTGTGGTTTTGTTTTCTCTGTTTCAGGTTGCAGGCATCCAGAGTTGAACTTCTGATTTTAGATGTCAGGCTGGTTTTGACTCAGTGTTCTTTCGTTTGGGTATCTCTCCGACAGATTTGGTTCTATTTCCTACACATTATGCTTAGATGATCTACATCAGCATCTGACTCAGTGATTGGCATGAATCGCTCTCTTTTGGAAATTTCAGTTTTACAGAAAGGGCACCCACAGAGTTTTGGTTAAACATAAAAAGGCTGCCTCTGTGTTTTGGGTATGTAACTCTCAGGAGGCGACAGGGAGATGTGGCCTGTTAGGGTCCGCCCTGTGATGTGACCCTGACTTTTTTCTCTGAAATTCTAATGCAAATTGTCTGCTCTAGAGACCCCGGGTTGATAATGGGAAACTTTAACTCTATTATTATTATTTATTATTTTTAATTTGAACATCTTTAGCTAGAGCTGAGCATGACTTGAATGCTTCATAACAAATTCAAACTTAGAACGAAGAATGAATAGCAAAAGCAACAGGCTAGGTTTAGAGTCAAGTTTTCACTTCTCAAAGTTTATCACAGCACGCAAAGCTCTCTGGGATCTGACCCTTGCCTACCTTTCCAACGTGGTTCTGCTGTCATTTCCTCTGCTTTCTTCAGGTCTCCTTGAAAGCATGGAGACAGAATGAGGCTTGGCCACGACCAAGGTCCTCAACCAGGTTTTCAAAGAGTTACTCAAATAAATAGTATAAACAGGCACACACTTCAACAAAGCTGAGCTTATCAATCTCCCCTTCCCAAGTCCATCTCAAATATCGCCTCTTAGGCAGTGACCCCACGCTCCCCTGCGGAAAATGAGTTCCCCCCTTTGTGTTTGGCTTATGGGTTCAATTTGGCTTGACATACTTACAGTAAACAATTATTATGCTCTGCTCACTATAGCTAGTGCTACCACTTTGCTCATGTGTTTATCATAGTCTTCATTTCTCAAACGTCTAATATTTTCTCACCTCCTTGGACCATTAGCTAAACTGTGAGTTAGTGAAGACAGGCCCCATGACTTATTGACCTTGTATGTTCCACCATAGGTGCCCACCATAGCTCCCCCCACAAGCATCCCGTGTCAACCACAGTAGGAATAATGGCGGGAAAGGCACAGTCTTTGTATATGCTATCCGAATCCTCATGGTACAGTTATGGAGATAGAGAAGGAAATTTTCAAGCATCAAACGCCAGGAAAGTCTGTGATATAACAATAGGTAAACGCATTGTGAAGCTGAGTGTTTTGCTTGGTGGAGGTCAATTAACATCATGGTTTCTAGTCTGAGAGCATTTTAAAGGGACTCACTGGGAAACTGAATGCTTCTGAGGCCCATTAATATTATTTCAGATAAAGTTAAATGGCCATATTTATCGTGGAAGAGATGGAACCTGGCCCAAAGGAAAATCATATGACCAAGAAAAACCAGCACAAATTAAACGACAAAAGCTGCATCTTTTCCTAGTGTCAAGGTCCCAGTAATGAACAAGGGCCTTAAAACAAGAAGGTGCAGGCAGATGTTAGAATGATCCTCCATCCCCACTCCCAACATATAACAATAGTGACAGAAAAGCAAAAATGTCTAAAATTGTGTAGTAAAATGGAACTGGTATGTCCTGAATTCTTTATTCTTAGTACTGGCCTCTCCTGAGAAAGTATCTTAAATTATAGACACAAGGACAAGACAAAGGATAGTTACGGTGATTAGGTAAGGTTAACAGCTGCTTGTGACTGCCCTACTGGACCTATCTTTCCTCATTCTCTAGTAGGGTGTCTGAAATTTCCAAAATTCCACATTTGAAAACAAAAATACGATCACTGGTAGTTTTATTTAGTATGCAAATATTCATAGGTATTAATGTCATAGGAAGACATAAAATGTAGAATGCAAGAGCCATAATAAATTTAAGAAATAATCTCACTATAAAGCTCATTTTTGACATGAAAAAACTGAGCATTGAAGAATGAAAAGGCATAAACCTTCTGACATTGGGGCAATTAAAATTAATTTATTACCAGCTAAACAACAGGTACCGTGTTAGGCAAGGTATTTTAATCATCTCATTTAACCCTCAGCATGACTCTGCAAGTAGGGTTCTACATCTTCATGAGAAAGGTAAGGTTCATGAGTGTTAATCAGTTTTCTTCAGACTGTACAGGTTGTGAGTGACAGGAGCTCATACTCAAGCCTAGGTGAAAGCAAAGCCAACAGAATGGCATAATGAATCAAGGATTTGGCAGAACTGGCAGGAAGCACAGCTTAGGTCAGATCCTTTCCAAAACTTTTAAAGGACAATTTGTATTCGTTGAATATAAGCAAAATATTTTATCATCCAATTTTGAAGTGTATTTCTCTTATTTCTAAAGCAAATTTTTTTTCTTTTCTTTTCCAAGAGGGTTTCCCTCATTATTTTGTATTCAGGCTTTATCCATGTCTAGCCAGGGCTTGGCCATTGTAATAAAACCTAGTTCTGCACTGGCTCAGAGGGCTGTGCGCTGCGTGGAAAAGCAGTGAAAGAAGCAACTCTGCCTCAGATATCTTGATATCCATCTTTCTGCCCTCATCATACATGGACCAGGAAGAGGTCTGTCCAACATTCTGAGGTTATCAAATATAGTTTGCTATTTCTATCTTCTTCTATAAAGCTCTCCCCCTCCCATCCCCAATGCTTAACATAATCTGCAATCTTAAGACTGATTCATGTGCTCCTTATTGAAGCTCAGCCACATATGATGTAAAATGAATCCGGTCCTACAGGAGAGCGTCCCCAAAGCATAGCCAAATAATAACAGATACTGCAGGTTGAGAAGGTCCCATAGGTGAATGGCAATTAGCATTTTGGAGAACACACTGTGTTATGCAGTTTCCATACTAAACTGAGCTTATCTGCATCTCATCCAGAACTCTATCAGGAAGATCATTTTTATTGGGATCTTACTATGTACGAAGCAATATTATAAATGCTAAACAGACATTGACTTGTTTAATTTTAAATAACACTGAAAGCTTTGAAACACGAATAAACCAGCAATCTTCTAAAGCTTATAGTAACAACATATAACATCTTTTTTTCCCTTGAACTTTGTTTCTGAGTAAAAGCATACTTCAAAATACTATTTAACCAAAGTTTAGGTTTTGTATTACCTGGGATTAGCATTAGATTGGATTATCTTCAGAAAGACAAAAGGCAAGAGTGGTCACAGAATCACAGAAGGTGAACATGATAAGGAACTTTAATGTCATTCAGTCCAACAGCACTCGCCTTTCCTGCTTTGTAGAGAGGAAGACAAGGGACATGGCTCAAGCTCCATAGCTAGTTAACGTCAACATGAATGTTCAAATTCAGTCCTTTTATTTCTCATTCCCTCAGACCTTCCACAATAATGCAAGACACCGACTCCTGGGATGTACAAACACTCCCTTTGTTAATCACAGTAAAACAAACAAACAAACAAATAAACAAACAAAAAAACAGAAAGCCAAGCATGCAAAATCTATGAACTTTACAGAGACCCTATTTTACTCTACAAAGCGCTACTTTGATATGGACAAACTATCCAATGATAGCATCATGGGTGACAAACTCCACAATGCTTCCCTGTGGCCAAGAGCAAAATGTCAGAATTCCTTACTATGTTTTTACCTATCTTACCTATCCTTACCTAGGATCTTACCTATCAGATCCTTACTTTCTTTTCAGCCTAATAAAACCATGGCTCTTCACCACAAAATAAGTATTCTGGCCTCAGGCTTATTCAACTCAACCCCCAACCACCTTTGTAATGACTTTCTTTTCTCCTACACACACACACACACACACATACACACACACACACACAGAGTAAACCCAGAAATTGTAATTTTACATCCAAATGACTTGTCTTATTTCTTTAAATATATATGTATATTTATAATTTATATACATTATAATTAATTTACATATAAACATATGCTTATATTCTTATAAAATATTTATTAATCTATCTATCTATCTATCTGTCTATCTATCTATCTATCTACGTCTTTCAGGGTACTCTATGTATCCTCCATAAGAGCTATTTTAGAGTAATGCTCATAAATGTTCATTTAGTGAGCAGATAAATTTGGCATTATGACACACAATACACAAAACTCAATTAGATTCTTCCATTCAGCTACAATTCCTGTCCCATTATGTAGCATCTTGTCTCTACATAGAAATTCCTTCTCCCTGATGGACACTGGAAAAAATTCCCAAAGTTAGAGGTGTACAAATAATGCAAAAGAATCTCCTCATTTTTTCAATTTCTTCCTATCTTAAATGATACTAAAGTGTCAAGAAATATATGCAGCAGGCTTCCAAAGCATACACAGGTTTCTAAGAAAGCTCAGTTTCTTGGGAGTACTCACTATCCATTTTTTAGCTAGGCAAAGGAAAACTGCAGTTCTTGCCACTAAAATTCAAAGTGCTATCCACATTATAGAGTGAAACCCAGGAAGATTCAGAGAGAATCTAATCTAGCACAGTGTGAAGCAGTAGACAATGTTATTTCCAACAAATTAATTTAATTGGTTCTACAATAGCAAGAGGAAGTAGCTGTGTGCATTTAGATGTTCCCCTGGGAGCAGACTGAAAGTGGCTCAGAGAACACACAGGAAATCTACTGTAGATCAAATGTTCTTACAGAACTCAGTCCTTACTGTGTTACCTAATTGCAATACAATTTTATATCTAAATGACTTGTGCTGTTTTATTTCTTTTAAAAATACGTGCAAAATGAATTTAATTTCATATACACTTTTATAATGTGTTGGGAGAATTCGTGTTAATAGGACACAATAACAACTGGCTAATACGATCAAAAATGCTTACCTACATCATTTGAAACTTCCAGATAAATTTATCTATAGCAATCTTTGCATTTTAAAAGAAAAGGAACAGCTTTAGAGGTTACATAATCATGAAAAGTAATGCTTATAGGAGGGACTAATAAGGTTTTCATTTTACTTATATTTTTTATATTGTCCATAATGAAACTTAAAGTTACTTTTGAAATAAGTAAAATCACTTATTATTTTTAATGTTATCAGTGTTTGAAAGAGGAAAGTTTAAGGTATACCAGAAGCTAGGAGACAACTGTAAAGGCTTTAAGAATATGCACCAGCTAGAACTCCAGATCAAGGAAAGGATATCCCAAATAGAAACAACCATGTTAGCAAACATCCGGTATTACATGTGTGAGTGCGTGGATTAAGGAACGAAGTTGTAAATACTAATTGTCAGTTTTTGTAAAAGCAAATAGTCTAGGTATTGGGAGAATGAAGTAAAAAAAAAAAGAAAGAAAAAACTGAATATCTGTAAAGTAGGCAGTCTGTTTTCTACTTTCATATATGTTCTTGAATATGACGTAACCTGAGAGGGAGGTAATATTTTGTCTATTTTATAAAGAAATGAACATTACAGAGGTTATAATGATTTATTCTCTCATGTATTCAAACCTTTCTATTGGGAACCCACACTGTGCCAGGCAGTGTTTTGAGTATTGGAGAATCCGAAAGAAACAGAAGTGACAGTCCCTGACTTTAAGGGAGAGTCCTTGTCTAGGCGGGAGAGAGTTTCAGGGATAGGATCTGAGAGTGCGCATTTCTAACCAGTTTCTAGGTTATACATTTTGCTGGCCTGGGGATCACACTTAGCCAACAAAGCAAAAGCCCACGTAGGTGGAGCCTAAAGATGGGAATGGGAGGTGGATGAAGTGAGGGAAGGAAGCAGGCGCTTTCTTGAGGGCATTATGGGTTATATTTCATGTCCATAATTTGGAACTTGGTGTTTTTGAGGAGTCATTAAAAGCTGTTAAAGAAGGTTTAAGTGGTGGTGATAGGAGGGGATTAGTGTTTCTATTAAAGATTAATTTATTGTGGTCTGGAGAGTGGACTGGAGAGAGAGTCAAGGTTAGATGCTGAGAAAGCAAGGGGTTATGCAGTACTTGAAAAAGGATCGTAGTTTGGGCTACGGTAGCAGCAACAGAGAGGAAGGAAATAAGGTGGGTGTGACTTACCCTAGTTTGCATACCTAGTAAACAGTAGATTTATTGTTTGTAGTCAAATTTTCTGACTACATATTTGGTGCTCTACCCAGTTGCTATTCAAGTATGATCCAAATCATCATCATTAGAGCAGCAACAGCATCTGAGAACTTGTAAGAAATGCAGACTCTCAGGCTTTACCCCACACCTGGTAAATCAGAAGCTGCATTCTAAAAAAAAATTCCCAGGTGATTCATATTCACATGAAAGTATGTAAATCACTACTCTACCACCAAATTAGCTACCTTGCATCCCACAAATGTAGACAATGTATGCTTTTGAATGGCAGATTTCATGAAGAAAATCCAACTCCTCTTCCAAAGACAGTCTAGGACTCTTAATCAAGACATGCAGATTAATTAAATAATGTGTTATAGAAATACACAGATACTGAATTCCTTACTAATAATTATATAATAAAGTGAAATTCAAAAGGGATTTGTGTTAATGACTATAATTCTCTATTAAAAGTTTCTAGGTTTTACTTTTTCTATACATAACTGAGATACACTTAGAAGAAAAGAAAATGGTTATTAAACAATTTCACTAACTCTAAAAATTTCTTTATGAAATTGGCAAAGCTGACACATAGTGTTAGAATAATGATGTCGGGGGGGGATTAAAATTTGGGGATGCAAGATATTCTTTATAGCTTTAAATACTGGCAATTTAAAGTTTACATCAATTCATTTTGTGGTCTTGTACAAAGGAATAAAATATTAGCCAATATCCAACTTTCAAAGTACAATGGATGTTCAGAAGTCAAACAAAAGACTTCACAGATTCTAATAGGTGTTCCAGTCCCCATTTGCTAACACCAATTATGAAATCCCCAATGGAAGCTCATCTTTTAGGCACATTGCTTAACAATATATTTCTACCATTTTGTACTTTACTTTTATCCTTCTCCTTCATAAGTAGATACACAGTTGATTGCACTTAAGGCCAACGAGTACCTGATAGAAGCTAAAGTTGAGGTCAGCTTGATGATCTCCATCTTGTCTTAACTGGATTGAGTTTATGAAACATATGTTTCCACTTACCAGTCTCAGCAAACTTATTTTTTATCTCTTTCATCTATTTGTGTAAAATAATAAAGACAAAGTCAATCAAATACTAATATATTTCCAAAAATGCATGTTGCTTTACAAGCAGAGATGTTGATGTATATAAACTGAACTACCGAGTTACACGTCGAGCCATTGTCGGGTGGATTGAAGTCTCCTTCCTAAACCGATGTAGTTGGAAGTTGTACTTAAAAATGCTTTAGAGAATCTCGAGTTGCAATGCATGAAAAAGCAGGATGTACAAAATTTGAATGAACAAAACCCAATAAATGTCTGTGGCCTAATTTAGTTCAAGAAATTAGTATTGAGGGTACATTTTCCAACTAACTTGTATTGAGGCACTATGTTGAGTAAGAAGACACCCTGGTTCTCAATAGTGACTGTTATGGGGAGGAAAAAATGCAACATAGTCACAAGTGATTGTATTACATTTGTGCATTGAAAGAAATCTGAAAAGGCATTGAAGAGGAAAGACCTTGAATTTTAATAGGTAGAAATAAGAAAATACATGCATCTCAAACAAACCAACTATAATGAACAATAATTTAACAGTAGAAAATCAGTGTGTTCATAATAAAATACAAAGTAGAAACATTGTTGACTATAAGATAATTATAGCTAATACTTAATAAACACTTTTTTATTGTCATTCCGTCTTATAGAAATCACTGCACTTATTACCATACAGGGTATTTTACTGTCTCCGTTTTACTGCTAAAAAGAAACCGTAGATAGGATAGTACAATAATGTTCACAAGGCCACACAGCTAATAAGTGGGCAGGAGTAACTGCACCATTGTCTGTGTAACTGGAAAGTCTACATTGTCCATATCCTTACTAAACAATACTCATGGTATGTATACCAGGAAGTAGTAGGAAATAAGGCTGGAAAGATTAATTCCTAGTTTTGAAATTTCCTGATTTTTCTGAGTTATTTACGTAAACGTTATTGCAAGACTTACCTTAGGACATCACCATCTCTATCCTTCTGACTTCATCCTATACCTCCCACTGTTTCCTTTCTGTACTGGATTTTTCCACATGTACAATATTTATCAAATAAGTGATTCTTCCAAAGCACTCTGTGGGTATACGCATTTTCACTTATGTCCATACCTTCAAAATGGATAGGCTAGCCATCCTGTAGTCTAGATTAGGCAGCCACTCAATAAACAAATGAATGAAATCTGAAGAGAAATGAAATCACCTTTTTGAAATAGTGTGTCATTACTTTCATAAATATTATTACCAGGTAGAAGAATACTGAGCTGATGTTAAAACACACCTCGTGTATTTAGGATGCTACATCTCTATCTGTTAACAATTATATTTTCTGAGAAGCAACATAGTATGTTGATCATCAACAACACATTTGTGAGTAGATGTTGCAAATTCAGTATGAAATAACCAGATAGCTTAAATTCTCATTTGAAAAATAAATTCCCAGTTGTCTTTTAAAATTCACATTGGAATATAAAGCGTGCGGATTATATAGAAAGCCAAAATAAAACATATCACCCTTTATGATGAGGAGAAAAAATTAGCAAATAACTACCATTCATCACTGTGATTACCGTACCTTATTAGTCCAGAAGTGCCTAACATTACAAACAGTCTGACAATTTCCTTTCTTTATGGATTGAAACATAGGTATCTGTGGGTATGGTGATGATAAACTATTAACAGCTGCATTCTTTCCCCCTTAGGATTCCACACAAACTCTGCATGCAGCCTTCATGTTGTTAGACCACATTTTAGAGAAGGTCTTGTTATAATCACGGTGTTCTGAGAACTAATTACCTTGGCTAGACCCTAGAATACATCTTAAACACTAAGATTTCCTGCAAGACTATCTGAGCCAAATCTAATTACCAAAGAAAATAACAGCACCTTCAGTTAGTCCACCCTGACATACCTTCTGTGAGAAAATGACTAGTTAACTACTTTGCTGTAGAGCCAGTAGGACAAAAGCTAATGTGGCTCAAGATTTTGGAAACAGAGAGTCAAGTGATCTATTCCTCTCCTCTCTCCAGTGAATTCACAGACATCTCTAAATCGTATCCACTTTGTAGCATTTATAGTAATTTGTTTTATACACACACACACACACACACACACACACACACGAGGTCTGACAATTAAGTTTGTGAACTTGTTGCAAAGATATCAGAGTGATTATTCATTAAAATTTGTACCAACTGGACAAACAGTTCACCAACTTTACTATTTGGAAGTGCTGAAAAGGCTGCGTGAAAAAGTTAGATGACCTGAACTTTTCACCAACAATTCATGGCTCTTGCATCACGACAATGCACCAGCTCACATGGCACTGTCTGTGAGGGAGCTTTTAGCCAGTAAACAAATCACTATATAGGAACACCCTCCCTACTCATCTGATCTGGCCCCCAATGACTTCTTTCTTTACTCAAAGATAAAGGAAATATTGAAAGGAAGACATTTGCATGACATTCATGACATCAAGGGAAATAGGACAGCTCTGATGGCCATTCCAGAAAAAGAGTTCCAAAATTGCTCTGAAGGGTGAACTAGGCACTGGCGTCAGTGCATAGCTTCCCAAGGGGAGTACTTAGAAGGTCACCATAGCGATATTAAATAATGAGGTATGTAGCACTTTTTCCAGGATAAATTCACAAACTTAATTTTCTGACCTTGTGCGTGCGTGCGTGCGTGTGTGTGTGTGTGTGTGTGTGTGTGTCTTAAGGTATGCACTATCATTGTCTTCATTTTACATAAGGAAATGAAAGCTTAGGGAGTATAAGGAATAGGCCAAAATAACATAACTAGGACACAGTGGCACCAGAATCCCAACTCAGGCAGTATGGTACTACACATAACATTTTATATACCTTACCTACTGCCTCTTTTAAATATACCATAACTACCAGTATTACCATTTCTTCCAAGACTACACTAGCTGCTGTTCTGTTTTGTTTTGTTTTGTTTTTTGAGATAGTATGTATTTTTATTAACACACATTTGCCAAAGTCTGTACAAGTTAGCTATCCTTTAAATTAGCATCTCTTATATCCCAAACATCATGCTAATGACTTCACCAACATTAATTGATTGGTCCTTCAATAAGGCTTTATTATCTCTATTTTGCAGATAAAATTGAAGTTCAGGGATATTAAATAACAAAGACTATGGAGCTAATAAGTCCATGAGGCCAAGAGTCAAATCCAATTCCTTCTGTTTCCAAAGATGGGCTCTTCGTGTCCAGATGAGCCCTTCCGTGTTTTACCTCAGCAGTTCTCAACCACAGACAGTAACACTTCCTAGATAGCATTTAGAAATGTGGGGGGTAGGTGTTTTGTTGTCCCACAGCTTGTCCCATAGCATTGAAAGCAGGGATGCTAAGCATCCTTCAATGTACTGGAATGTTCTTCAAAAGGAAGAACTGCCCTACCCCCACAAGGGCAATAGTTACTCGCTCGAGAAACAATAAATTATCTTTTCCCCATCATAGAGGTGTTTCTCATATTGTACATTAGCTGAAGTATTTTCACACGATGGTTGCCAACTCTCTTATCTAGAAGGACTTGGGGAAATGGCAAAGGTACTTTAAGAGGTGGTTACATGTACAAATGGTAGTGACTATTTTCAGGTCCTAAAGCAGTTCTCATTTATGTTCCTTTAAGAATGGGGAACATTTGTAATTGTAAATAGCAAATGAGGGCAGCTGGCATGTAAATAATGGAACTCAACCCCTTTGATCCCTGTGGAGTAATGCAAATTAATTCTGATAACTGTCTAAATCAAATATTCAGTGAGAGATATATGAGATTGTTGTGGCACATGATGCAGGCATTAATTGCTGTTGTAGGTGGTGGTGGTGGTGCTGATGGCGGTTTGTTTGTTCACTTACAGAGATTATAATTGGCAATCTATTTGTCCATCTGTAACTATCACAGCTACCTGTGTTTACACAGAACAACAATTTGCATTCTGACTGCATCCCTTTTAAATTTATAGGATTTTTTTCCCCTCACAGTGTTCCCCTCAAGGTGTTATAATAATTATCTCAAATGTTATCATTAAATACTAAAGAGCAATGGTTTGGGAAGCAGAGTATTGTCATAGTGACAACTAAGAGGTCAGTGCCTAGTGGTGATTTGGTCTTTGTTTTCAAAGGATAATTTAGCTACCTCATACAGTCAGAAATATGCTTAAGTATCATGAATTTGGTTATTGATGTTAGCCAAAGGGTGGCTATGCTTTGTATTTGCTTGAAAAAACAGAGTGAAAGAGAAAGCAGTGACAGTGGTTTGCCATAGGGTAATTTACACAGAGGTTTTCTTTCAGTTACCATGTTAATCAGCCTCAGAGGACTGGAGCATATTTCTCACCAGGCATCATTCTCACCGTAGTCCTTCCAAGTTGAAGTAGTCTTTTCACAGATGAAGACCATGAGGCTCAGGAAGTTAAGTGCCTCTTTATGGTCATAGAACTAGTGGATTTCAGAGCAAGGATTCTAATCCAGGACAAAGGAGTGGGAAGGATGCCTTATGTCTTATATATTGTCTAAATATTCTCTGCAAACGTTCATGTACCATGTGTTTTCATGCTTTATAATTCTTTCAGGAAGTAGTTAAGAAACACAAAAAAATTACTTTTTTCAGAGGATCAGAGACACAGAGGGAATTTACCAATGTCACATAGCCAATAAGTGGTAGAGCCATGATTAGAGAATGAGGAGCTGACATAAAACGATGTTTTCCACAATAGTATCACCTCTTTGAGAGATAAAGCTGATGTTTGCAGCCTCAAAAATGCATTTGCATTTATAAATTAGACTATTTTCTCTAACCAAAGAACAACACAATTTTATTTTGCAAAGCAAGTCTTGTGAATATCTACAAAATGGTGCTTAGCCATGTCAATTGTTGATTAATTCATTAATAAGTTTTTAACAGATGTGGTAGATATAGCTGAAGTGGGGATAAGTGGGGATAAGTCGTTCAACCAAAACTTATCCCTGAGAAAACGACTTAAATATCCAGGAACTTAGCTTTCTCATCTGTAAAAGATACAGACTGTAAAACATTTTTGTTCACAGTATAACATTGAGAAATAATTTAAAATAATTACAAAATATTGATTAATTTTAAATAATTATATGTATATGACTTATTTAGACTCCTGTTTTTATTATTTTCTGCTGAATCTTTTTAATAGTTGACTAGCACAAATTGCATTAACACACAAACACACAGACAAACGCACAGAGACACCATACACACATACACACTTCTGTTAGAGATCCTATTCATAAAATGTTTAAATACCATGTTTTCCATATTCGATATTATTAATAAAGTGCATAATTCAAGTTATAATTAACAACACTTTAGTGAATATTTCTTAAATTTTCATTGGTTATTAACTAATTTTTAAGAGAAGACTTAGCCAGTGTATGGAAAAAATCTTACTCTAAATTTGGTTTTTCCTGTGGGAAATCAAAGCCAGAATGCAAATGCTGCTGTTTTGGCTCAAAAGCTACAGCAAAAAGAAGGGTAATTTTGGGGATAAATACCTGATTTTGAGATAACAGGTTTGGGGAGAACGATAGTAAGAAGCTGATCCTCTGATAGGTAAAAATGAAACACTATAAATACAATCCTGAGTTTTGAATACAGAACTGGTGCTTCAGTAGGTATTATATACAGACTGTTGGGAGGAAACCCCAAGAAGGCTCCATGGGCCTCCAGCATTTTCTGGAATTGGAACGAGGAGACTCAAGTAATTAGCTTAGGACCAGGAAAAACTAAGAGAAAGAATGGGAGGATTTCTAAAAATCTTTTTCACCCAGGAAGAAGATACACTGGGCAGAAGGTCTATAATTTCTTTTTGTTCTAGTTCAGAAGTGTCCAAATTTTTTTCAACATTTTTTACCAAGGGCTATATGCGGTAAAATACACAAATAGCTGGGCCACTCACTCGAGGTGAAGTATGTATTGCCTCACCTGGTTTATTTACGTAAAATAAATATATTTTGGAATTTGCTGCAGGCCAATTAAAAATGGATTGTGAGCCGCAGTTTGGATACACCTGTTCTAGTTGATACACGGTATATGGGATTTCTTTTCCTTCTTAAGAGCACAATACTAGAGAGTACTGAGTTCATCTGTAAGGGGGATTTCAACAGGTTATCAGTTAATCCATTTACCCCACAGAGGTCATTCGGCAGGAAACTCCAATGTATCAGAAAACAATAAGTGCATCAACATATATGAGACCCATACCATATTTTTATCTACTCACACAGTGTGAGTGATTGACTAACCCAGATTCAGTATCATTGGTGCAGCACAAGGTAGGAGTGGGGGTCATATGTGAAATAGTGAACTATATACGGTCTTTCAAAGCCCACACACAAGAAAATTAGATTCAATTTTAATTCTAAAAGCATTTACTTATGGAACAAGTGCCATGAAAGAGGAGATTTATATCTCACTTATCACCATCTTGCGAACTAGGCCACATTTCCCCCATTTTATAAATGAGAAAACTGAGGCTCAGACATGTTAAGTGACTTGTTCCAGGACTCATAGCTATGAAGTAGTGACACTGAGTTTTACGTGAATCTGATTCTAAAACCTAGATTATTGATCTCCATGGAGCACTGAGAAGGTCACCTGTAAGGAAAAATGACAGTAGGCATGTTGGTATTTTTTTTTCATAAATAAGGGCTAAAGTTTCCCTGCTTGAGATAATTGATCATTAGTCCTAACTAGAATTCTCCAGACCTGTCCTGTTCAATAAAGTCGTTTTCAGAGCCCCTACGGCTATGGAACACTTGAAACATGACTACTCCAGATATGCTGCAAGTATAAAATGTATGTCAGATTCTGAGAATTTACTGTGGAAAAAAAATGTGCACCAATATTTTTTTTGTGTGTGTGTATGTCGAAATGATAACATTGCAGATGTATTTATTGAGTTAAAATATGTTACTTGAATTAATTGTACCTATTTTTTTATATAGTTTTAAAATGTAGCTGCTAGAAAGTGAATATTACATATGCGGACCTCTTATTAGATAGTACTAGTCCAGATCCTAAAAAAATAGACATAATAAGATACTTTTTGCCTTCAAAGACACCCCCCTTTTTTTTTATATAAGAGGAAATGGACTCCAGGATAAAGCTGTTGCTGAACTTTCGTTTTAAAAATGAGAACTTTCTTTGCTGTCTGAGCAATGGTGAGACAATCAGCATGGAAACTGGGACTGGAAAAACCTAGGTACAATCCCACTCCCCATCTTAAGGATGCTTTTAAGAGTTATCTGCCTTCTCAATGCCTTAGTATTTCACTAGAAAAATGAGAATAATAATATCAACCCCAAATTATTGTTATGGAAATTAAATAAGATAATCCATCAAAAGTGGCCAGCTCAGGGACTGGCTCCTGATAAATGTTCAGTAATGTACATTTGCTGCCTTTGCTCTTAGTTTACTTTTCTGTGTCTCTCATTACAAGGATGTCAGGTCAGAGACCCTAATAACTATCGTTTTACTGTCCCAGGGATTATTTTTTTTCCTAATCTCAAATTTTCTCCTGTATCTCATCATCCAACAAATGATGAGAGTTTTGCTTTTTTAAAGGTCAGCAGCTTATGACTGAATTTGCATCAAGGATGAAAAACATCTCAAAGCAAATTAAATTTGTAAATATCTACTTGTCTATATAAACTGTGCTTTTTAATTTAGCGAGCCAAATGCTAAAATGTTATGAGCAAACCAAGTTATGCATGATACATTTTGTTTTTAAAATAGCACAAGCCTTTAAAAAAAATCAGTATTGCTTTTGTGTTTATTTCTCTGTAATTTCCTTCATTGAAGCATCTTCCAAAGTTTCCTCAGTTTTAGAATTTGAAGAACTTTCTATTTCTAAATGTATCCTAAAAAGCCTTATGACTATTCCTTCAGGTTGTGATCTGGATTCTTAACTAAATGTTTATTATACAATCATTCTCATTCATTTGATAAATGTTTATTGGATACCTGTTATATTCCAGGAACTGCCAGAAGTAAAGGGGATATAGGGTTTCATAGGTCAGGCCCTGTACTCTCAGAATTAGAGAGACAGACACATGTTCAATAAGTAACAAAGATATGACAATAGACAATGAGTGAGAAGACCCAGGGAACCAAGGGAATGTAAAAAAAGGGGCCTGTCATTAGGCCCAGGGAAGTTACTCCTGAAGCAGTCATGTTTAAAGCAGGGTTATTATTATCAGGAATAGGTATTAGGGAGATGGATATTATCCCAAACCACATCCATGACTCTGTACTCCAAAAACGACTACCATTGCTGAACCTTTAAAAATAAAATAAAATTGGGTATTCTGGGAAGTCACTTTTGGCCACGACAGATCAATATGATGACCAGGATGACATGGAAAGTTCATATGCAATTAATTTCTCAAAATTGCATCTAGGATGATGCTACACTTAAATAGTATCTTGCAGAAGTTATGGCCCCAAATCTTTTTAAAAAGATGTGGAACATCTTTGAATAGTAAGTAAATATCAAAGTATTCTCAAAGGGATATAAAATAAGCTTTCAGTGACCTGTCAAAATTACTCTTAATGGAATTCCAAGCATTATTCAATTTAAGTGAATTAATTCAAAGAGACATTCTACATTTAGGAGGGGAATCCTCTGAGAGACATTCTCCGAAGATTACATTATCAAGAATATCTGAGAGAAGCAATAGACAGTATCTCATTATAAAACGATAAAATTTATAAATGCATGTTTAGTTGAAACCTATTGAACATCTCTACTTTATGCTGGACACTTTTACCCTAGAATATTTGATTAGATACTCTTGTTCTCAAACCACCCTAGAAAATAGGGATTTTTATCCCCATTATGAAGGTAAGGGAACGGAAGCTTAAAGAATAGAAATGATTTATCGAATTCATAGAGCAAATAAAATAGTAGAAAATGCACACATCAGCCTGTGATTTGGGGCTCTTCCAGTGTAACGAACGCTCAATATTAGCAATGACTGAATGTAGAAAGAACTGCACTGGCCTAGGTTGTGTTTGTATTTAGAATCCCAGACACTGTTCACTAGGTGCTGAGCCTGGCTTCATTAAGGGCCCCTGCATTCTAAAGTGCTCCTTGAAAATTGTTGTTAGAGAATTAGGGACATCTGCCCTAGAGGAAATCAACAGAGTTTCAGAAGATATGGTCTTCCAAATATAGTCCCTCTGCCTAAAGTCTTGCCATTTCCTCACTCATGACCCTAAGGAAGAACTGTAAAATGCAAGCAAATCTGATCTTGTGCCCCCTACCCACCTATTTTAAACTCTGTGCATCTAAAGGTAAAGTAAAACCCCCTTTGTCACCCTCCTGTATTTCTCCCCTAGGCCCCTCACCCACAGACACACAGACACACACAGACATATAAATCTTTGCTTGGCCTACTCATACTCAGCCATTCTATCTCAGCTTTAACACCAGTTCCTCCAAGGCATTTATTCTGTCCTCCCAAGTAAGAATTAAATTCCTGTTCAGAGCACTCCTTGAGGTTCTTTTATTTAGTCTTTGTAACCTTACATCTTAATCTTTTGCTTACTGGCCTGTCTTCCCCACTTAAATATAATGTGTAAACAGCAATGGATACCAGTTTTGTGGAGCCTCAAGTATATATAAACTGGGGGGAGAACTCTTTATAAAAATAATTTAAAATTAAAAATAGAAAATTAAGTATATACATGTGAATATTTATTTAGAATAAGAAAATAAATCACATCAAATTAGACATTTTAAAACTTGACACATATTACAAATTAGGCAGGATAGGTTGCCTAGGGAACCGACACCCTCCAGTACACAAGGTGAAGCAGCTCCCTAGTTTGTTTCAGTTTCACAAGAAATAGTACCCAACATCTGCAGCTAGAAAAAGGATTAGTTTCATCGAGCAAGGCCGATATCCATGACCTGGACTGACCTTTAGCTGATTATGTCATTTGAACTGTGGTCCCTGAAACTCCCATCATGCATTGGATGCCATGACATATTCGGAGGAACCAACTAAGGAAGGAAAACTGGGAAACGAAGGGTCCCATCCAGGGGGAAGAGAAAACAATGGGATGTTACCAAGTCCTGTTCCCCCCAACACCTACCCCTAGGGATAAAAATCCCTGATCAGGACTTCCTGGGTGCAACTTGACCTCAGAGTTCGCCCTTACTTCCTTCACAAGTGTGTACTTTTGCTTCAATAAACCCTGTACTTTCCTGCATCTGTCTTGGCCTTGAATTCTTTCTTGAGCCAGGACAAGAACCTGGTCACCGCTGCTCTGGATTGAGTCATCTCTTGGACATCCCTGTGAGCCTCTGGTGACATAAACATCCCATACTCAGAAAAATGACATTATAGTTTTACTAATCAATAGCCTAACATGCCTCTATATATATATATCCTTTTCTATAACAAAACTTCCAGGTCTGACCATTTATAAACTAGGTCTGACCTAGTTTTTCTTCTACCATCCACTTTCTCCCCGTCTTCAGCATCAATGGACATATTTATATTGTGTAACAGTTTATGGACATGTACCTTCTGATTATGGAGTCCAGTGAGTTGGCACAGTGAGCAGTAGGATTGCTAGATATCATCTCTAACCTGAGATGGCTAGTCCTAAATTAATATACTTGTAACTATTTCACGAAATCCAAACTATACATCTCTCTCTCTCTCTCTCTCTCTCTCTCTCTTTCTCTCTCTCTTTCTCTCTCTCTTCTCTCTGTCCTCTCTCCCCTCCTCAACACTAATTTCCCTTAGCTGAATATACCAAATGCTTCTGGAAACTACAATGCAACTCTTCTTGAGAAAAGCGTGTGATAGGAAAGCTGGAGTGTAAAGGGACACAGGTTCTTATCAAATGCATTTAACATATATTAATTTTGCAAATTCTATAAAATATGAGGCCAGATAATTAAGCTCACGAACTCATCCTGGAAAAAGTGCTACATACCTCATTGCTGAATATCACTACAGTCACCTTCAAAGTACTCCCCTTGGGAAGCTATCCATTGATGCCAGCACCTAGTCCACCCTTCAAAGCAATTTTGGAACTCTTTTTCTGGAATGATCCATCGGAGCTGTCATTGGATTACCCTTGATGTCCTGAATGTCATCAAAGTGTCTTCCTTTCAATATTTCCTTTATCTTTGAGTAAAGAAAGAAGTCACGGGGGGCCAGATCAGGTGAGTAGGAAGGGTGTTCCAATACAGTTATTTGTTACTGGCGAAAAACTCCCTCACAGACAGTGCCGTGTGAGCTGGTGCACTGTCGTGATGCAGGAGCCATGAATTGTTGGTGAAAAGTTCAGGTCGTCTAACTTTTTCATGCAGCTTTTTCAGCACTTCTAAATAGTCAAATTGGTGAACTGTCTGTCCAGTTGGTACAAATGCATAATGAATAATCCCTCTGATATCAAAAGAGGTTAGCAACATTACTGCAACAAATTTGTGAACTTAATTGTCTGACCTCGTATATGACTGTATAAATACATCCATCAATGCTAAGACTTTGGAAGGGTCTGTGTACAGGCTTAAACTTCATATTAACTTTAAAATAAATCCACTTTGGAACATAAAAGAAAATGGACATGTCTCTTATCAGTTTTGAATTCCTTATTCCAGTCTGTGCCTGACATATAGTAGTCCCTCAAAACATACATATTAAACTAATGATTTAAATTAAATCATACTGATTTTCAATCACATCTTCATGGCCCATGCATTGCTTTGTAAAATAATCAATAATAAGATGGGGGAAAAAAAAAGAAAAAAAAAAACAGCCCAGCTTATAAAACAACAAACTTCATCTGGTTCTTTGCATATCATCGGCATATTATTATTATTTTTGTCATAAATATCCTAATTCTGCACCGGTGTATTCTTAAAGTACTGTTTGTCTCTTTCTGATTAAGAGACAGTAGGGAACGTAGTTTTTGAAACACTTTTGACAAAGGACTTATTAATATTAGAGACATGAGACAAATGGTCATGAAAGGAAAATTAAGTACAAGCGACCTATGCTTACCAACAGGAGAATGGATAAACAAACTGATATAGCCATACGATGCAATAACCACTCCAGAAATTAAAAGGAACAAACTACAGACGCACACTGCAATACGGATGGTTGTGTTCAGTGAAATAAACCACACAACACGCTATGTGGTTCAATTTACACAGAATTATAGAAAATGCAAATTTATGCCAGAAAGCAGATCAGGAGCTGTGAGGAAGGGATTGCAGGGGGTTGGGAAGAAGGGATGATAAAGGGACAACAGAAAACTTTTGGGGGTGATAGATGTGTTCATTATCTTGAGTGCCGTGATGGCTTCATGAGTATATGCATATGTCAAAACTATCACACTACATACATTAAATATGAGCAGTTTATTGTATGTAAATTAGACATTAATGAAAGTGTTAAACATTCAAAGTAGCATGTACCTATTGTTGTGTTACCAAAATAAAAGAGATTAATCAACAGTATACAGCACAGGCCCTTGAGAGGGTAGACTCAGATATGTTCCAGATGTGTCCTCGTTTGCCCAGATTTGAATGTCTGCTTACATAAATTCTTACAGTGCCTCACTAACTCCTGAGCCTCCTCAAAGATTTATAAAGGGTAACATTTAGTGGAACATCCTTAGTCAGCATTACTAAAGAATCCCTATTTCTAGAGTGTGTCCAAGGCCAAGAGGGATTTGACAATGCAAATAATAGCCTGTGTGATGAAAGAGAAATCCTTATTCTAAAACAAATGCACAGCATTCTAAAACAAACCGATGGGATAAAGTCCTACTGTATTAGACTGACCTTTTTACACATATGACACAAAGTCATCGTAAGTAAAGGAATACTGGCTTTTCTTAGAAGACCTAACTTATTATTGGATTAGTGTTAAGGGTATTCCAATGACTTATTAAATACCATGATGTTTGCATTGGAAATCTTTGCAAAATTGACTTCACTACTTAAGGTCTGGAGAGGGATTTTACGTAAATAATCTGTGCCAGATACTAGGGTCTCCTTTGCCTCATTTTTACTCCATGTGGAATACTCGCTGAATGCTCACATAGAACCATATAATTTCACTGATATGTGGTATATAAAACTGAAAACAACGAAAGAACAAGACAAACAAATAAAGAAACAAAAACTCATAGACACAGACAATAGTTTAGTGGTTACCAGAGGGAAGGGATGGTACATGATGGTAAAGGGGGTCAAATATATGGTGAGGGAAAGAGAACTGACTCTGGGTGGTGAACACACAATGGGATATGTAGATGATGAATTACAGAATTGTACACCTGAAATCTATGTAACTTTACAAACAAATGTCACACCGATAAACTTTAATTAAAAAGTTAGTAAATAAGAAACAATATTAAAATGAAAACAGTCAGTTTCTTTGATTTTAACTAATTTTGTTTTGGAAAAAAAAGTTTAAATAAAATTTCAAGATAACAGAGGATAGTTAGGACCAAGAAAGTAAAGTTGCACATCTTAACAACTGCTTTCATCTGTGTAATGGTTTTTCAATGTTACAATAACCCCAGATGATAGGTAAGGCATGTAGCAATCTTCACATTTTATTTTAAAACTAACGATCTCTCATACATTCACTACATTTTCATAGTCTTCTTTAAAAATTAAATTAGAAAGGGACGTTTCTCCGTAATCTCTCCTGTTTCATCCTCCTCCTACAGCAACAGGCTGGTTTTCCTGCCTCTTTATTTTTTTCTGTGCTTATATGGACAGGGTTAGATAACGGACTGTTTCAATTCTTCTGCCACCCTTCCTGTTTTTTCTGTTCCTCAGTGTACCGTGTATATTCAAGGCTCACCCTTAGCCTTTGTTGAAAGGGTGGTTCCACTTCTGGTAACATCGTGTTTCCACTGATGAATTAACCTCTTCTCTATGGATTTTCTGAGTCCTCTTTTGTAGATGTCATTATTTCCCCCCAAAATAGGTATGAATTGCTTTCAGTATATATTGCTCCCCATGCCTTCTAACCATACATGTGTTTTAATGAAAAATATTATTGTATAATAGATATCCTTTATGTATGTTTTTCTCCCCAAATAGACTGAGATTCTACATGCTGGGATAAAGAAAATTTGCAATTATTATAAATTTCCTGGAGTCAGGCAGACCTGAATGTGAATATTGCCTCTAAGACTTCTAGGAATCTGATTTTGGACAGGTTACTTAGTCTCTCAGTGTCACCGTGATTTTTTCATTATGAAAAATAAAAAAAGAAATCATGATACCTGGTTTGCTGGAATATGGTAAAGAAGATATCATGACATAGCGGTAGATACAGCATGCCTGACTTATCATATATGTTCAATAAATAACTAATGTTGATGCTGGGTTGTTGCTGTTATTGCTTTCACAGTGACAGCTGATACCCAGGAAATCCAAATGTGTTCTCGAAGAGCTTTCAGTGACTCTCCAGGTGGTAACTGCTTGCAGATTTTCAGGCAGAAGAATATTACGGAGATCACAGAACAACATTCCTCAAAGCAGACTGATCCTCACAAATATATTGGCTTGATCTGACAGACCTTGCTAGAGTGCAAATGAAGAGAATTGCAGCCAGAATAAGCCATCTGGGGTCTTCTGAGGCATCAAGACCATAGGAGATAATGAAAACATACATCACCCATAACCTTTTAGGCCAACCGGGCTATTGAACATAACAGGAACATAATGGCTTTCCTGATGTGTCAGAAATTCTCCATTCCTGCCTACAGGTAGTTCATCAAATTGTTCCATGCTTATTGCTTCAATCTGCATTGAGGTTTAATATGCCCTCTATGCATGAATCCTTTCTCTGAGAACCTGCAAGCTCCCCGGAAATTGTTCTGCCCGAATGCCATACTTACTAAGTGACAAAGACCTGAAAGTTGAATACCAAGCCTTCTACTACATTATAGAAATAAAAAAGGAGAGAAGTCGTGTTAAAAATAAACAGTTTCAAAGATTTCATGAAAAGCAGTCGATGCAATTTGCAACTTCATTTGTTCTAGTGACAAGCGGATAAAATGTTGGTGGTACAAATGCATCAGAAAATTTGACACACATTGAAAGTGACCACACATTCCATTATCCCAAACCCCCTTGGTAATGGAAAATGATTGTTAAAGACAGTTTCAAATACGTCTTAGAAGCATGAGGCTGTCTATGGGAAATAATACCCTCGATTATCAGGAAAGATAAGCATTCAAAAGGAGGCAAAGGCTGCAGTGACTGTAATCCAAGCCTTACTATGCTGATCACTGGTGGTGCAAACAATTTCATTAAGAGATACTAAAATATATAAGAAAATTATTGTTGATGAAACACATTTAAAAATTTGGGGCTAGAAATGACTCATTGGACAGTTACTCATTCACAGAAGAATCATTGTGGGGTCAGTCAATAATTAAAGCTTGCCAGGATATTTATTGCAATTTTTCTAAAATGACATTTACATGTATTTAAATGGCATTGTATTCATGGGGAAAAAAAAGTTATTCAAAAGAAGCTTAAAAAATGTGACATATCAAATCGAATGTTCTCTAGAAACTTTTGAAATAAAAGAATATTAGAATCTAGTAGATGGTTTTTTGAATTAACTCATTTTTTTCATAATACAGCTTCGTTACAGTAGTATGTTGTGTCTTATGCAACAACAACAACAAAAAATGGTTATATAACCAAAGAATCTAGATTCTTAAGAGTTAGAGAAGTTACAGGATACTAAATGTTTACGTGAATACTTATAATAACATCATATGAGAATACTCATTTTCTGAGGAAATTGATCTCAGAGAAATTCAGGGCCCTTCCCAAAGCCATGCAATAATAAGTGAGGAAGGTGGGGTTTGAATTTAAGTGCATCTGATTTGAAAGACTTGACTATTTCTTCTGTACCATCACTTCCAATAGATTCCCATCCTGTATTTTATTCAATTCAGAATACAGCTACTTTGTAGTATCCTTCATAATCATGTTAACTCAGAAAACATCTTCTGACTCATCAATATGAAAAATCAGTTCACCCAATTCATTCCAAAACATTTACTGAGAATTTACTAGTTCCTAAGTGCTGTGCTTAGTGGCCATTCATCAGTAGCCGAAACAACAACAGTAATAGAACAATTTCAATTGCAAGCAAGAAAAACCCAATGCAACTAACTTAAGCAGCACAAAGAGATTTACTGGTAGGGCATTGGAGCTGTCCCTCCAAGTGAAGGAAGCACTGCAGGAGTCAGAGCAGACTTGGAGCTCTAAGACATTGGGCTTGGGCTTTATCTCACCATGATTCTCTCTCTCCATCTCTCATCTCCAGTTCTGTTAGAGAGAGTGCTTTATTTACTCAGGCCCCCCATGCGATGATAGACATGTCCCCTACAGCTCTGAAGCCCCATCACTACAGACTGAAAGGAGAGAAAGCTCCCTGCAGCTCAGCATGCAAAAACTCCAGGGAAGGATTGTGTTTGGCCAGCCACGTTTACAGAATGACCCCAGCCAATCGTTGGCCCGGGTGATGAAACATTGTGAGTATTCAAGTTTGGTTTACATGCCCATCTGTATGATCTGGAAGATGGCTATTTTGTTTGAAAGCTCTACGAGAATAACAGGATTGCAGTGGGGGAAGAGCAGTTTCCCAAAGAAAGAGGCCAGGGGAGTGTTTTAATGAGAAGTTCAGGAAAGCATTTTGGGTGGTCAGAAGTAGCAAATATCAGGTATATTAGCTAACCTTTATTAAATATGTGCTACATGATAGGTATTATTCTGAACATATTGTACGTATTATATTATTTAATCTTCATAATAATCATAGGTTGTATTTTGATCTCTAATAAATATTAGCAAATTAAGTCTTAAAGAGAGTAAGTAAATTGCCTAAGGAGGTATAGCCAGTAACTGGGAAAGGATGGATTGAACATAATGTCTGTCTGTCTGGATGAACTCTTACAATCATCCCATGCTACCTCTAGGTTGGGAATTGTTTTTCTCTCGCTTTATTATTACACAAAACATGATTTGTAAGTCTCAAGTGTCCTGCTTGGTGAATACCTTAGTTCGTTAATGTCCTTAAAATATATTGTTTAACTGCATGTAGCAAACTGCATGTACCAGAAATAGCAAACTGCATGTACCAGAAATATCTGTAAAACAGGAAAATAAGTAGGAATATCACATTCATCAGTTGGATCCTTGTTATTTTAGTGAAGCCACTCAGTTAATTTAAAACAAAGAGTAACATCAACATGAGTAACCCTGTTTATACTTTGGGACAAATATAATATTTCAAACATTTTTCTACAGCCTGCTACCAAAGCAGATGTTTGTGTCTTGTTGAAATTAAACACTTGAGAGTTTCTGTCTTTATCCTCTATGCTGATTTTTGTATGTATTCATTGCTGGGTTAAATTTCTTTTTCTTGGCCTTGTTCACTGATCCCACCAGCAAATGCCATGCTGAAACATCTCCCTTTCATTCATTGTATTAGATATTTTTCAAATTACTTACCACGTTAGGAATCATACATTTTTTATCTGATTTTGCTGTTGTTGTTGTTATTATTTAGTATTTGTTTCTCCATTTCTCCTTTGCACAATACACTTCTGATTATAGGAACTGTGTCTACTTTATTCACCATCAAATCCTCAGGGGCTCATGAGTGTTTGATAGACTAGTCAACCAATAGGTAATCTTAATAAATGAATGGGTGAATCTACTGATATTTAATATATAAAGCACACATTTCATCTAATTGAAGGTCAAATTTTGTTATCGTTGTGGTTGTATTTGATATTTAAGGTTAAGATAAAATCTCATAGCAGGACTGACGATGCTTTCCCACTTTTACCTCCTGTGTCAGATGGAAACATGTTGAGATTTGTTCATCCCACTCTGCTTTGCTCCGTGTTTCCTTGGCTTGCGCTATCCAACTTCTGCTTTTGTTCAGGGTAAACTCCTCGTCTCTAGTCTAGAAATTGTATATCATCACATCATCTTTTCATCTGTTTGACCTCCCCAGGGTATTTTCTTCTCCATTCATGGTTCTATGGTTTGATTCTGTTCCTGCCCTTCTGATTGCTCACTGTTATTATATGTTTAAATGCTTGTACCTTAGAGGACAGAATCTGTCTCTAAATCTGTCTTCATAATCCTGGAAACTAACAGAATAATTGGAACACAGGGCTGTTATAATGTTCATCATTATCATGATCAATAGAACCTAATTTCTCATGGAGTTTATCTAAAACCTCTTTACCAGCAGTCTTATAACAGAACCACGTTCTGAACATGGCAATGACTCTGATGCTGATAGTTTAGTTGCTTGGGAGCAGAAAACACCCCACTCCTGAGAAAAAGCCACTTTACTGAAGCAAAGGCAGAACTGTACAAGAATAAAAGGATGCGGGGTGGCGGGAGGAAGGATTATTAAAGAAAGAAAAAAAAGGAAGTCAAAATGTAAGATAGGAGTATATATTTTTCAATATTGTACAAATATTTCCAACCAGAATTTATATTCTAGATATGAATTTCCCCGGCAGATAAACTACTCATCTTATATTTTTACTTTGATCTTTTTCATTTTCTCAACACTATCTATCTTTCCCTCTGCCAACACAGGCTCTTATTTGACATGTGGTATGTGACACTAATTCCATTGCAAACTGACTTTGTAAAACAGGAAACATAAGAGGAGGTATAGTTTACTAATGAAAGGCCATACTGAAATGAATAATAAAGTAATCTATAAACACAATGACTCATGATCAAGGAGGAGGTTGGGGCTCTGGAATCACACTGGCTTGGGTTCAAATTCTGATTGTGAAAATTATTTATTAATTCTCTGAGCTACAATTTCCTCCTTTGAATGACTGGATAACACTTAATTCATATAGTGATTGGCTAAGAAGCTATAAAATAACTTACACAGAGTGTCTGGCAAATAGGTTCAACAAAAATGTATTAAATTCCCTTGAATTAAAAGAAAATTGTATGGCCTTACATACTTATCTCATTCCATTTAAGTAATATCCCACTTAAAAAATTCAGGGAGATGAACTTTAAATAACTGATAAATAACTGAGTTAACCTATCTAAGGTTGTCAAGTTAATAACTGGTGCAGTCAGGATTGGAACGCAGACAGAACTAAGGAAAAGGTATTTAAACTAAGGAAAAGGTACTTAAACCGACATAGTGTAACAACTAGCATGCCAGAAAGATTCTTGAGAATATAGACACTATCACAATATGACATATAAAGAAAAAAACTATTTTCCTTCTCTGTAAATAGTGATTAATAATAAATTAATAAAAATTGTCAAATAATGAGTCATATTTGATTTCAAGCTGAGAACGAGCAATTACTACCTGCTTGATCCCTTATATTACAACAAATACATAGTTTTACTCAGGTGACATCATCACTGTTATAAAAGTTTGGAGATCTGAGAGCTATTGCTTATTGTGTGCAAGGTGTCAATATGTCTCTTTGGAAGCTAAGTGTGCAGTTTTTTGGAGGAGAAACTTGATGGAGCTTTGTGACTAATCATGGATTTAGACAAAAATATTACAAAAAAAAAAAAAAAAGATGATCTCAGACTAACGAGACAGTGCCTTCAGGATGCCATCCCATTCCACAGCAGACTCTCCCTAACACTCATTAGCAATCTGAAGTTTTCAGGGCAGTTTCAACTTTATTTTGGACAATTAAGCCCATCTTCAGCAGGTACTTATTGGAGAAATATAACGAGATCCTGGGTATTTATTGGAGCTGTGTTATCCGAAGCACCTGTGGATGGGAAGTTTTTTCTCCCCCCCCCCCTTTTTTTTTTGTCAGAAAGGGCAGCCTGAGATAAAACCTGCTCTGGGCAAACCCTAAGGGCTTGTCTTCCTGCCATGTGTACTCAGCCAAGGGAGCTGAGGAGGAGGTGGAAAAGGAAGGTGAAAAGCAGCACCACTGCAAGCCCATTTTAACTCCTGTTCAAGCGTGGCACATCTAGTAAACAATGGTTGGAACACACAGGCCCTCCTGTCAGTGCCTATGATCAGCTCGCCAAGCACTGGTGACCCCCAACAGTACTCAGCAGTCAGAACATTGCACCCGAGGCAGAGTCAGCTCACCTTTGTGAAAGCAGGATAGGCTTTGCCTGTTCTGGGGCCTGGGGTGTTTATCTAAGGAGCATGGTACTGAGATCTCAGGACACAGTGATAATCATTCCATGGATTTACAGATTTGATCTGGAAAGGTTTGAGGGTATTATCTGCTCGTTCTGCTCCCTGTATTCATGGGAATGACCTCTGTGAGTGTCCCAGTTAGAGTTTTCCAGAGCCTGGAATACAAGAGCATCTTAACTCTGATACGTATTACTGCCTTTCAGAACAAAATAAATGTTACATGAGGCACAGTGTGTATTAACAATCACCTTTACTTTTCAGGGCCTCTTATAGATAAAATCAAACCCCGTTTTCATAAAGAACCAACTCAGTACTTGTGTGGACACGTGTTGTACCCAGAAACAATGCAGGATATTCAGAGACTGTGCTCTTAGTTATTATGCTAATCTGGGGATGATAATACCTTATTATTAAAGAGTAAAATATAGCACATGCAAAGTATCTAGCTAATAGGGCAATGCCTGACACTTCACTGGCATTTAATAGTAACAGAATGTATGGGGCATTCTTTTATAAAAGATATTATATATATAATATCTTTTGCAACGATATTAGTTCTCTGCTCATTTCTGTGCCTTTTTCTTTCACTTCCCAGGCTGAGGACTCTATTACTCCTTTCAAAGGTAACTATTGCAAATGTGCCCTTGATTCAGCCCCTTCCCAGATATTCAGCTGTCTCAAAATCCAGTTTACAGGGAGTCCCTTCACCTGGAGAATTTATTGTTCACCTTCTCCTCACCCCAGCCCTTCCCCTCTATATAGATGCAACCCATTTTCAAACTCTGTAGGCTTTTCGTTTTAGGAGTCTAACAATACTCAAACAGAAATCCTTACAATTAATACATGAAAAATGATTCCTGTTTCACCATCAAATGCACTCATTTTTAATTAAAGTCAGCCTGACAAGCTCTAAAAGTATGTATTGTAGGACCAGAAAATGAGTATATTACCAAGACTGGAAAACAAAAAAAATCTCAGCAACTGAAAAATTTAAAAAAGTTACCAAAAGTTAAGAGACAGAGGGCGCAGGGCAGGACAATTAATTTCTCCCATCTGATGTTCCCTTCCCTGTGAAATGAGGCTAATAAATATCCCCTTCCCAGGTCTGAAGTGAGTTTTGTTAATAAAGACATGTCAATGACAAACATTCACATTCATGAACGCTTAGCATGTACCAGCATGTTGAGCACTTTGCACAATACCTGATATAAGCCTCAATACCCTATGTGAAAGAGAACATTTATACCCCCCATTTTATATTAGACAAACTGAGACTCAGATGTAATGTGATGCTATATGTACCAATTACTTTTTAATCAAAGAATGTTCTGGAATGTCATCTATTATTTATTGTTATTATTATCCCTTAAGAATGTAAATAATACAAGATTTGCAAAAAGTCATGTCTGTTTTCAATCAGGGAAATGAAACTGCCATTCTGTGCCCACCCCTTTCCTTTCATTGCCAGGCTTCACAGATATCCTGACTCCACTTACAGACTCCATTTGATTATGACTTTTCCCCTCCTTATCCTCCTACAGTCTTTACCTCCTCTCCATGATTCTCTAAAACAGAATAAGAGAAATAATGTTTTCATTAAAGCAATAAGGGGGCCAGAAGTTTCATCATTTCTTTGTTAATTGGAATAAACCTCTCTCTCTCCACTCCTAATTACATGCTTCTTTATTATTTCCTACTCATGATGAGAATCTACGGTCTTAAATGGAATCAATATAAAATTTGAGTTGAATGGATATCAACTTCGCTCTGGGAGAAAAATGACATTAGTTTACTACAACAACTCACAAAAGAACTTCAGGGTTCTGAGGATTAAGTTAGCTTATTCTCGAAATACCCCACACATATTTATGGAACAATGCTAAGTACTGGGAATAAATCTGTCAGTAAGATATATGTGCTTTCTGTTCTCATGGGGTCACATTAGCACAGAGGGCAGACCTCGTCTATGCCATTTTAGGACAAAGATGGAAAGTGTGTGCCTGTGTCATGTTCCACTTACCTGATAGTTGTGATATAGCATTATTTGTGGCTGTTATGGCGATAGCTCACCTTTACTGATGCTTATTATATGCCAGCATTATTCTACACACCTTGTAGGTATGAACTTATTTAAGATCTGTTCTAAACTATAAGACAGGTCACATCACTTTCCTATTTAACTGGTTCTTTGCAAATCCACATTAATGGGTACACTAACTGGGCATATATAGGCAATCAGAATATCATAAGTCATTAAAACATCACTGGAAATAAAAGTTGAGAGAGGGAGATTCAAGATGGCAGAGTAGATAAACACTGTGCCTGTTTACTTCTGTGAACAAATTAAAATTACAACTAAATTATAAAACAATCAACCTGGAGAACCATCTGAAGTTTGGCTGAACAGAAGTTTCATAACTAAGGATACAAAGAAGAAGTCACATAGACACTGGTAGTTGGGGCTGAGACGTGGAACTGGCTAACTCCAACATCCCTGTGGTGGTTGAGAACCGGGAAGGATATCTCAGCTGTGGAGATTACCCCCAGAGGAGTGAGGGATCCCAGTCCCACAATGGCCTCCCGAGCCCAGAGTACTAGTGCTGGGAAGAGGAATCCTTATAACATCTGGCTGTGAAAAAAAGCAGGGATTCCAACCATCTGAGTGGATTGGAAGGTGGCAAGAAACCCAGGCATCCTCTTAAAGGGCTTGCACACAGATTCTCTCACTGGCACTCACCTTGGGCTACAGCAGAGAGACAATAACTCAGGGGATGTCAGGGATATATGGGGGGGCAGACTGAGTTGTGTGGCTTTGAAACTAGGTTTGGAGGAGACTTGGAATTTTCCCTGTGAGGGGTCCTTCTGCCATGCAGCTGGCAGGCCAATGCTATATTTCCTGTGTGAAGCCCTCCCCCTACACTTATTGTCAAATTTAAATCTGATTGGTATGGTGAGCTCTGCAGCTCTTACCCCACTGACTCACTGAGACCCGACCCCATCCAAAACCTCCAGTGCCAGAGGCATTTTCTCCAAGAGCATCCAGTTCCACCTACACGTGATCCAAAACTTTCGCTGAGTAGCTTCAGGGTCAGTATTGACACTCTAGTGACCTTCAGCCCCATGCTGAGACCATGCCTCACCCAACTTGCATATCACATGAGGTTTTAATCAATGGCTGAACCTTAAGGAAAGTGACAGGTGGCAGCAGATCTTGGGGTGTCCTGGCACTTTGTGGAGCTACTCTAGGCCCAGTACTGGTGACAAATGTCCTCAGTTCACAGTGTGGCCTCTCCACGCACCTCCAAGGTAGCACAGGCAGTGAACAACCGTGGACTGCTTTCTAGCTCTTACCAGGTAGTCCCCGGCTGGTCACAGGCAGTGGTTTACCTGGACCTCCACCAGAGCTGCTCCCAAGAGACCCCAGAACCAACATACTTGGAGGTTGGCTTCAGACCACAGCAGAGCACAACCCAATTAGTCCCAAAAGTCACATACCCAAAAAGAGGTTTCAACAGGCCCGAGAGCCCACTGTGGAGAATCCCACTCAATGGGGTAAACCCCCCACACAGCAGCCCATAAGCTGTGGACATGGACAAAACCCCCCACACAGCAGCCCATAAGCTGTGGACATGGACATGGCAAAACCCACAACCAATCATCCTGAGGGTCAATCCCAACCACTGGCATGTCAATAGTAATCAAGGCTCAACTGTAACAGGAGGACACACACTACCCTCACAAGGGACACTCCTGGAGCACCCATTGCAGCTAACCAGGGCACCTACTATATCAGGTTACCTGGCCAAGACAGGGAGATACAGCAGATCTACCTAATACATGGAAACAAACAGAGAGGCAGTCAAAATAAGAAAAAAAGAAACACATCCTAAATGAAAGAACAAGAGAAAACTCCAGAGACAAAACTAAACAAAATGGAGGCAAGCAACCTACCAGATTATCCTATACAGATATGGAGTTCAAAACAATGGTTATAATGATGCTCAACAAAGTTAGTGAGAACTTCAGCAAAGAGATAGCAAGCATAAAAAAAGGGCATATAAACCATAAAAAAGAACCAGTCAGAAGTGAAGAATACAATAACTGAAATGAAGAATGCATTAAAAGGAATCACCAGCAACTAGATGAAGAAGAGGATTGAATCAGTGATTTGGTAAACAAGGTATCAGAAAACTCCAAATCCAAACAGCAAAAAGAAAAAAGAATCTGAAAAAAAAAATTATACTAGTTTAAGAGACCTCTGGGACAACAACAAGCATAACAACATTCCTATCATAGGTGTACTAGAAGGAGAAAAGAGAAGCAAAGGATTGAGAACCTATTTGAAGAAATAATGAGTGAAAACTTTCCTAACCTGACAAAGGAAATAGACATAAATGTCCAGGAAGTGCAGACAATCCCAAACAAAATGAACCCAAATAGGCTCACACCAACACACATTATAATTTGAATGCCAAAGTTTAAAGACAAAGAGAGAATCTTAAAAGCAGCAAGAGAAAAGCAACTAGTAACTTTTAAGGGAGCCCCCCTAAGATTGTCAAGTCATTTCTCAACAGAAACTTTGCAGGCCAGAAGGGATTAACATCAAATATTCAAAGTGAGGAAAAGCAAGGGTCTGCAACCAAGATTACTATACCCAGCAAAGCTATCATTTAAAACCAAAGGATAAAGAGCTTCCCTGACAAGAAAAAGCTAAAGGAGTTCCTCATCACCAAATCAGTATACAAGGAATGTTAGAGGAATTTCTTTAAGATTGAGAAAACAAAACAAAACAAAAACAAAATTATGAATAATAAAATGACAATAGCTACATATCTATCAACAACTACTTAAATGTAAATGGATTAAATGCCCCAATCAAAGGACACAGGAGGGAAGAATTGATTAGAGAGCAGAACCTTTAGGTATACTGCCTACAAGAGACTCAATTCAGATCGAAAGACACACACAGACAGAAAGTAAAGGGATGGAAAAAGATAGTTAATGAAAATGGAAACAAATAAACAAAAATAAAAGAAGCTCTAGTAGCAGTACTTATAGCAGACAAAATAGACTTTAAAAGAAAGGTTTAAGAAGAGACAAAGAAGGACCCAGTAATCTCAATTCAGGGTATTTATCTGAAAAAAACCCAAATACGACTTTGAGGGGACATGAGCATCCATATGTTTATTGCAATATTATTCACAATGGCCAAGATGTGGAGGCAGCCTGGGTGTCTATCAATGGAAGAATGGATAAAGAGGAGGTGGTACATAGATATGAGGGAATATTGCTCAGCCAGGGAAGGGAATGGGTTCTGGCCATGTGCAGCAGCAATGGATGGACCTAGAGGGAATTGTGCTGAGTGAAGTCTCAGACAGAGAAAGGCAGATGCAATGTGATTTCACTTGTACATGGAATCTAAATAACAAAATAAACAAACAAAACAGAAACAAATCATAGATACAGAGAACATTTTCATGGTTGCCAGATGGCAGGGGGGTTAGGGATGAGTGAAAAAGAGGAAGGGATTAAGAAGTACAAATTGATTGTTACACAGTAATCATGCGGATGTAGGGGATAGCATAAGGAATATAGTCAATAATACGGTACTAACTAGGTATAGTGCCAGGTGAGTACTAGACTAGTCAGAGGGGTCATTTCTTAAATTATACAAATGCCCAACCATTATGCTGTACAACTGAAATTAATATAAAATAATATTGAATGGCAACTGTAATTGAAAAATATAAAAAATGGGAGGGGTGAAGGGGAATAAGAGGTTCAAATTTCCAAGTATAAAACAAATAAGTCATGGGGATGTAATGTACAACATAGGGGATATGGTTAATAATATTGTGATAGCATGGCATAGTGTCGGATGGTTGGTGGGCTTATCACGGTGATCATTTCTTTAGGCATCTAAATGTTGAATAAATATGGTGTACCCCTGAAACTAATATAATATTGTATATTTGCTATATTTTAATCAAAATCTTTTTATTAAAAAAAGTTGATAGAAAATACCATATTTACCAGAATTCTGTTAGTAAAAAGAAAAAAAGTGGTTGGAAAAAATCATTTATATAGCTGGGCATGAGGATAAGAATCCTCAGTGGGTTTGCTTGAGTCTCAAGAGCTACTTTGTAAAAATGCCTTCAAGAGAAGGTGGGTCCTATTAACTTCCTCTTTTGTTTGCTTTTGTCAGATAGGGCAAGCATGATGGACCAACAACAGGTTGCTATCCATAACCGATGAGAGACTGAGCATTGCCATCAATGTCCCCTGCCAGTCCCTCATGCAATCCTCAGAGTTTCCTTTAAATATATGTCAGAGAGAATGCTAAAACTATGCAAATACAAGTTATTATCTTTCTAGGTAATTTTCATTTTATAGACATGCCTTGAACTTCAGAATGATATCAATTTTTTTTTCTAGTTTACAAATGCTTTCTAATCTGTCATATAACTATCTCTGTATCCTTACCTGCTACCATTCTGTCTCTGTATGTGCATGCACCTACCATTATTGCCCTCCCCATTCCTTTTCTAAATTTTTGCTGATCTGACTTATGCATTCCATAAACACAGTGATTTTTCTTATTCATCTGTGTACTTCATTGCTAGTATCTTGAATAATGCATATAGGTGTAATAATTTTTTGCTAAATAATTTTCTACTGAAGGAAAATTTCTAGTAACTTGTTTAGTAAATCATACATACTAAATCTGAGAATATCATACTCGCAGATGAGACGTCCAATAAATAAATATCTATTGAATGTCTATATGATCATCTGATCCCTTGTTCCTCTAAATAATTTTCATTTCCTCTAACAAAGCAAATCATTTTCTTTCATTTTCTTTGAATAGTCTCTTTTGCTATTTTTGTATTTCAAAACATTCAGAAGTAGTTTAGTTTTTCATAACTCTGAAGTGTGTTAAAAATGTGTTTTTTTATAGACTAATTGGCAAAGCCATATAATGCAATGATGGCAGCTCAATTTAGTGGGTACAGTCTTGTTTGGTTCATCATAATTTGACAAGCTGGCATGCTTGAGGTTAATGAGAAAATTCATTTTAACTGGCACACTAGGCATTTACGAGAGCAACAGTCAGACTAATAAGGAATTTCACGTTACACATATTGCACAGTCTTTGCAATTTTTCTTTAAAAAACTATAATGAGTGGTTTGCTTTGCTGAACTCTAGATAAGAAGAAAAAGAAAGGGCAACAGCCAGGACTTCTAAGGAGGAACAGACTGTCTTAAAAACTTCATGTGAGGGGTAGAAGTTCAAGGTGATAGCCCAGTTGGGCAAAGAAGGAACTTGCCCCCTGCCTGGTGTGGAAGCACACAAGAGAATTGAATTCTTTACCTACATTGTTCTGAAAATAATTGTTTATAATCATACCAGGAAAATGATACTAGCCCTCATAATCATCCTTCTAAAATAAGCTTAACAACTCTAACTATTGAGAAGCCTTTTTAACCAAAGAGAGTGAGTAGAGACCCAAATAGCATTTGTTAGGCCCATGGGAAGGAAAAAATAAACAAAATATCATTTACTAAATAAACATGTGTTGACACCCACTATGTGACAAGCGTTGTGCAAGGTGCTAGAGAATCAACAGTGAAGGGCGGGCCCTCTGGGAGCACACAATCTGGTAGGAAGAGTGCAGTACATTCCCGGGTCAGAAATTTTGCCAACAACACCACAGCAAGGGAATATTATCAGGAAGAGATAGATAAATGTAGTTCTTTCTGAGTAATCTGGACTCCTGATTAGTTCTAAGATCTTTGTCCTAACATGGCTTGCTTGTTCCATATGAAGCAAAAGAACAGAGACATAACCTGTATTTTAAGCACAAGTTCCAGTCATTGTCCCAACTTGACTAAAGCTTTTTTATAAGTCCAACTCTTGTGCTTGTCATTATAGTCTTGCAAAGGGCTTTGAGATCAGTGTATTTAAGTATCTAAATATAAAGCAGTACTAACAACACCTAGCACTTGTATTAGATTTGCTGCTTACAATCTGCTTTCAATATATATTATCTTCGTAACTCTCAACCTTGACTGTGCCTCAGAATTACATGTTCAGGTTGTTAAAATCTCCAGTAGCTATCCCCCAGACCACCAGATTCTGATTCAGGAGTGCAGGCAATGGTGTTTTTAAGCAGCTTCATGGATAACTTAGAATTGCACTCAGGACTCAGAACCACTGTTCCATGCATTTGTTTTTCCATGGTGTCCCTGGGAAACAGGCTTTATTAATACTCCAGGAGCTTTCAGTCCTCTGTCCTTAGAACTCTTTTCCTGAGGCACCTCCTCAGGGAAGCCTTCCCTAACCACATCCACCTCCCACCCATCACCACCCAGAAAGATCAAAGTCACAAACAAGTCACTTGAATATACCTCAGATTTGTCATCCTATTGTCCTATAATTATTTAATTGCTGTTGCTTGTTTGGCTCTCTCTTACTTGCTTGAGATCTCTTGAAGGTCATGGACTTAACTATTCAACTTTATCTCTTAAGAAAGCATTACCTTACCCAGACACAGTAGGATTAAAATCACTAATATATTGTGTTTACTATGTGCCAGGCACTGTCTCTATCACAGTATATGCATGAATTAATTTAATCTCTATGACAACTATGTGAGGTAGGTGAGCTAAGTACTGTTAATATCTTCATTTTACAGATGAGAAAACCAGGGCACAAAGAAAGGAAGCACTGTCAGGTCACACTGCCCGTTTAACTGAGGCATTAATCACATGTCCATATCACAGGATGAAGAAAATTCTTCTCATTTTACAGGAGAGAATATTGAAACTCTTTCAATGACCCAAGTCCTTTAGATGTGGACTATTTATGCTGTGGTTCAGATACCTGCCCTTTATTACACTCCTGTTTGGCGTTTGGGGGATCCTTTGGTTTCAGGGTACCTACTACGTGATGCTTCTACGCTGTGCTACATTGGGCAGGCAGAACATACCACCTGGACCACTGCAGTGCGTGTGCTACCAGTTGGAAACAGATGATGCTAAAGAGCAGTGCCAGCCATCTGTTGACATACTGATTTGCCACGGAAAAAAATGGTGTACATTTGTTCACATTTCCAGATTATTTAAAAATAAGGAGCAATGGGAGTTATTAAATTGGGCAATCTGAGTTCTAAGTAGCATTTATACGCTTTTTTTTTCTCCTGGATGCTTTCTTTAAAATTAAATTTTTAATAACCTTTAAGCCTTGCCGCCTTGAGGGAATAATTTCTTTCACAGTAGTTCAAAGGTTTAATTTCACAGTAAAGCTTTTGAAATATGGTATTATCCCTTTTGTTCTAGAAAATTACTGTTTAAAAAAATCATATTTCAAAGTAATGATTGTAATGAGAAAAAGATATGAGACCCGACTTCAAAAGGAAAAAATGATAACCTCGCCTGTGATGTCCTCTAGTGAGCCTTTCCCTCGTGGATTCTAATTTATAACAGCTTGAAAAAAAAAACCTCTGGAATTGCACAGTCTCTGCTTGGTAATATCTCCTGGTGTAGGAGCGAGTGGGAGGGGCTGATAGAGAAACAACGGAAGCCGTTAACCGTCATCAGTCCTGCTGCGTGTGTGTTTTCTGTAAAGCTATTCCCAAGCAATGTTATCTTGGGAGTTCTAAAACCATTTTCTTGTGCATTGAAGTTGCTGGTAAAGTTGTAAAGACAGTGGGGACTGTCAGGTGTAGCCAAGCTAGACAGGGAAGGGGAAGAAGACCACCAAACAAATACACAGCACGTGCTGCCCACTGTACTCCGGCCTTTACAGATATTTTATCTTTCTTTCAATTTCACAGTAGCTCTGAGGAGGTAAGTACGTACTATTATCCCCATTATACTCATGGGAAGGCCTTATCCTATACGAGATGATACTCACCTGGTCTGAACACTTGAAGAATCAAAATCCTCCCTGAAACTTCTGTCTCGAGCTGCCCTGGCCCACTTATCACTCTATAAAATTACTTAAAGACATATGTTAAATTGTAAACTCATAAAATATGAAATGGATTAACAATGATAGACAAATGGAATGAGAACTATATATGCAGGGTAGGATTAGAGCCATATATATTTAGGAGAAAAGAAAACAATACAAAACACTGTTATTTACTAAAGGCTTGAAATGAAGGTAAATATTGTATCATAGGCAGGGACACTGGATGAGATCTCAAAATGCATGTATTTCTTACATGGAAATGTAGGTCATTGATCCTAAAATCATAAACTTTATTCCTGCTACTTCCTCTGTGCCTTTTAAACTTTGGTAAACAGAATAATAATAGCTAAGTTTTATTGAATTCACGCTATATGTCATGTTGTATGATAATACTCTGCATGCATTATCTCACTAAAACATCGCAATAATTAAAAAAGTATTATCATTATAAATATTTAAGAAACTGAGGCTTAGAGAGGTTGAGTAATTTGTTTAAGGACACAGTAAGTATTGAGGTCAAGATTCAAAATTAGGTCTCTCTGATTCATTCATTCAACAAATTTCTATTCAGTTCTTATTATGTGCACACGCTATGCTAATTTTTGGAAATGCAGTGGTGAACATGACAGAGCACACACATTTCTGACTTACTGCTTTACAGTAAAAGAAAGATAGTAAGCATACAAATATATGGCTAAATATTTATAATTCTTACAAGTTTTCTTTAGATATTTGAAATGGTAGCTACAGAATCCAAGCTCAGAATATTCTTGTTATAGTCTAAATATGCAGAGAAATTTTCTCCTTTCTGATAGGTACCTTATGATACCTATCTCCTGATAGGAAGTGAATGGTGGACTTCCATTCTCTTCAAGATCAAGGAGTCATTTACCACAACTCATCTCCCACTTAGTTTGATATTTTCAGCCAATAATTTAGAGTTTCACGTTTATGTTCAATGTTAAATACCATGGAACTATAATGCATCAGCTGAAAAAAAAAATGTGGCCAATGGATTCATATTCTCCCTAGTAGCCAAATGGCACTGAGTTTGGTTTCCAACAGCCACTTGTCAGGAAGGTGTGTACAAGAATGTGGTCACCTAACTTGATACATTTCAACCTTATAGAACCTCAAGTTAGTTTGTTACAAAATTCTTGTCTCTGAACCAAGATGCCCCATTTGATGAATTTAAACATAAGAGTGGAAAATGTTTCTGTGATCCCTATTGAAAGAATGGGTGTCTATGGTATAATAAAAATATATTTATTTTGTCTTTGTCCCTGGTTCCTGACACACAATTTCTAAAATCCTTGAAATTTCCCGAATGATAGGAGTATCTTTTATTATTCATAACAAGCCCCCTTTGACCACATCTGAGATTATGCTAATGAGGTGACTACTGGTGGGGGTGATTACAGAGGAAACGGGCACATGATTTTACAGGGTTAGAACTATGCGAACCACCCCCTCCCCAACTTCCGGAGAGGGTAGAGGGGCTGGAGATTAAATTTAATCACCAATGGCCAATGCCTACGTAACTTTGATAAAAACTCTGAAACAATGAGGTTTGAGGGAACTTTCAGGCAGATGAACATATAGGTGAGCTAGGTGAGTGGTGTGCCCAGAGAGAGCATAGAACTCTGTGCACAGTATCTCCCCCACGCACCCACCCATCTATACCTTGCCCTGTGCACCTCTTTGTTCGGCTGGTCTGATTTGTAGTCTTTATAATAAAACTGTAAGTATAGCACTTTCCTGAGTTCTGTGAGTCATTCTAGCAAATTATCCAACCTGAGAGAGGGTTATGAGAACCCCGACTTTGTGGTCAGCCAGGCAGAATGTAGGCAGCCTGAGGACACCATTTGCTACTGACATCTGAGGCAGAGTTAGTCTTCTGGGACTGAAGCCTTAGCCTATGGTTTCTGCACTAACTCCAGGTAGTTAATGCCAGAATTAAACTGAATTGCAGGACATCCAGTTGGTGTTGGAGAACGAAATAATTGGTTGGTGTTGAAATGATATATTAATTTTTTGGAGAAAAAAAAAAAAGCAAAAAAAAACCAAAACACACACAAAAAAAAACAGAGTGCTATTGGGAGGTTAACTTAGTTTTACCAAAGGGCCATGACCTGGCTTCAATTCTGATGCTGCCATTTAGAACTTATGTAACTTTGGACAGGTTAATTTCTTGAAGGTTCTGTTTTCTCATCCATAGAACTGAAACATTCATAACAGGATTGTTAAAAATGTTAAATTTGTTACTGGACATATAAGCTTTTTTTCAATAGCTAAAAGCTAGGGTTTGGTTTTTTTATTTATTTTTAATTTCACCCTCTCCTCTTTTTCTCCTCTTCCTCAATTTACATTCTAGAATGGACTACTTAGTACTATCTCAGAAATCTACTACACACAGTTCTAATTATACATGTTGTACTCCAGAAATTCCAGTATTTCTCTATCAATTGACATCTCTCAGAATATATTATACATACATAAGAGACATTTAAAAGAAAATTAAATATGTAAATTGCATATCGTGTGTCTGTTTTGTTGGTTTTTGTAGATAAGCATGCTACCCAAGGAATGAAGAGGCTTGGTTGATGTCACAGGGCTAATTAGTGGTTGTAACAGCCTGTGGTTTTAGTCTGTGGCTCAGCCTGCCTATTTTTTCCGGCACAGTTTATAGCCCAGGGTCAGACCATGTGTCAGACAATGTGTCCCAATTTGGGGTTTGGGAAATCTAGTCATCACTTTAGATTATATGGCAATTAAAATGCAGGAGATAGTGCAAGAAATGATACCGAATTTATTAACATTTATGAGATGTTAGTTCTGGGATTTTTGTCCAGGGGTAAGAGGCAAGAAAGAAGGGGTAGAACATTCGCTTCTAATAGGAGGTAGAGTTACCTTTAAAGTTTAACCACTAAAGTTCTAACAAAACCAGCTTCTCTGATAAGGCAAATCAGCCAGGCACTGGGTGTTTTGCAATTTTCAATACACAGTTCTGCTTTCACACTTCAATAATTCATTTTCTAGCACTTAGAATCCAGAAACCTGCTTTCACTGATGTAACTAAAATGCAAGGAACAGAGTTTAATAACAAACATCTCCACTTATCTCATCTCATTCCCCAGTAAATTGTGTTGGAAAACGTGTAAATAGTACCAAGTAAACTGGGCATTTATGATTTTCTTTAGAGTGTGTTCTATTTGAATTCTAGATTTAGTGACTTTTATAGAGGGTAACCACTTTCTATAACAAAACTGCAAAACTTTCTAAAACGAAAATTCTAATACTATCATTCAATTGTAGAATCTTCAGACTTAAATTTAAATAGAACTAACATATTTGGAGTGTCCAATTGGTCCTGGTAGTGTTCTGAATGGTTTCAATCTCTGTGTGGTGGATATCATCACTCTCATTTTAGAGACGAGGTGCCTTATACTAGCACAGATTAAATTATTTTCCTGAGGTTGGAGATGAAATAGAGCTTGCAGAAAATTGAATAGGCTTGAACGCTTGCCATAATGAGGGATTAATTACTTTTAACTTTACTATTTAGGAGATAGTATGAATGTTAAAATTATCACTACACATTCCAGAAGTTCCTTCCCCTACCAGTGGATACATTCTTAAGACATAGTCACAATATGCATTTCAAATATTCTCTCATGTTTAAATATTGAGCAATCACTGGATATGCCAAATAAAACAATCCTCTAAAGAGGTTCTTTCCAATGATCTTAAATATTAGAAAAATAAAACAAATATCTGAGAGTATATGAGGTATTCTTTAAGTCTATTGGTGCCATATACATGATCATAGACATTTGGTTTTTCAAAGAAACTGAAGATGATTTACTGAGTAATTTATTTAGTGATATTTAGATACCATAAGCAACAATGACAATTCACTTTGATTGATTGCCCAGATAGCTCTAAAGTAATCCAGGTGGAACTACTGCTGAGTGAAGAAATTAAGGCCATCATCCATATAAGCTTAAATCCTGAAGTCCACAGGTATTTAACAGTCCTATGACAAAACGTTCATCAATGTGCCCCCGATGATTTAAAGATGATGTTAAGGCATATGAGCAATCTTATGAATATCAATAATGTTATCATGATGCAACCTTTGCAAATCGTTACTTACTCAGTATCAGTGCAAATAACAATTGCAATAATAAGAGCTAATAATTATGAAGTACCTTCTGTGTGCTAGACACTCTGATAGTTAATTTGCATATTTTTCATATTTTTACCTCCAGATCTCATAAACATTGGCAAAGTTTGTGGTATTCTCACAATTTTACAGATGAGGAAACCAGAGCTCAGAAAATTCAAGACACTCAGCTAATAAGAACCTGAGCTAAGACTCCGACAAAAGTCTATTTGACACCAAAGGCAGAGCTTCATTCCTCACAGCCACTTGTGAATATTTGAAAAGGTCAGAGCAAACTTAAGTATAATAAAGGTGTGACATTCATCCCTAGCCAAACAGAGCTCTTCATTGGATGTTCAGCAGATTAAAATCCTAAAACATGGACAGTGGCATCAATGGTAATCTGCCCACCAAAGTTCATGCTTCCTTCCCATGGTGGAGAATTGTTAGTCAGCCACAGACTATACTTCAGCCCCTTTGAATCTAGATAGAACTGTGTCTTACTTTTGACCAAGTAATATGGATGAAAGAGATGAACATACTTCCAGACATGGTCTAACCTCCTGAGTGATGCTTCATGGTCTCTCTTTTCTTTATGCTAACTGGCTGTCAAAATCCAGGGTGATCTTGGAGGCCAAATGGTAAAAGGGCAGAATCTCTATGTGCTTGGTCCCTCAAGTATAGTCACCCTTCTCTCTTCTCACCTATGCTGACTAGCTGTTAGGTGCACAAGAAATAACTTTTATTGTATCAAACCACTGAGACTTGGGAGTTTCTTTCTTAGAGTAGTTAGTAATAATACCAATTGTTAGATATTCACAGTATTTCCTGTAATGTGGTCAATCAAATCTACACAAGTCAAACCAATCTTGTAGAAGAGTAAATGTTATAATAGTATTAGTTCAATTTCTCTTTTAGAAAAGAGTTTTGAACTAATTTTGGCCAACAGATTAAAGGAAGAAGTATTATTTCAGAATGTTGAATGGCTATGCCTTTGGCTATTGCATCACAGAACCGTTAAAAAGAAAACCACTAGTTTTCACAGTACATACTTGACAGAAAGCAGTTTTAGGGGTTTTAGGGGTTGGAGACAAACTAAAATTTCAAAATGAAATGAGAACATGACAAAATGAGACTATGGCAACTTTAACAGCAGAAAGCCAGGCAGATTTTGAATAAGACTGAAGAAGCCAAAATTACCTGATAGTTGAATCTCTATCTCTCTCTTTTGTCTTTCTCTCTTTCAACATCTTGAAAGATTAAAAATGTTGACTCTGTGAAGAATAGTACCTACCATATATTGAGAACCTTTTATATTATATATATAGATATATATAAATATTGCTACGTACTTTACATGTTATTATCACAGTAACACCCAAAATAGCACCATGAAATAAGCATCACCTTAGTCATTATAGATGGGGCAACAGATTCAGAACTATTATACAAACTTCCCATTGTCACATGGCAAGTATGGGTAGGGACCAGGACATACCTGCCTAATTATCCTGCTTTACCCATGAACTTCAGGCTTTCATCTCCAACAATCTGATGACTCTAGTGTCTGTATTTTCACCTGTGACTGCCTAAATGGTAAAGATAATGATGATTATCAAGCGGCCCTCCACTTAATTGCTCTGCAGAATTTGACATCCCCTCTTTTGCCTTGCCCAGTACCACTATCTTCTTGTTCTGTTCCTAACTGTAGCTAATCCTTAACTTCTTTCACTCTGTTCTGCCCTGAAAGAGTTGATCCGCAGCACTTTTTACTGGGGAAAATTCAGTTTTTCAGTTTCCCACACGTTTTCTCAACACTTAGAAATGCTTTCCCCAGTGGAGTGTTGTTATTGAATTTATGTTCAGGGTTCATATATTCTTGGAGAAGAAATGCATTTTATCCTTTATGTAAGTCTGTATTTTATGTTGCACACTTATGCAAAAGATATTTTCTGCATAAATCTTACAAATAAAAATGTGAATGTGAACATGCAAATCTGGTAACAACTGTGAATTGAGATATAAATAGAGGAGTCAAATACATGAAACGTTTCTTCAAGGCAGGAAAAATAGATCAAGGGAGACAGAAAGAGATTTGCTTCAATGCTTGGGACCTTGTTTTCTGCCAAATTCAAGGAATACAAACAACAATATTGACTTTGTAAGGTCAAAGTTACTGAGTTTTAAACAAAATGACTGTAGTGAAAGGAATATTTTTGATGTGCATCGAAAAGCAAAAACACATCTCTCAGAAAAAGGCTGGAGCTTGCCAGTCATGAGCATTTTAATCCTTAGACACATAAAACTACTTATTATTAAAAGTATTCTGTAGGATTACAAGAAAAGGCAACTAGCATGTATCGAGAGCCTACAATATTTCCGAAAATTTACTACATTAATCTATTTAATCATCAGAAAAGTCCTCCAAGAAGAAGTACATATAGTTTCCACCCCATTGTAAAGTACAGAAATTTGTGGCTGAGAAGTTAGGTGATCTGCCCCAAATCTTAAAGTTGGTGAGAGGCAGGGCCATGAGTTGAAATTAAGTTTACCTGATATGGTCACACATTACAATTTTAAATAAAATCAGTCTTCTACATTCATCCTTCAAAGGGTATATCTGTGAAATTGATTATCTCCAAATTTTACAGGGTGTGATTTTAGAATCCTGTTGATGGACACTATACATGCCTAGATTTAAGATCTGCCGGATTTGTCATTCTTCCCTATGATATTTCTGTCACTAACCCAATCTCTGATAACTTCTTTATCCATGGATATTATATGACCAAATCATTTAGTTTTTACCATCAATTTTCATCCAGTATGAGTTATGATTTCCAGTGGCATCATACCACCTTCAACATAACAAAAAATGAGAACATGGTATTAGAACATGGCATGTGGGGCCACACGGCCTGGGTTACAATCCTGGTTTTAGTCACTTGCTCTAAATGTGACCTTGTACACATTACTCCATCATCTGGTGCTTCCATTTTAAGACCTGTAAAATGGGGATAATCATAGTTCCTAACTCATACAGCTGTTATGAGAATCTAATAAGAATATAAGCAATATTCTTGGAACACTGGTCTGTTTATAATAGGTATTAAGAAAAGGTTAATTAGCTTTATTACCTCTTCTAGTCCTTTCCATCACCACTCCCATGCACAAACAGTATACCCCTGACCTAAAAACTTACGTGTGGGTTACTGCAGACTCTGAGTTCTATAATACCTTTCTGCCTTTGCATGAGTTGTTTCCTATGCCTTAAAATTATCTTCATACTTTGGAGGCCTTGGAAGACTCTTACTTTTTCATCATAACCAAGATCTGTTGCCACCTCATTTCAGAAGATTTCCTTGATAGCTTTAGGAATGTTTAATTGCTCTAACTCCCACAGTATCCAGGTACTCCTCTATCAGAATATTTGACATAATTAACAAATTATCAATTATATATCTATTTTCATTCTTAAGGAAAGTGTTGTTAGATGGCAAGAACAGAAATTATTTTAATTTCTATATGTTCCACAGGTAGTGTCCAATAGTAGACACCCAATAAATAAATGTATGTTGGATGAATTAATGAATATGGCAATTTCTTTTAAAAAATGTAAATGCTGCTTTCCTGACAGGTGGGATCTTCACTACAATATTTCGTTCGGGTTCTTTCAATAAGTCAGCCTTTCATGTGATACAATATAATTAATAAGGTCCTTTTAATGTGTGAGCAATTAATCCTTTGAGTATGGTGTAGATCCTATTCTATATTTAGGCGTACTGCAATAAGGTTTCAGGACGTCTGAAACAGGGCTGTGCGTAGTACATCATATATATTATGAAGAGTGAATTTCTCAGTTTTGAGGAAGAATGGGGAAAGAAAAGGAAAAAAGACAAGACTGATTCTTATATTACTGAGTGTCACTTGCACTCAGGCGCTTTACATTGACTCAATTCTCATTCAATTCTTAGGTAAGATTAGGTTGTATCCAATATCACATAGTAACAAAGATATTTTTCAAATTTTACTTTTCCAATATTTTACAGTTTTCTGTGTGTGTGTGTGTATGTGTGTGTATACAGTATGACAATTAAGTTTGCAAACTTGTTGTAATGATGTTGCTATCCTCTGTTGCTATAAAAGGGATTATTCATTATGAATTTGTACCTCTGGTCAAACAGTGAACCAAGTTTACTATTTTGAAGCACTGAAAAGCCTCTGTGAAAAAGTTAGACGACCTGAACTATTCACCAACAATTCATGGCTCTTGCATCACAACAATGCACCAGCTCACACGTCACTGTCTGTGAGGGAGTTTTTAGCCAGCAAATAAATGACGGGATTGGAACACTCTCCTTACTTACCTGCTCTGGCCCCCAATGACATTTTTCTTTACCCAAAGATAAAGGAAATATTGAAAGGAAGACATTTTGATGACATTCAGGACATGAAGGGTAATACAACGACAGCTCTGATGGCCGTTCCAAAATTGCTTTGATATAGTTCCAAATTGCTAGGTGCTGATGTTGGTGTGTAGCTTCCCAAGGGGAGTACTTCGAAGGTGACCATAGTGATATTCAGCAATGAGGTATGTAGTACTTTTCCTAGGATGAATTTGCAAACTTAATTGTCAGACTGTGCGGGCGCATTTTCGTGTGTGTGTTGGGGGGGTCAGGCTTTTTGAGGTGTAATTTACACGCTGTGAAATGCCTATATGTTTTCTATCACTGTCCTCTATAAACAGGGTGGCCATACATCTCAGTTTGTCTAGTGTTTCACGTAGGTTTACCAACCGGAGCAGCAGATTTAGAGATGGACAATGGATGTCAGAGTGCAGAACAGTGATCAGGGAGTACCTTGGCAATTTACACTTGTGAAAGGAAAGGAGTAGAAGCAGCACAGGACAGAAAGAAAGGGGGAACTGAAATGTAGTTTCAGTATAAGCCCCAGCCAATACTTCAGGGAGATCCTACAGAATTGTCCCAAGTAGAGTTGGGACAATACCCCTCCCCATCAACACTGACACACAGATACACAACACACACACACACACACACACACACACACACACAGAGGACTGGTCATTTGGATAATGGTTGCTCTGCAAAAGGGGTGTGACATTGGATAAATTAACTCTCCTAGGCTGATGCCATCTCTCCAAAGGAGTATATCAGTGGGATATCACAATATCCACCATGACTGGTTGTTCCTGGCTTATGCCTGTTTTCCCAGTGTAATTGTGAAGAGTGCCCCCATTCTCACTCCTAAATTGAATGCCAAATTATATTATTACCCTGCCCTTAAACGATGTTCCCTAGCCATTATAGACCTTGAGAAAAGAGGGGATCCAAAGGGAGAAAGATATTCCAACATGAAAGTAAGAAAAGGTTGAAATCTAACCCTTTTTACCCATGGGGGAAGAACCGGTATGATAAAAAGAGACAGTGAAAGGTTAAAGAGAAGTTTGTCCTCACTGTCTCCCTCTCAGTGTGGAACCTAGGGGCACAGAGAGTAATAGACATATCCACATAGGATGAGGTCTGGGGACACGTGAGAATATCAGAGGTACAGAGAATCACTTCCCTAGGTAGCTTGTAGCATCAAGCCTCTAGGTGTCAAGTCTCCAGCAGAAGCTCTGTGTGTGGCATCATCAAGATGGCATTGGGCTATAGCATGAAGCAAGAGTAATGTGGGCTATGTCTACATAGGTGGACTGTGGCAGCTCTGTTGGATCCCACAGTGTGGAGTGAAATGTGCAGAAACAAGGGAATCCTTGCATGCCCTGGTATAGGGATACCAGAATGCTAGTAGACTTATGGATATCCCATGTGGGAGCAAGGGGACTTCATAGGTTCCCACTCTAGCACTGGGTGTCCTCACATTGAGGGACCAGACCATAAAAGCCACTCTGCAGTAAAGAACCAGGGGATTCAGAAAATACAAGTAGAGTCAGGGATCTCTTTTTCCCTGTTCCATCAAAGGCAGTATTAAATATGTTTCACTGTTCATACCATCGTTGTGGGGCAATGGCTTGTCCCTATTCCTGTTGGATGGCTATTCTTCCATTTTGGATGAAACTGTTATAATACCCCCTAGACTCTATCCACATCTTCACTCACACCTATTGTGGCTTGACTAATTTATTAATTTGAAAGGAGAAACTGCTTTGTGTAGCAGAGCCTTTTCCTCTTTCTGTGGGCAGTGAGATACTTGCTGGGCACATGCATGGCCAGACCAGAGCCTCTGTGTGAGAAGATCAGCCCATCTCTGTTCAGTATTAGAAAGATCACTTGCTCACAGATATTAATCACATTCTTTAAAATATCTACTTCAAGAGTCGTAAAGATGATACCCTATTTCAGTGATTCTAAGACTCCCATCATTTCTTCATTCTTATCATTTCTGAAATTGGGGCACATCTTACACCCAATAGCATTTGATGGTTACTGATAGTCAGGGGACAGTCATGACGGTGGTCATTGCCTGCACACTTGCTAATATCAAATGTGCCAGTGTCAAAACTTACTGAATGGTTATAAGAAACACTGGAGAAAATCCTGAAGATTGTTTTTAAGCCTTAGGAACCAAACATCCAGGAGTTGTATCAGATATGTTTAGAAACATCCTTAGAGCAGGAGCCAAAATTAGGCTAGTTCCACATCACTGAAATGCCAACTTAAAAGTTCAGCATGAGTGGCTTCCAGATTTTTTTTAATGAGCTGTTTTAAGAATGCAGTATCACTAAGACTTCTGATAGAACACATGACAATATTATGCAGAAAAATCTTAGAAATTGACCCATTTGTGGGAAAGAAAAAATCAATCTCCCAATACAAAAAAGCTTTAGGAAAACCTTTTCCAGCTTAGTTGGCTCATATTTTCCTGTTCATGATTCCATAAGATTGATGTATGATAAAAATATATGAACAATTAAGTCTAAATGTCTTCATTAAGTATTAAAATAAATCATAAATTGTAACAAAGCATATTGTCAAAAAATTAATTAAAGTTTATCGGGGTTACAATTGTTAGTAAAGTTACATAGATTTCAGGTGGTCAAATATTAATTGACAGTGTGTTTATCTTTCTAAACTATATAAAACAATGGTATGTCTTAAAATAATTATGCATTGCCTTGGACTCAAGGAACTGTGGTATTTTGTTCATTTTATTTACTCCTTTGCTTTATTTCTCAATTGTTCAAACATTGAATTGTGCAGAGGGGTACTACTTATAGAGCCCTTTCAAAGATCCCAATGCCATTCTTGAAGAGGAAGAGGGAGACATAACTCTAAAAGACTGAAGTTTGGCACAGAGAGGAAAGTGATGTTTTAAATGAAAGGAAAGAGACTGTTTGAAACTGGAAAGCTCAGGTATGCTTAGTTAACAAGTTTAAGGTATCATACGTACTACCCAATAGTTTGAGGAGGTTCTCACAAGAAACATTAGACCTGTTATAGGAAATGGAAAAGCAATGTTTAATTCATGAATTTTAATCATACTCAGTAAATACACAGCCTGAGTATACAACAATGGTTGTAGATAGGGTTAGACACCCTGCAGTGTTGGAGTAACCTGCCCACGATGACACAGGTAGTACGATGAAGCTAAGAGTTGAACCTCTAGGTTATTCCATTCCAAAGCCCTTTATCTTCCCCATGTACCAAACTGTCTTTCCTTTCTACACACTGTGCTATTATTGTGTTGGTTTAATTCTGCCTCAACACGGCAGTCTCTACTTTGGTGCTACCCGAATAGGTAAGGACTGGAAAGGACCAATGGAACAAATGTGTCCTGAAAGGCATTTATTTTTTGAGTCAGTAATTTAAACTTTTGGGGTATAAGTGAGTGTGTACATCTGAAACTCTAAAGAGAATGTAAGAAGGGAAGATCCCTCAATACATACTTGAAATAAATCCATGGTTAACAAGGCTCAGGTTTGCAACTAATGAATATTTAATTAAATGTTTGGCTTCATCAAGGAGACTTAGCAAATTACTGTCAAAGTGCTTTGCCTATTAACATCCTTTCCAGCTAATGAATGTATCCAGAGCTAAAATACAGACAAGATGATCAACATTCAAATGATGTTGGGTTGTCAAGGTCACCCCATCTGGTACTTTCCAACATGTGTTTTGCTCAACACAGTTCTTAGATATTGTCTAAAAATAGGGGATCCTTTTATCAAATGGGCTAACAGAGTAATCACCTGGGAGATGCACATGAACCATCAGCCTAGGAAAGATTCCAAAAAATCCTACAATTACAAAACAGAAAAATTGAGTCCATTTAATTCCTAGCCTTTCCTGAAACTGATCTGGGCATTTAAAAATGGTCTCTGTGTTAGCAACAGCCCAAGGAACAGGTGGGTCTATGGTAAATGTCAATTTAATATAAATAACACATTGTTTTTGGTTCAAATAAGGGAAACCAAGCCCACAGAAGTCAAGTGACTTAGTCTGGCCATCAACAAACTAATGATAGAGCCACTGGATCCACTGATCCAGCACCATTACAAAGACCTCAGCACCCAATATTTATGCAGGCTTCACAGTACCCCTTCAGATTCAATGTCTTTAGTGAGTTCACAGGTTTTATGTTTCCTTCTTGTTTTAACATATACCTGAGGGACTGAGTTGTTCTTCTACAATTATGCAAAGCCTTAGCTTGACTTCATTTCAACATTTAATCAAATCTCGCTCAGTATCCTTCCCCTGTCATTCCCCAGAGCTGCTAATTGTTTTACATACATTTCTACCATGAATATTCTTAATTGTGAAAGAGTTTAAATGGATATGGGGTTTAAATTTAATTTATAAAGATCTCTTAAGTGGGAAGTATTTTTTTTCTTCTGTTTGATGAGGTGCTAATGATATACTTTGAGTTAATTTAAAATTAGCAGTGGATATAATAATTTTATGTCTTGTTCTTGAATTGGCAAGTTCTAAACAAAAACTCTCAGGTCAAGAGAATTGTTTTAGGTGTGGTTAATCTAAGTGAATAGACCATTTCTGAGGCGGACTCAACTCCTCTTCTATAATCATATTATGTGGAGAGAGAATTTTAATACAGAATCCAGCGCACTTTAAAATGGAAAGAAAACTGGGTATTGAGATTTATGGTACATACCCAAAAGTACAGAGGGGCACTAGCTTTCATGGAACTTATCTGACAGCACATTTGACAATTTCATAAAACTTTCAGAGATGAAAAATCCTTGGAGATCAAGTCATCCCATCCCATCACTCTGTCTGCAGACAAGAACACTGACACCCACAGAAGAGAATGAGAGCCCAGGGTCACCCAGGAAATTAGCACCAGTGTTTGAAATTAATATAGTTACCCTTACATTATATCACACAGAGACCTTTAAGAGTGTCATAAACTTGCAGGTGAAACCACTTTTTGTTGTAATGATCTTATGGAGGCCACTCTCACTACAGCTCTGTGGATTTCAAAGTGTGGCATACCAAACTCTTCTGGTTTCCATTTTCTTGATGTATTTAGTTTTCTCTTGATGCATAACAAATTGCCACAAGCCTAACAGCTGAAAACAACACATAGTTATTATTTCACAGTTTCTATGGGTTTTCCAGTTTCTCTGCAAAAGAGTTTCACAAAACTGAAATCAAGATGGCAGCCATTCTAGGTTCCTTTCTGGAGACTGGGGTTTTATTCCAAGCTTACATAGTTGTTGGCAGAATTCATTTTCTTTCTGTTGTATGGCTAAGGTCCCCATTTACTTGCTATCAGCTCAGCTCCTAGAATATGTTCACAGATCTTTGTGATATGGTCCACTCACAATATAGCAGCTTACCTATTCAAGGCCAGCTGGGAAACATTTCTGATACCTTTTTTAAGTAGGTGTGTACCAGATTAGATCAGGCTCACTCAAAATAATCTCCATTTTTATTAACTCAAAGTCAACTGATTAGACATCTTAATTATATCTAAGAAATCATTTCACCTTTGTCATATAAGGTAACCTAATCACTGAGTGACATCTGTTATATTTGTTAAGTCCTACTACGTTCAGGGTAACAGGGTAACAGGGGGCATGTTCACTAGGCAGGTGGGAATCTTGGGAACATCTTAGAAGTCTATCTACATACCAGACCAGCTTCACCTCCCTCCAGAGACAGATTTATAATGAAGTTTATGTCACTGAAGTTTTCGGCCTTTTCACTTCCATGGGCCACTGTGAGTACTAGAAATGGCTGGGAGTTAGAATATTCTAGGCAGGCAAAAGAAGCTAAGTTTTGATAAGGAAAAATCTCCACTTAAGCAATTCTTTACAGCCATTTCTAATTTAAGAAGAAAGAGTCCTACAACTCCTAGGATCCAGCTATTTATTGTAGTTTTTTTTTTTTCTCATTCTAAATAAATATGTACTATCTCACCTAATTGTGTATGTTTTCCTAAAAGAGGGCTCCTCAACTTTTGCAAGTTTTAGGTCTCAAAACACATGGCTCTGCCTCTTACTACTGATCATGATTTCATACAAATACTTGTAACTATCTTAGAATTCACCAGGATTTGTCAGGCTTACAGGTTTTACATAAGTTATTTCCATCCCTTTGGAAGCCTTACTTCCTTGTCTCTGCTTGACTGTTTCCTATTATTTTGAAGAATCAACAAATGAAGCCTCAACTCTCACCTGATTTGGGGCAGGGTGCCCACTTTAGTGATTATTTTTGTCATACCACTTGGTCTTTTAACTATATCCTTTTCTAACCTGTCTCCCCACCTCCAGAATTTCCATCTTCACTCAACACAAGCCTGCCCTTAAGAAGGGAAGAGTAGGATTCCCTTTCCGGTTCCTCAGTGCTTACTCCCATTGGGCATGTAACTGATATTTTTAGAATAAATACAAATCAATGATTGAAATGAATGACTAAATTTCAAATTATGATAAAAAGTAAATTGAAAAAGAAATTAATGGCATTTGTCACAAAACTCATTTAATTTTGTTCAAACTTAAGTTTCTTTATACTCTTGTTTAAATGATTACTTTTTACATTAGCATTTTTATTCTCAGAACCATAAAATGTGAGGGTCCTGGGCTTAGTGAATAGATTATGAATGTTGGAGTAAGATAAACCTGGGCTTGGATTCTAAGTGGATGGGCTTGGGAAAATGAATGAGTCTCTTTGAGACTTTATTTTTCTCGTCCTTAAAATGGACTTAACAACTTCCACCTCAAAGTTGTTGTGAGGATTGAGTGAGATGGTGTCTTTTCAATTATCTAGTAGACATACAGTTGGTGCCCAGTAAATATTAAAATTAAAAAGACAACAATGACAACAACAAATAAACAAATAAAAACCACCCTAGTCACTAGATAGAACAATTACAATCATTTCCATTTTATAGCTGAGGCTCAAAGACGTTAACTAATGGAGGAGAAATGACATAGGTGTATGAACTTAAACTATTTAATCTCTCTGAGCCTCCATCTCCCCCTCAGAAGAGGATAGAAAAAAATAATGCTTAGATTACTGTGAGGATAAACTGAAATAGCACATGCAATAGAGGCTAGGCAGTATACAGCACAGAGGGGGAAAAAAAACACAAGAAAAGGAAACAAAAGCAAAAAGATACAGGAGAGAAAGGGGAGAAAACTACACTTTGCGAAGCAGAGAAGTACTTATTGTCCTATTTTGCAAAATCTAATGCTCAGAATATACAAATATCATGTCCACAATCACACAACTTAATGGTGCTAGATTTAAGCCTCGTCACATCAAATTCAGGCTCTTTCTGTTACCAAGCCCATCAGTGACTCCTCACTAAATGCATATCCTGCGAGGCATTAATTCCTAGGTGTTTTGTAAAAGGTATGTGGATATTATGAGCAAGTCTGTATTCTAGGCACACAGAGTGACTTGGTTCACAAATCCCATATTCGAATTCCAGATTGAGGAGATGGTAGCTTGTGCAGAGAAGCCAGTAGGTCACTCCCAACCAATAATTGCCCTGTAAAATATTCTCCTAGAGAAAGGAATTCAATTTAATATAGAGAACAGAAAAATAAATAAATAAATGCTATAGCATGGTAGCTAAGAGGCCCAATTCTGCAGCCAGACTGACAAGGGATTGAGTCTGAGTCTACCACTACCTTGGGCAAATCTTTTTTGGAAAATGGAGGTAATAATTTCTACCTTTTGAGATTGTTGTGCAGGTTAAATGACATAATGCATATAAAGTTCTCAGGACCTTTTGGAGTACCTCCCCATTAATGTTAGCTACAGAGTAGCCCAAGCACACCTATGTAAAGGCTGCACAACTTCACACAGATGCTCCCTCGGTTGTGTAATACTCCACTTGGGCCCACACCTAAAATGGACAAGAAATTCTGCTGTGGCAGAATCTGTAAATGTTTCTATTGGAAATATTTGTAAATGTTTCTATTGGAATTATTTGCTTATATATCACAAATGCACAATTTGGTCCATTTTCACAACTAAACACACACGTAACTAACGCTCAAATCAAGACAGAACATTACCAGCACCTCCGACACCCCTTGTATTCTAATCCAGTCACTATCTTGCCTCTTACCTAGGTGAAACTTTGATCCTAAATTCCAACAGCATATATTATTAGGTCTGCTTGCTTATAATTTAATATAAAATGGTGTCTTACAACATGTACTCTATTTCGCCTGAATTGCCCCTCAATATTAAGTGTGAGACTCATCTATATTTGTGAATGTAGTTGTACATCACCTGATTCTCACTGCTTTATAGTACTGCATTGTGTGAATATGCCACAACTAATTTACCCATGTTATTGTTGATTGACATTTGTGCAGTTTCAAATTAGGGGCTCTTAAGAACAGAGCTGAGATAAACATTGTAGTATGTGGATTTGGGTAAACATATGTATGCATTCTGTTTAGTACATAATTAGGAGTGAATTGCTGAGGTTATACATATGTGCAGTTTTAGTAGATACTGTCAAATAGTTTCCAAATGGTTGTGCCAAATTACATGCCCACAAGCAGTGTAGGAGGTTTTTGGTTCATCCACATCCTTGCCAACACGTGATATTTTTCATCTCTTTCATCTTAGCTATTCTGGTGGGTATATAGTGATATAGCATTACATTTTTAATTTACATTCCCTGATAACTAAGGAAATTTGACATTTTTCACATATTTCAGTAGCCATTTCGATATCCTCTTTTGTGAAGGACCCAAGTCCCTTGCCCCTTTTTCTATTGGGATATCCACATTTCCCTATTGACTATGAAGTTCTTTGTATATTGTGGATACAAGTACTTCGTCAGATAGATGTTCTACAAAACCCTAACCCTAACCCTAAACCCTTACCCTAACCCTAACCCTAAACCTAAATACCTTTTATACTCTGTGAGTTTCCTTTTATATTCTCCTAACTAGATGATCTTAATGTGTATAATATGTTGTGATTTTTATCAAATCAAACAAAAATGTTATATGGGTTCTCTAGCTCTATTGAAAACAACTTCCTTAAAGAAATTCAAGTAAGTGGAGTAGATAAACACTCTGCCTGTGTCCTTTTACAAACACATTAAAATTACGTATAACTATATTATATAACAATCAACCTAAACATGAAGAACCATCTGAAGACTTGCAGTACAGAAGTCCTGTGACTAAAAATATAAAAAGAAGCCATAATGAAACTGGTGGGGAGGGGGGCAGAGATGCAGAACAGGCCCCAAATCTCCATGTGGTGGTTGAGAATCAGGAGTACTTATAGCAGATGAAGTAGACTTTAAAAGAAAGGCTAGAATGACCCAGTAATCCCACTTTAGGTCATTCATACGAAGAAACCCAAAACACTAATTTGAGGGGACATGCATCCATATGTTTATTGCAGCACTGTTTACAATGGTCAAGATGTGGAGGCAGCCTGGGTGTCCATGAATGGATAAATGGATGAAGAGGAGGTAGCACATACATACAATGGAATATTGCTCATCCAGGGAAGGGAATGGGTTCTTGCCATCTACAGTGGCATGACTGGACCTGGAGGGTGTTGTGTCAAGTGGATTATATCAGGCAGAGATAGACAAATGCAATGTAATTTCACTTATATGTGGAATCTAAGAACAAAACTAACAAACAGAACAGTAACAAACTAGGGTGCAGAGAACATTTTAATGGTTGCCAGATGGGAGGGGGTTGGAGGTAAGGATGAAAAAAGGGGAAGGGATTGAGAAGTACAGATTGGTTGTTACAAAGTAGTTATGGGGATGTAGGGTATAGCATAAGGAATATAGTCAGTAATATTGTAATCACTATGTATGGTTTCAGATGAATACTGGATTTGTTGGGGTAATAGATGGAAGGCGTTCGGGGGGCAGGGTGAAAAATGTGATGTCATTAAGAAGTACAAGCTGATAGTTACAAAATAGTCATGGCAATGTAAAGTAAAGCATAAGGAATGTAGTTAATAATATGGTAATAACTACCGGGTTTTCCCGAAAACAAGATCTAACCGGAAAATTAGTCCTAACATGATTTTTCAGGATGACATCCTCTGAACATAAGCCTCAATGCATCTTTTGGAGCAAAAATTAATATAAGACCCGGTCTTGTTTTCAGGGAAACACAGTATGTATAGTGCCAGGTGGGTACTAGTCAGGGGGATCACTTCTTTAATTATATAAATGTCTAACAACTATGCTGTACACCTGAAATGAATACAAAATAATATTGAATGTCAACTGTAATTGAAAAACTATAAAGATGGGGGAGGTGAAGGAGAATAAATGGTCCAAATTTTGAGGTATAAAGCAAGTCATGGAGTTGTAGTGTACAACAAGGGGGATATAGTGAATAATATTGTGATAGCCTAGTATGATGTCAGATGGTTGTTGGACTTACCATGGTGATCACTTCTTTCGGTATATAAAGGTTGGTTAACTACGGTGTACCCCTGAACTAATACAATATTGTATGTTAGCTATAGTTTTAATAAAAATCGTAAAAAAAAGGAAAAAAATTAAAAATGAAAGCTTTAGTCATTAAGACAATGAAGTATTAGCACAGGATAAGCAAATATACTGATGGGGGAAAACAAACAAACAAACAAACAGATAGGCTCACACACACCTATGTGAGAGAAGTGGCAGTGTAGAGCAATAAAAGAAGGATCTCAAAATCATTACACACACAAAGAATTAATTACAGGTGGATTAAAGACTTTAATGTGAAAAACACAACTTGGAAGGCAGACAGAGATGAATAGGTATAGCACAGAATATTTTCAGGGCTGTGAAAATACGCTGTATGGTATTATAATTATGGCTGTATGTTATTTATATTTGGCTAAAGCTACAGAATGTACAACACCAAGAGTGAACTCTAATGAAAACTGTGGACTTTGGATGATAATGACGTGTCAACGTAAGTTAATCAGTTGCAACAAATGTACAAGTCTGGTGAGTGATAATGGCAGTGGAGAGGCTATGGATGTGTGGGGACAGGGTTTATGTGGGAAATCTCTGTATCTTCCTCTTTTAAATCTAAAACTGCTCTAAAAAACTGTCTTTAAATTAAAACAAACAAAAAACAACTTTCTGCGGTATGAAAAATATGGAAAATTTTCTTAAATAAGAGACAATTATGTAAATAATACAGAAAATATAGTTACATATTTTACTACCAAAATAAAAATTCCTTTTCCTCTTAGAAATGATAGGAACACAGTCAAGTTCAAATACCATAGTTAACCAAAGAAACTTCAATGCTTCCATCCCAGGCCCATGCTCCCCTCTGATCTCCTACAGAGAGGGTCCTATTCCCATATTTTACCATTTCTTCCAAAATCAGTGCTAGCAATTAACATTTACAATGCAGTCATGAGCATTAGGAGGGCAAAATAGCATTGCTGAGAAATTTAGGAAGAAAGTAGGGCAAATAACAAGGCAGACTGTAGAAAGAACCATTATATTTGGGGAGTTGTAGGAGCCTGCAAACAAGATTTAGTAAATGTAATTGGAGTTAAGTAAGTAGCATATTCAGGTATATGACCTACACATGCATAAGGGATGACATTTTGACCATTCATTTATTTACTAACTACCTATTGTTTCCTACTGTTCTGATAGGTTCTCCTCTATTTATTTGACTCCTCATTTGATCTGTGTTTGTGCAAAAGACAAAAAGACCTATGTCCCCAAAAGAATGGAACATAGGTCAGTCTCAAAAATCCTTTCCCACATCTTTCGACCATAGTAGAGACACAGTCTCTTCTGCCTAGAATCTTAAAGTTGGGTGAGACATAACTCAAAGATTGTGACAAGAATAGGTTGTGCAATTGTTGAAGGCAGTATTTGCCAGGATTCCCCACAGCAATTTCCCCCTTTCCAATACCGCACTCTTTGTAAGTAAGTCATTAGGCACATCCATAATTAAGGAGTAAAGGGGCCAGTCTTTGCATTCATTATTTGAAATCCCTCTGCATGGGAGATTTCCTTCTTCTCCCCTATTTGTTTTTTATTCTATTATTTATTTACATCAACATGGACTTTATTTTGTATTATACTTTAGGTATAGGTCAATGGTACATTATTTTGTTACTCAAATTGTTTCTGCTTTGGCCACTCAACACTCTTTCAGGAGGTTTCTGTGTGCTTCTGGCACATCTTTATTATTGTGTGTTTGGGGCAGTTTCTTAGTTGCTGGCTACATGATGCTACAGGTTTATCATATATAGTCTATGCTCCAGCTCCAAAATCAGCCATTCATTCAAAGAGGATTGGTACCTTCTTTTGGAGAATGGTATTAGAAACTGAGATCTGGGATTTGGGTAATACCATCTTTTTATGGAAGTTCTGTCCTCTTCTATGAAAGTATAGACTACTGTACAATTTGATGATTCAACATCTCAGGTTGAGCTTTTTGACTTGATACCCCTAAGGCCTGTGCCTTTTGAACCCCGTCTCTCACTAATATGGCAGCTGTGAGCTAAGAAAGACTAGCTATGTTAGTCTTTCACACTGAACCCCTCTTTGTGCAAATGAAGATTGCCAGGTGTTTTCATATGTGCATTAACACCTAATTGGAGACCTCTCTGAAGCAATTAGAAAATTGAAAGAGAATTGAAAATGAAGAGCTTTCTAGGGAACATTTTCCATCAAAACGTTGTTTCATAGATTTATCTATCCTTGTAAATTGTCTCTTTGTTAGGATGTTTCACTCAAACTTAAAAAGAACTGGCTATGGAGACCTACACAACCACACAGCATCAACAACCATATCCACTGATTATTCAGGGCTAATTGCCAGGAACTGGGCTAATTAATCTGCACCATGGTCTCTTTTAATCCTAAAAAGAACCATGCATAGGAGATATTTGCCATCAGTATAATTTCTACTTTACAGTTGAGGAAACTGAACCTGAAAGACTAACTTGCCCATGACACACGGCTAGACACTGACCGAGGTGGAGTTCAGAGTATTAATCTCTGACCTTAATTAGCTTCATTTATCTAGCCTCACTTAACCACTGTACGATATTGCTTATACTAGAGCCAGGTTTCTCAGACTATGCTGCTTCATATACTATTAAAGGGGATTCTATTTTCTGCTTGACATGTAAGGCTTTATATGTAATTTCAAGATGCAATATTTATTTTCAGAACATTCTCTTATATTTTGGCTCAGCAAGTACTATCAACATAAACATGGCTGGAAAATTCAACCAAAACTCTTCTATATAAAGACATATGCAAAGAAATGAGGAATTCTCTAGAAAACCATGTTGTTCAATAAGAAAAAAAGAAATTTGCTTTTGTGATTTTACATTTGGATACTTATATAAATATGCAGCTTTGGTTAGCAATAGCACTGTACCAAAGGATTTCCACTAATAAATGAATATTTTTTATGGTATTTGTTTTCTTCATTTTTAACTTAGCAACATTGCTGAGTGAAAAACACATAAGTTTGAGAACCAGAGGGAACTTGATTCAAATCCTGACTCTGCAACTTATTAACTAAATGATTTTAAGAAAGTTTCTTCAAAAACTCATAGACACAGATAATAGTTGAGTGGTTACCAAAGGGTAATAAAAGGGGGAGAGGATGGTAGGTGAGGATAAAAGGGACCAAATATATGGTGATGGAAAAACTGACTCTGGGTGGTGAACACACAATGTGATATGTAGATGATGTATTACAGAATTGTACACCTGAAACTTATGTAATTTTACTAACAATTGTCACCCCAATAAACTTTCATTTAAAAAAAAAGTTTCTTAAATGTTCTGTCCCTCAGTTTCCTCTCTGGTAAAAATGAACATAATAGAGGATTATTATGAAGGCTAAGAGAGAGAGCATATGTGAAGCACCTAATCCACAGACAATCCCACTACTCTGCAATGATATGTCCAACTACACCCCGGGAACCTACAATGTATAACGATAACACACACAGTACTGATTCTGAGTTTGGAAACAGCGGTTTGGATCCACAATGTCACGTAATCTTCAGTGAAATTCTTGAAGTGTATATTATTGTTATAGTTAATTACAAATAAGAAAAAAAAGACTTAGGGATGTAAACGAGTTTATCAGAGACAGTGTGGGGAAAGCTCTTTGAACCTAATATTGTCTAAAGTCAAGACATGCATGTTCATCCCTCTGCTCCTATAATTTCCACTATGAGCTCCAGGAACGATAGTTCAGAGTCTCACCCATTCACACTGGATCCTTGTTGTTCTGCTTCATGCTTGATGATGCACATTCAGTTCAATAAATAACTGAATGAGTAAATGAGAACTAATCTCTTTTCTCTCTGAACCTAAATAAAAATTAGCCAAATTAGAAAGGAACTACTTCATCCTTAGGCCCAGTTTTAATCCCTTTTCTTCCTTGTCTAAAAAAAAGAAAAAAAAAATAGAATAAAAAAGAGAAAAGAGAAAAAAGAAAGAAAAAGAAAAAAGAAACGAAATAAAAGATTTTGTAGTAAGCCTGAAACACTTATTGTTCATTCTTTTGTGTGAAAACTACTGCATACACAGTCTCCAGAGCCATCCAACTTATAGTTAAAAGGGTAAATGACAAGTCTATTATTAAAGTTTTGATTAGTACTATTAGCCAAGGTCCAAAGAGGATTTTGTTCAACAGTTTTGAAAAGCCAAACAGGGAAATTTCATGTAGGTGTCTATGCATTTGCCACAGAATGACTGACACTTCAGATTGTCAAAATGTCGAATTCCTTCAAAGACTTCCAAACAGGATGAAATAGGAGTAACTGCTTTTCAGGTATCCAGAGAGACTGCTAATTTTAAAGTATAATGTCTCCTTTGCCTAAGTAAGCTCGGCGCTATTGCTTTCCACTCTCTCTACTCTAAGAGCTTCTCTGAGAAACAATCGAATCTGGGTTCGATTAGAGATGTTCTTCTTGAGTCAATATGGAGCACCGTGCCCACCTGTAACTTCCTGGCCTATTAAATCCATCATTCCTAAACAAGACAGTGAATTGTCATTCAAATCACTTTTAATCTGTGCAGATTTGGGGATGATTTTGGAATCCAACTCACATTTTCAAATAAAGAGGTGTGAATGTGATCCATGAGTAGCTCAGCATGCTTCAGCAGTGTGAAAGTATAGCCTGTTCAACTTCTATGAAGAACTTTCACAGCGGGCCCTGGCATTATATAACATCTGGTCCACATTCTGATTTAAGGAAAATCCTGAAAATGTGCATCTCATTACATGAGTCCTCATTACCACTAGGCTTTGGAGTGAAATTTGCATCCAGGTGGGGAAGGTCATGTGTAGAGGAAAAAGAAAGTGACTTTGAAATCAGACAGGCTTGGTTTTAAGTTACTGCTCTGCCACTGATAGCTTGTATGTCAGGGTGGGCCAACTTGTAATGGCTACAGAGTAAGTCCTTAACACCACCAGCACTTCTTCAAATGTATACTAATTGGTTTCACTGGAAATCCTGCAGAGATTATTTGGAACGTTTGTTGCAATTCCATTACCATGATCAAAAAATAATTTGTGTTGCCAGTCCTTTCCCTTTACTGCTACCAGTCATGTTGTTGAAATGCAAATCATGTCACTGCCTCAGGAACCACTTTCATGGCTCTACACTGCCTGAAGTACACAGTCTAAGGCCATGAGCATGCCTGCGGGAGGGATTGGTAGAGGGGAAGGGAAGGCGTGTGCACCACCCTCGCTCTGTCTCCTAACATTACCAGTCTCAGTCTCCATTTTTAAGCTCTTTCAAACCTCTGTACCTCTGTGCTGTAAGTGCGTAATTTGATAATCCCAGACATCTGTATATACTCATGAAACCATCACCAGTATAAGATGATGGATATATTCTTCACACCAAAAGTTTTTCCTGTCCCCTTTAGCCCCTCTCTTCAGCCCACTTCCCAGTCCCCAGGTAACTAGCGATTTGTTTTCTGTCACTAATGATTAATTTGAACTTTCCAAAATTTTATATAAATGAAAATCAAGCTGTATGCACTTTTTTTTTCTAATTTGGCTTTTTTTATTTCAGAATAATCATTATGAGATTATTCTATATTGGTGCGTGTGTCAGTAGTTCATTCCTTTGTATTGCCTTCTATTGTCTAATTCTGTTGTATGTCTATACCATAGTTGATAAATTCTTTCATTTATTGATGAATACTTTGTTTGTTTCTAGTTTTGGGGTGATACAAAAAACATTGCTATGAATATCCAACTGCAGTCTGTACCATTATACAGGCCTCCCAGTATTATATGAGATTCCCAAATGTTCCACATCCGTGCCAACAAATAGTGTCATCATTCTTTTTACTTTTAAACATTTTAATAAGAGTGCAGGGACATTGTGGGGACAGAGCCAGGAGTGCAGTTTCCAGGTTCTCGGCCTCACGTGGAAAGGTGCTGGCTCAGGTAGTAAATGGCCATCAACTGTGATTGGATGGCCATCAGCTGTGTTTAGTTGGCCGTCAGCTGTAACCAGTGAGCCACTGGCCACTAATATAACTGCCATGGCTACTCTAGCAGCAAATGTGGGCTAGCAAGAAGATGGTGGCTGAGCTAGCGAGAGCGGGTTGCGGTTAGCAGGGCGGATTGCAGCTGGCAAGTGGGGTTGGTTAGCAGAGAAGCGGATGGCAGGTTGCAGATCGTGTGGCTCCTGCTTCCTGTGTCTCCAACCCAGCCACCAGCGAGAATATAGTGGTATGACTCCCCTACCTATGGCTCTATGGGTGTTCCTTTTTGGCCTCACCATATCCTGCGTTCTTATGTGGGGACCAGAGACCTCATATGACACATGGCACAGCGAGTAGGGTCTCCCACACGACAAGCATCCTTGGAGGTTTTAATTTATATTTCCCTAATGATTAATGGCAAATGCTTATTTACAATCCATATGTATTATTTTGGTGAAGTGTCTGTAAAAAATCTTTTGCCTGTTTATTATTGGTTTATTTGACTTCTTATAATGTCATTGAAGAGGATTTTTTATATATATTCTGGAATAAAATCTGTTATCAGATATTTGTTTGCAAATGCTTTTTCCAAGTCCATGACTTTTTAAATTACTCTCTTAGCAGTGTCTCTCAAAGAGCAAACATATTTAATTGTGATGAAGTTCAATTTATGAATATTTCCTTTTATAGATCTTGCTTCCAGTGTCATATCTAACAAACCTTGCCTAACCCAAGGCCATGATGATTTGTTTTCTATGTTTTATATTTTAAATTTTGATCTATGATACATTTTGTTAATGTTTGTATATAGTGAGAAGTATGAATCTAAGTTCATATCTTTGCATATGAATACCCAATTGTCCCCAAACCATTTGTTGAAAAGGCTATCTTTTCTCCACTGAATTGCTTTTGTCAAAAATCAATTGTTTATAAATATATGGGTCTATTTCTATGAATCTCTGTTCTGCTCCATTGATCCATATGTCCATCTTTATGCCACTATCGCACTGTCTTGTTCTTATAGCATTATAATAAGTCTTGAAGTTAGGTAATGTAATTGCTCCAACTTTACTCTTTTTCAATGTTGTTTTGGCAATTCTAGGTACTTTGTATTGTCATATGAATTTTAGAATCCACTTGTCAACTTTTACCAAAAAAATCTGATGGGATTTTTACTGGAATTGCATTGAGTTTATAGGCAAATCGGGGAAAATTTAAAATCTTAATATTAAGTCTTACAATTAATAGAAAAAGTTTATCTCTTCACTTATATTTAGGTCTTTAAAATCTTTCAGTAATGTTTTATCTTGTTTGTTTTCAGGCTACATCTTCTGCCAGATGTATTCCTAAGCATGTCACATTTTTGATACTATTTTAAATGGTATATTAAAATTAAATTTCAATTTCTAATTGTATCCTGCAACCTTACTAAACTTAATTAGCTCCAGCAGCTTCTTTGTAGTTTCCACAGGATTCTCTACAGACAATCATGTCACCTGCAGATAAATACAGTTTTATTCCAATTTGGGTATTTCCTCTCTCTCTCTCTCTCTCTCTCTCTCTCTCTCTCTCTCTCTCTCTTCATTGCGTATACTGCAACCTTTGCAATATGCTGAATACAAGTGGTGAGAACAGACATTCTTACATTGTTCCTTATTTTAGGGGAAACATTCAGTCTTTCACCATTCTCTGTTCCTTAAGAGGTTAAGGAAATTCCCTTCTAATTCAAGTTTAATGAGTTTTTTTATCGGGAATATATGTTGAAGTTTTTCAAATACTTTTTCTGTCTCTATTGAGGTTATCATGTAGTTTATTACTAAGTCAACCTTGCATTCCTGTAATAAACTCCTGATGTATAGTATGTATAATCTATTTCACATGTCACTGGATTAGATTTAGATTTGCTAAAATTTTAAGAAATTTTGCATCTATGTTTATGAGGCATATTAGTCTGTAGTAATGGTTTTGTCTGGTTTAGGTGTTAAGGTAATTCTGGCTTCAACTAGTTAGCTGGCAAAGATAGCTCTTCAATTTTCTGTAACAATATGTATAGATTTGATATTATTTCTCCTTTAAATGTTTAGTGAATTTACAAGTAAAACCCTCCTGGCCTGGGATTTTTTTGTGGGAAGGTTATAATACACATTCAATTTCCTTAAGTTATAGCTTCGTTTAATTTATCTATTTCTTCTTGAATGAGAATACTAGTTTCCTAGGGCTGCTGTAACAAAGTGTCACAAATAAAGTGGCTTAAAACAGCAGACATTTATTTCCTCACACTTATGGTGGCCAGAAGTCTGTAATCAAGCTTTCATCAGGGCCAAACATCATCTGAAAACTCGAGAGAACTCTTCCTCCTCTCTTTCAACTGTTCGTGACTCCTGGCATTCCTTGGTTGTGGCAACGTAACTCCCATCTCAGCCTCGATCTTCACATGCCCTTCCCTATGTCTTTCTGTGTAAATTTCTCTGTCCTTTCTTTCATAAAGACACAAGTCACTGGATTTAGGGTCCATCCTAAGCACTGGGAAATTTCATGCTGAGATCCTTAACTAATTACATATGCAAAGACTGGTTTGGAGGACAATATTTAACCCACTACAGTGAGCTTTGGTACTTCGTGTCTTTCAAGAGATTCATCTATTTCATCAAAGTTGTAAAATTTATTGGTGTGAAGTTGTTCATAATATGTAACTCTCACATTCTTCATATTGGTAGTGCATGCATATTCTGTTTTTATTCTCGGTCAGTCTAGCTAGAGGTTTATCAACTGTACTTATCAAAGAATATGATTTTGGTTTCATTGATTTTCTCTATTGGTTTTCTGTCTTTTATTGGACTGAAGGGGATTATACTGAATATTACTTGCATCTTTTGCTTACCTGCCATCTAATTTACTATTATTAGTTTCTTAAGGTGGAAGCTAAGGTCACTCATTTGACTTCTCTTATTTTCTAAAATAGGCACTTAGTGCTATAAAATTTCCTTTAAGTTCTGTTTTAGTTAAATCCTACACATTTTAATATGTTGTATTTTCTTTTTTAATTTTTTTAATTAAAATTCACGGGGGTGACAATGGTTAGTAAAATCACATAGGGTTCAGTGTACAATTGTGTATTACATCATCTATATACCACATTGTGTGTTCACCACCCAGAGTCAGTTCTCCTTCCATCACCACTTCTTTGACCCCATTTACCCTCATCTATCACCCCCCAACCCCCCTTACCCTCTGGTAACCACTAAACTATTGTCTGTGTCTATGAGTTTTTGTTTCTTCATTTATTTGTCTTGTTCCTTTGTTGCTTTCAGTTTTATATCCCACATATCATATGGTTCTCTACTTTTTTTGTCTGACTTACTTCGCTTAGCATAATAATCTCAACATCCATCCATGTTATCGCAAATAGCAGTATTTCATCTTTTCTTATGGCAGAGTAATATTCCATATGGTATATATGTACCACTTCCCCTTTATCCAGTCATCTATCAAATGACACTTTGGTTGTTTCTATGTCTTGGCCACCATAAATTACGCTGTAATGAATACTGGAGTACATATATCTTTACAAATAAATGTTTTCAGATTTTTGGGGTAGATACACAGGAGAGGGATTACTGGGTCATATGGTAATTCTATTCTTAATTTTTTGAGGAATCTCCACACTACCTTCCATAGTGACTGCACCGGTCTGCATTCCCACCAACAGTGTATGAGGGTTCCTTTTTCTCCACACCCTCCAACATTTGTTACTATTTGTCTTATTGATGATAGCCATTTTAACTGGTGTGACGTGGTATCTCATTTTGGTTTTTATTTACATTTCTCTGACGATTAGTGATGTTGAGAATCTTTTCATGTATCTATTGGCCATCTGCATGTCCTCTTTGGAGAAATGTCTTTTCAGGTCCTCTGACCATTTTTTAATTGGATTTTTTTTGTTTGTTTTGTTGTTGTTGAGTTGTATGAGTTCCTTATATGTTTTGGATATTTGCCACTTATCAGAGGCATTGTTCGAACTCTCCCATTCGTTTGGATACCTCTTTATTTTGCCGATGGTTTCTTTTGCTGTGCAGAAGATTTCTAGTTTGATATAGTCCCATTCATTTATTTCAGCTTTAACTTCCCTTGCCTTTAAGGTCAAATTCATAAAATCCTCTTTGAACCCAAAGTCCATAACTTTATTACAATATACAGATTTAATGCAATCCCCATCAAAATCCTAATGGCATTTTTTAAAGAAATACAACAAAAAATCATCAGATTTGTATGGAACCACAAAGGACCCCAAAATAGTCAAAGCAATCCTACGAAAAAAGAACAATGCTGGAGTTATCACACTCCCTGACTTTAGTTTGTACTACAGGGCAACAGTAATCAAAACAGCATGGTATTGGCAGAAAAAAACACACAGAGACCAATGGAAGAGAATTGAAAACACAGAAATAAACACACATAAATATTGACAGATAATTTTCAACAAAGGAGCCAAAAACACGCAATGGAGAAAAGACAGTCTGGGAGTCTTGGTGCTGGGAGAATTGGAAAGTCACCTGCAAAAGAATGAAACGAGACTGCTATTTGTCACTGTGTACTAAAATTAACTGAAAATGGATCAAAGACCTAAACAATAAGACCTAAAACAACGAACTGCATGGATATGCTGCATTTCCATCCAGTTCAAAATACTGCCTAATTTTCCTTTGATTTCTAGTTTGGGCCATGACTTATTTAGAAGTGTGTTATTTAGTTTTCAAAACCTGGGGATTTTCCAGATGTCTGTTATTGATTTCTAGTTTAATTTCATTGTGGTCATAGAAAATATATGGGTGACATGGATTATTTTGAATTTATTGAAACATATGCTCTAGTCAGAATATCATCTATCTTGCTAAATGCTCCATGTACAGTTGAAAATAACCTACATTCTGCTCCATTTGGTTGGAGTAGTCTATAAATGTTAATTATGCCAGTGGATTTCAGAGTCCTTCAAGTCATCTATAACCTTATTGATTTTCTGTTGACTTTTCCTGTTGTTACAAAAGAGGTGTTGAAATTTCTGATTCTAGATTTGTTGATATCTAGTTTAAGTTCTTACAGGTTTTTGTCTCATATCTTTTGAAGCTCTATTATTAGGTGCACAAATGTTTAGGATTATTTCTTCTATGATGAATTGACTCTAAAATTATGAAATGATCCTCTTTATTTCTGTTAATATTCTTTACCTGATATACCCACTGCAGCTGTCTTTTGTTTACTGTTAGCATGATCAAATTTTCCTTTTTTTTCCCCTTTTAACCTATGTGTATCTCTATACTTAATGTATGTTACTAGTTGACATATGTTTTATCCATTCTCACAATCTCCAACTTTTAATTGGGATGTTTAGTCCATTTATATTTAATAAGATTATTGACAAAGTCAGTCTTAACTTTACTATTGTGCCTTAAAAAAAAAAAAAAAATCCCATATATTTTTGTAGTCTTTTTCCTCTTATCCTCGTATACTGTTTTGTGGGTTTTTTTTTTTTTTTTGGATTAACTAAACTTTTTTAACTTTTATTCAAGTGTAATCATCACCCAAAATAATGCATGTAGCTTAAATGTTCAGTTTGTTGAATTTTCACAAAGCAGCACATTTGTATAATGAGCATGTGGGATTAAATTTAAAGCATATTTTACATTTCCAACAAACTCAACACATTAGTTAATACTGGACCAGATTTAGAGGACTTTTGAGCTCAAGCAGGCGACTTTGAACAGTAGGGCTGGGAAACTAGGCTGATTCATAGCCCTGGATAGAGACTGAGAAGGGACGGGGTGTAGTGCTAAGGTCTGTGGTTGGGGAGGGTGCCCTATATGCAAGAAAGGACACAGAGAAACAATGTCCACCCTCGTTACCTCCCACCCCACCCTTGGAGGCTGGTGAGGCCAAGCCCGCGAGCCCAGGTAAGCTAGTAAGAATGCAACAGTCGCCACGCTACCTCGCGTGCGCATCTCTCTGGGTGAGTGAGCCCTTGACAGGAAGGGGGAGTCCATCCTGTTCTCCAGAGCCCCCACAGTGCAGCCTGATCCGGGCTGGCTCCACAGGACGCAGCTGTGCCCCAGGAGCAGGACCTCCTTTTCCTGGCCCAGGGCTCCCTCTTCCAGCCGAAGCCACCTGAGCTCATCACAGGGAATACGGGCGTGGGTGGCAAGAGAGTGCAGCGGACACTGTGGGGCCATAGTGGTCCCGGCCACCATGATGCTGTGAGGATCTTCAAGCACCGTAAGTAGCTCCTGTGGGGGCTGGGAGAGTCTCTCCTTTCTGAACATTTTTAATTGCTTTATACCTCCTTTTTAAGCTATACCTCTGCTTATTACTTTAGTAGTTGCTCTAGACTTTGTAATATACACCTTTGACTTATTACAGTTTACCTTCAAGTGCTATGATAATACTTCACGTATACTAAAATAACTTGAAATAATATACTCCCATTTCTTCCCCTGACCTTTCCTATTATTTTCATACATTTTAATTCTCTGTATGTTACAAAACTCACAATACAATGTTAATATTTTTCTCTAAACAATTAATTATCTTTCAAACACATTTAAATATAAGACTTTTTTTAAAAAATATATTTACCCATGTAGTTACTATCGCTGGTGTTTTTTATTACTTTTTGTGGGTGTGTGTGTGTTAACAGTTTTTGATCTTTAGTGCAATTACTATACCCACACATTAAATTAAAAAAAAGTATTTTCATGTCATAACTTAAAAATTTTAACTAGATTTATTGAAATACAATTCTCATATGATTCAATTAATCTGTTTAAAGTATATAAACACCTATATTTAGTATATTCACAAAGTTGTGCAACCATCACTACCTTCTAAGTTTATAAACTTTTTAGTATCAAAAGAAAAAAATACCTTAGATCTATGATCAGCCACTCCCTATTCACTCCCAATTAATTCCCTATCTACGCATAGGCAAACACTAATCTACTTTCTGTCTCTGTGTATTTATCTATTCTGGCTATTTATTACAAATAAAATCATGACTGTTATTGTCTTTTATAGTCTTTTGTGACTTGCTTATTTCTCTAAGCATACTGTTTGCAAGGTTTTTTCCTTACATGTTTTAGCATGTATTAACATTTAATTCCCTTCTACTGCTGAGTATTCCACTACAAATATACCAAATCGTGTTCATCCATTCATCAGCTAATGGAAATTTGGGTTGTTTTGGTCATCAGGAGTACTGCTGTAATGAACGCTTGGGTACAAGATTTTTCTTCACAGCACTTGAGTACAAAGTTCAGTATAAAGATATGTTTGGAATTCTGTTACATCTAAGAGTGAAATTTCTAGGAGTTGTATAGTAATTCTATGTTTCACATTTTTAAGACATGCCAAAGTGTTTTCTAAAGTAGCTATATCATTCTACATTTCTACCAGCAATGTATGAGGATTCCAATTTGTATATCTCCTTGTCAACACTTGTTATTCTCCTTAATTTTCATTATAGCCATCCTAGTGGGCATAAAGTACCATCACACTGTGGTTTTGATTTCCATTTCCCTAATAAGAAATGTCCATTTTTTCATATGCCTATTGATCTTTTGTATACAACCTTTGGAGGGATGTATTTATATTAGTTGCCCATTTTTGAGAGGTTATTTACCTTTTTTATTATTGAGCTATAATAGTTATTTATACATTTGGAATACAAGTCCCCTATCAGATACATGATTTGTAACTATTTTGTCTCATTCAGTGAGTTTTCTTTTTACTTTAATGATGATATTGTTTACAGTACAAATTTTTTTAATTGTGTGATGTTCCATTTATTTGTTTTTCTTCTGTCACTTGCACTTTTGGTGTCATATCTAAGAAGAGACTGCTTAGCAAATATTTTATACCACCACTGGTCTAAGCCCTTGGGAACATCTATAATCAAAAAAGTTGTGGTTCCTGCATTCATGTAAATTAAGTTTATTGGAAGAGCCACTCATTTATTCAAATTTACATAGAAATGTATAATTGTAAACTAGCTAGTGCTATGAAGAAAAATCTTAAGAGCTATGAGGAAATATAACCAAATATAACCAAGTATAACCAAACCTGTGTGTGGGGGGTGTGTGTGTGTGTGTGTGTGTGTGTGTGTGTGTGTGCACAAATATCAGGGGGAAGTTGTCAAGAAAGTGTTTCCTGGTGAAACAATTTTTGAATTGAGACCTGTGGAACCTAAAAGAGAAAAAAAAAAAAACAGTAAAGGAAACTTTCCACTCAGAAAAAAACCTGAAAATGTATGTTACCTAGAGGAACTGAAAATGGACAGTGTTGAGTTGCAGAGAAACTAGGGCTGAGAGAATCACCAAACAAAGCCATAGAAGCAAGCAGATACAATAGCGTGCAGAGTCTTGTAGATTATGTGAAGAACTTTAATATTTTTCCCCAAAGCAATGGTGAGTGATTGGAGGATTAATCACTTTGGGTGCAGTATGAAAAACAGATTGTGGAAAGAATAAGTGGTAGTTAGGTGACCAGTAAGGAGGCAATTGCAGTTATTCCGGCAAGAGATAATGGTGACATGGAGTATGGTTATAGCAGTGAAGATAAAGAGAAGTAAAGAAATTGGAGAGACATTTACTTAGAGAAATGAATACAGCTTGACCTTGGATAGGGTCTGTGAGTGATAAGTAACTAATTGCTATCTTTGTCCTAGAAAAAAAAAAGCTGTCCACAGAGTCTTGAATTTCAAAGTTAGCTGATCTGGTTCCCAAACGTTTATTTGTCTCTAATCAGACTAAGTATGGTGTGAGATGGAAACTAGACCTACCAGGGGAATCACTTCATAAATTATATAAATGTCTAACTACTGCGCTATACACCTGAAAGTAATGTAAAATAATATTGAATGTCAAATATAATTAAATATGTAGGTGTGATCAAACGATATGGTGAATGTTTAAATTAAAAAAAAATTATCACAGTAAAAGGCACATTGCTATGAATGCCCCCCAAAATACTCCCCTTCGCTTTCAACACACCTGTCCGTCTATATATAATCATGGGCTGTAAAGGACAGCATAGGGAGTATAGATATGTACAGTGTCAGATGGATGGTGGACTTGTGGGGTTATAACTCTGTAAGGTGTGCAAATGTCTAATAATTATGTTGTTTTGTACACCTTTAACTAATAATAAGAATAAAAAAGACTGAGTACCTGAACTTCTTTCTTGTTCTGCTTACAAATCTGATCTCATTAACTTCTGATTTCTAGTGTTTTCTTCTATATGCATACTCCATCATATCCTTCAGATGGATACAATATTTGATACACGTCCTCAGATACTATTATTGCATATACTGCTTTGCTAAATTCTGTGCCTTTATCGTCTTATATCTTCTTAGATTATTTTTCTTTTGGCAGCCATTGGTACAACCTGTCTAATTTAGTTCAGTCTTCCAGAACTTCACCAGGTACCAGATTATGTGGCTGACATTCTTACAGGCAGAACTCTAGAAGGTGAAGTGGGCGAGGGGAAATTTCCTTCCTGGCCTTTGAATATCAGCCTCACGTAGAGATCAGCAAAGCTTGTAACTGACACATACTGTTCCAGCTCTAGAACTAAGATGCTTTCACAATAGGAACATCTTACAAGTTCACAATATCTTCTCATCCCCCACTACCCTAATCAGACCATCCTTTCACCATACCCACACTGCAAAACAAAGTAAAACATTAAATGTCTCTTTCAGATATAAAAATGGATGAATTTCTCTCTAGATGTTAAAGCTTTAGGAAACATGATATGTAATTACCTTCTTCTATAATTCCCTATATTACAGTTCTGAAGTTTGCAGTGCATATCCCTGCAATTACTTCTATATGTAATTACATTTGCATAATAGTTACATGATCTTATTTACATAATATCTAAGTTGATGATTCATTTTTCAAAAACTTTTTAGATGTCCCAAAACAGGACACACTGGAGCTATATTTATTTATTACATAAAACGTTAGAGAAAAAATAAATATATGCATATATATTAGTTTGTCACAGTAAGGCTAGTACATAAAAATTTGGGGATGGATAGTCAAATAGATGTAAGTCAAATGAAAAAGAGTAGAAGACATACTCATGTCAGAGTGACAGATTGTTTCTATGTAGCATAAGCGAGAGGTATACGAGTATTATATTCCAAATATAATCAACATCGAAATACACCATAATGGTAACAAACTTTGAATGCATGGCTTTTCCCCTGGAGTTGTAGACATTCCATCCCAGGTATGTGTGAAGCCCAGCGGGTTTCACCTCATAACGGGAAGATTTAAAGCTTTTGAGTCAACTACATCTGGGTTCAAATCCTAGCTGGGCAACTTCCAGTTGAATGATCTTAAACGAGTTATTTTTTTCTCTCTGTGTCTAACTTTCCCTTCAAAGTTCAGACAGTAATATATACGTCAGAGTGCTGCAATAAGGGTTAAAGAAGATACCTAATAGAAATGAAAGACTCGTTGGTATATGTTAGGTGATCAGCAACGTTAAGTTTCATTCTTCTCTCTCTAGTCTTTTCTTTATAGAATTTTATGTATCTTCCAAGTAGTAAGTAAGCCATATAATAAAACATATTTTACAGATGGAGCTAATTCCCAAAGAATGTCTTTAATACAGAGGTTTTCAAACTGTAACAAATGTCAGCACCCTCTGGAGTGCTTTCAATCCGTAAGTGGCTGAGTCCCACGACAAGCGTTTTTGATTCACATGGTTTGGATAGGACCACTAATTTGTATTTCTACAAAGTTATCCTGCTGCTGGTGTTTGAGGACCACACTTCAAGAACTGCGGCTGTCACACATGTATAACCACCAAAACGATTGAATGGCAAAACGGGAGGGTAGACCACGTTTCCCACAGCCATACTGCCATCCTAAACTTGACATGTATTCTTCAGAAAAGTCAGCATGATGCAGTGTGTGGGATTCAGCATACCTAGATCCGTCCTTCTCTCAGTGTGCATGTGACCTTGCACATGTCACTTCACTAATGCTGGCTGCACTTTCTCCATCCTAAAATTTAAAGGACTGGACTAAACCAATGTTTTTTAAATTGTGTTCTCGAAACATTGGAAGTGGCTTCAAAGTAAACTCAGGGGTGGCGTTAGTGGAGGAGGTGAACAGACCAGAATCTGAGCTTCTCCCATCCCCAAATAGATCAGCTCTCCTTATATAACTTTCATATACAGTGTAGTTCCACATAAGAAACCAAACCAAAGCAAATAAAACAAACACAAACAAGCAATCCGGTCTTAAAATACTTTGGATTAGGTGATATCACGGTCACTTTTACATTGGCTTTCTCAAATATTGAGATCTATATAGAACACCCTGTACTCCTACCTTTCTGTATTTGCAATTATAATCAACCTGTGGCACTGCCAATTTCAAACTTCAAACTATCTTCAGTGAGTTTTAGTGCTGAGATTTTCTTCTACTACAATTATTTGAAAACAGATAAGCCATTTTTATTCCATGTGATCTCTCTCTCTCCCAGTCTCTGTCTCTCAATGTCTCTCTCTCATATACATAGGTATGTAAATATCATATATATGATACATGTATATCTCATATATATCATATATATATGATATATACAGAGGGTGCCAAAAATAGTGTATGCACATTTTAAGAAACGAAAAACCTGTATTAATAGATACCGATAACAAAAGATGAATACAAGTCACGTTTCACTTCTGCAATTACAAGAGGTGCTCAAAGTGGTTACCCTCAGCGTCCAGACACTTCTTTTTATTTATTTATTTATTTATTTATTTATTTATTTATTTATTTATTAGTTTCAGGTGTACAAGACAAGGTAATACTTAGACGTTCATCATTTATATCCCTCACACTGTGAACCCCCCTCCCCCCATCCACTATCCCTCCGACCTCACACTGAACCATCACATTATATATATAAAATTATAGTTGGCATTCATTAATGTTTAGCTTCTGGTGTACAATGCCATGATCAGGTATCCACAGTATCCCTGAGGTGGTCTCCCAAATAGGACGCATGTCCATCGGATACCCAACAAAATCTTTACAACATTATAGAATACCTTCCCCAAATTAATTTTCAAAAAAACCCTGAGGCCATCTTGTGGTTACCAGCTGCTTCCAAATCCCTTCACCTTTCCCCTTATCCCCAACCCCCCCCCCCACACCCATCTACCAACTCTCGGTTGGTAGATGGGTTGCAGCACTTTACACAATAGCCAAGATATGGAAACAACCAAAATGCCCATCGGTAGATGACTGGATTAAGAAGCCGTGGTACATTTATACAATGGAGTATTACGCAGCCATAAAGAAGAAAGAAATCTTATCATTTGCAGCAACATGGATGGATCTAGAGAACATTATGTTAAGTGAAATAAGTCAGAAAGAGAAAGACAAGTACCATATGATCTCACTTATATATGGAATCTAAAGAAAAGACTATGTGAATGAACTAATCAGACACTTCTGATTACAGCAAACTACTGCTTGAACAATGTTGACCAAAATGTTAACATATCTTAAAATGCGGATGCATTTGTATGGTATACCTGGTATATCATATATGACACTCTGATTAATTATCTAAGAAATTCCACAATACAGTTAACCTTTTTTGAGTGCTTGCTCTATGTTACCCATATACTAAGTGTTTGAAAAGTATAACCTAACTCAATTCTTGGAAAAAACCTTTTAGATTATATCATTTCCCACTTGCATACATAGCAACTGTAGAAAAAGAGGTTAATTTACTTTCTCATGAATCACAGCTAGTGAAAGACGAATGTGGGACATGATCCTAAGTCTACTTGGATCTAAAATGTATGCTCTGTCCATGCAATAAAAAGATCAAATGACCAGATTATCAAAAGGGACAATCAAAATATATTTAGATAAATCTCTTTGATACCAAAAATAACCAAACAAATACATAAATAAGAACGAACTAAGATACTGCATACCTATGTGAGAGTAGCTAGTGTTCCTCCAACAGAGGTCTTTCATTCAGTAAGTAGAAAGGGGAGGGTTTAAACGCTCTGTCCAGAATCATGGAGGCAGTCTAATGAACTACAAAATGCTTGCTTCATTTTGTTTATTTGATTTTTGAAATGTAAGCTTGGCTGAAAAACTTTAGGCTAAGTTCATAAAACAAACGAAAACATATGTTAACTAAATGCCTTGACCAAAACCAGTGATGAATGTGTGTAGGGGGAAGGCAGGTAAGAAATGATGTAAGGCAGGCATCATGAAACACAGAAACTCAACCATAGTGCCAACTTCTCAACGAGGAAGACTAATAACCTCTTAATTAAGGGTTTTGACTCCAAAGATGCTTCATTTTCAACCCCCTTATTCTATGAGATTAAAGTTTTAATGGAGGTTAGACCGATGGCCCATAATCTAGAGATATAGATAGTGATTTTGTACAAAATCTGAGCAGGTTAGTAGTCAGAGGAATCATTCTAACCGAGGGACACTCCTCCATCTTCTTAATAACTGTTTAAGCAAATCAGACAAAAAAAAAAAAAAAAGGCAGCCTGATGAGTAAGGCTGTTGTAATCAGAAAATCATATGATATGATTCTTGAAATGATGATAAGTTGCATTGCAAATTGGTGTTTTAAGGTTGACCCTCTTGTTCTTCCTTGGGACATTAGCTAAGTAGGAGGTACTCACTCCCAGTCGGGCCTGCTTATCTGTATTCTACAGTTTTATTCATCACCTAGTCTCAATAAGTATTTGTGAAGGTTGAAGGGAAAGAATTACTACAAAATTTATTTAAACATAAGGTATGCATTACAATATTGTTATTTACAAAAAAACAAAAAAATGTGAATCATGTTGGCCTCAATTCTTTCCTCAACTGTGAAATAAATGCCAGTTCATTGATGCATACATTATGTTTTAATTTTTTCTCATGACCTCATAAATTAGAAACCCCCATGAAAAATACTAAGAAATATGTGGATAAACAAGAGATGAATATGACCAATATTAGTAGTTAACTACTATACGATCTTTATATTTTGACAACTGCCATGAGCAACTGATTTTTACAGCATTTTCAGCCAACAAGCCATTAAATGTCTAACGTTAATAAGAATAGTAATATACTAATCAATAATGATAATCCAGTCATAGGCTCTTCTAATCCTTCTGTTAACACTGATGTATTGATGCACTGACATGAAATTCTAATTGTTTTGTTTTCTCTTTCTATGTTTCTCCCCGTCTCTGTCAAATCACTATCCACAAAAGCAAATGATATATTTTACCAACATATTACAGTTCTGTGTCTATTCTCCAAAGTGAACAGCATATCTGTTTCCAAATATCATTTATTTGGAAGGTCTTTATAACTTGACTACAATCTGATTTCCACTTCACAAAAATTTGTACCCAACCATCTTGAAAAATGCATGCAAAGACTGAGTATTCAGTTTAATTTGTGGTTTTAACCCCTCCATTTTCACATTGCAGGGAAACATCTGCCCTACTAATCATTGTTACTTTCATTTCAACAGACAATGCATTCAAATACTGATTAGAGTAAGATGCGGCAGTCTTCCAGTGCATATCAAACAAAAGAACAATGAACACCCAGATTACATTAGAAGGACTGTGACTAAAGACATTTAGATAGAATATATGTTGAGAGGGTAATTATTAGGTGGAGTACATTGCAATGTAGAAGCTTTAATGAGTACTTGTATAAATACTTTCTTTTCCACTAGAGAGATCTTGTAGTAGGGGTGAAATTAAATAAATAAATAAGTAAGTAAGTAAGTAAATAAATAAATAAATAAATAAATAAAATAAAATAAAAAAGTGGTCCCTTACTTTTATTTAATTAGCAAAATCAATTGCTTCAAGTTCTATTGTAAGAATATTTTTAAAGTTTCACTCTGAAGTCTATTATATGTATTTGATTTTGAATCAGTACATTTTGGTACTGGAAGACATACCTGATTTGGTGGTTCCTTCTTCACCCCGTGCAGTGAGAATCGATAGATTGATGCTGTGAGACAGCTACCTGAGGTGATCTAAAATGAAAAAGGCATTTTGAAATTAGGAAAAGAAACTTTCAAACTTCAATAATGATGGTCTCATAATAGGATATTTTTCAGTCAATCAATATTTACAGGGTATGTGCTGTGTACTGATCCCAGTTATATATGGACATGGAAAAGCAAAAGAAAGAGTGAAAAACAAAACACAAACAAACCTAGCTTGATGTCACTAAATATTTATGAAATTAATGGATAATCAAATAAAAATGGAAAAAATAAAATCTTTCTCTGGATGAGTTTATAAATTATTTGGGAAGGAAAATATCACATGAAAAACATCTACTAATCATAGATATCAAATGCATATATGAGTAAATAACTCTGAATTATTTTATACAAAATTTCTACAAATAATTTTGAAACTGAAGATAAGATTAAAAGTAAAATTGGAATTGGATTAGAGAGAAGACTTCCAAGAAGACAGATTATTTTTGGAGTATCTATTAAAACCACCTAGATCACAAGCCCTAAACCTGAATTCTTGAGAGCAGATGTCCCCTGGAAGAGAATGCAGTGTAGTTTATTACACACACACACACACACACACACACACACACACACACACACATTTACACATATATGCAATTTAACATTAATGGTGATACTATGATTGTGTTAGTTTAAGATACAAATCTTAGCTACTATAATTTAAAAAAACACATTCTGTGGTGTTCACTTGGCATTATATCAGAAAGACCATCTTCCAGAGTTAACTACACTGCTTTCTTGTATGTATCTCTCCATTATCACCTGAGGCTTTGGTAATTAACCTGATGAATGTCAAAATGAATTTGTATTCACCAATTAGGGGCTTGTTAATTAGCATAATGACTATTAGAAGTAGGTTCTCACTGATGAAATTGGAGGCATTTAGATATGCATATTTGTTCATATACTTTAGGAAGACTGGCTTCTCTTTTCATTATCACAATGTAAGAATTGAATGATTCCTGTAAACTATATCCTCAAGGACAGTGGCCACAGATGGGCCCTAAAGTGTTTTATGCTTGGACTAGAGTGTCGGGGAATTTGTAATTGCCCAATGACCATTACAAGAGTTACTTCTGTTCACATCCACCTCAAGTGACCTTTTCATACCAGGTCATGGTCAGAAGAACTAAAAATACCCCATGACTTTATTGAGATTACAATATAGGTTGCATACACTGGTTTGTGTTTGATTGCTAATGAATATATTTATAAATTTCTGTGTGTTTGGTAGAATTTGGTTTGACTTGTTTTTATTATAACTTGACATCATATTATAGATATAGCTGACCTTCACCTGAAACTTCTAAGGTAGCTAACATGATCTACGAGAAAAAGAACGTGAGTTGGGTGTGACAAATGAATATATCTCAGCTTGCATCAATGCTCTGAGTACAATTCTCCTAATCTCTAAATCCTTTCCATTGATCACTTATCTTGAGTGTGGTCTCCAAAGAATAATCATCTCAACCTAGAAACTGTCATTCAAAACATCCTCTTTGCTAGTCTCTGAATTTAGCATCGGCCTATAGATTTACAGAAGTCAAAACCACTGTATATATGTATTTTTTTAACTCACAGTCTAGAAGGGAGCCAGAAAGTCCATAAAATAATCATGATACAATATGATAAGTAGAGTGCAATATAATCTAATAGCTAAGAGCAAAGCTACAGTTAAATGCATTGATATTTAATCATTCAACAAATATTTTAATTTTTTGTCACTTACTATATGCCAGGTAGAGAGAATGAAGAGAAACTCCTTGACATTTTAAAGCTCTCTGAGGTGTATATACACTGTGGATGCAGAGAAGAACCAGAATTTCTGAGATCTCATTGTGCTAGAAGTATGCCTTATTCAGGAAAACAATTTTAACTTTCAAAAATCTATTTTAATATTGTTATTTCCATAGCAACTGGTATTAAGTTAATGGACACCATTTATAGTAGTGTCTAACCCAGGTCTTCTGTTATAAATTTATCTTGACCATAATCTATGGGTAGGTACAAGATAATTCACTAAAGGTGACAGCCACACCAAAGATATGGATGGACAATGGCTAAAGTAAATCAGTGAAACTGTGAGCCAATGAAATCAAGACCTTATGCTTTATTCGTCTTTATTGAATTTGCAATTAACAAAATTCCTGGTAAGTAATGAGTACTTAAGCAAAACAAATTACTGTGATGAATGTCAACAAGTAATATGTTATTCAGATATTCATATCAAACATGTGTCCAAATAATTGAAGACAGCATAATTTTTGTATTATTTATTATAACAATCTTTATATAACTTTTAGTATTATGTTTATAATTGGAAGAAATATCATTTTGCTAGCTATAGCCACAGTCATTTTCAACAGACTCAGAAACTTATTCAATGAAAGTCTCTTGCTATGATGTGCTTTGGTATGTTTTATTCAAGTTTAACAACTGAATTAGTTCAAAAATGAACTAATCTGCATAGTAGAAAGAGAAAAATTTAAAGAATCCAGGATATCTGAGAGGTAGAGGACAAGAGGAGGGATGGGAAAGATACGAATGAAAAAAGGAAAGAAGGGATCAATGAGGTAGAGAGACATTCCCAGAAACTTCCAAATTTTCTGTAACACTGGCAAAACTCACGACTAATGTGATAGATATAGTTTATGGAAATCAGTAAAAGGAACTTATTTCAGATGGGACTGACATAGTGTGGGAGAGTGGAAGCTCCCTAGAAATTAGCATACAGTTTAAAAAGGACTTTTAAATTTAATAGGCTGTGAAATCCAGAGAAATGTTCAAGAAAATTTCATACCGGTGAAGGACCTCATTGAAAAAAAAAAATGACTAAGATTATATTATTCATGGAATATAACACATTAATATGAATCTCAATGTGGTAGGCCAAATGATAACACCCTCTCCTAAACATGTCTACATCCTAATCCCCAGAACCTGTGAATGTTTCCTTAATGTCAAAAGGGACTTTGCAGGTGTGATTAAGTTAAGGCTCTTGGGATGGCAATATTATCCTGGATTATCTGGTTGGGCCCAAATGTAACTATAAGGGTCATTATAAGTGAAAGACAGAGGCAAGAGGGGTTTGAAAAATGTTATGGGGGAGCTTTAAAGATGAAGGAAGGGGCCATGAGCAAAGCATGCGAATGCCCTCTAGAAACTGGAAAAGGCAAGGAAATTAATTTCTCCTAAAGTCTTCAGAAGAAATGCAGCCCTGCTAATACTGATTAGTTTAGTAAGACCTCCAAAACTGCAAGATATAAACTTGTGTTGTTTTAAGCCATCACATGTGTTATAATTTGTTACAGCAACATTAAAAAAGGAACACATTCAGGTTAGTAAATCTTGACTAACTAGGAGTCAGATCCACAAGTTTTCAAGACATAGCCAAATAATAAGAAAACAATTGGATTGCTAAGGCATGGGGTAGAAGGAAGAAAATCACTGAACTGTACACTTTAAAATGGTGAATTTTATGTTATGTGAAATTCTGTGTTATGTGAAATATATTTCAATAAAATTCAATCAGTCAATAATCTGCAGAGTGAAGATTATGTAATAATAACCAAGTGCTGCTTTAACTTATTGTTTGACTATTTCAATGTAACACAATACTTTCCTATTTTTCTGAAAACATGATTATGGTGATGATAGTAAGATGATGATAAGAATGTTGATGAAGATTTTTTGCCCAGCCTGATTTGGTCTCTTTAAAGGGTCTGTTCTCACCCTAAATAAATATAATAAATAAGTAAAACACATATAATATTATTATTCATTGACTTGACTCTGATTCCCTAGCATTACCTCCCTAGCATCATCCCTTACATCTTTTCTTACTCACCTCCTTTCTTATTGATTTATGTCCAACTTTACCTCAGTGCCAGATTCTTTTCATCAACTACCCTGAATACTGCTTTCACCTGTGCTCCAGACTGACCCTGTCATCTGCCTTCCAGGAGGGACTTTGTTTTTCTCTACACTGAGATATGGATGGCTAGTCCACCCCCAAATTCAGAGCAGGATTTTAATAATGTCTCCCTCTGAATCGTCATCACCAGAGTATCGGGCATGATTAAAAAACAGAATCAAGAAAGAAGGCAGGTCAAGTCAGTGGCAGGAAGGGAGGCCATTTTGTAGTGCAGCCTTGGAGACAGTCAGGAGCTTGGCCCATATGATGAAGAGCTGGGAGCTCAGACGTAGGCAGAGAGAGCTAGCGGAGATGTTCCAGAAAATCCAGCTGAATCCTACTATGCCCCGCATATAAGAGTATTGTCCTAGATGTTAGAGAATATGATGGTAAATAAAACATAGTTGTACTTAGTATTCCCTGTTTAACAATACTGAATGCAGCATACCAACACATAGTCCCTCAAAAACCATCACGAAGACACATCATAATGAAAGAAGGATCAACTTAAATGTTCATTAGGATCAACTATGAAGATTTTATCAAGCCTAGTTCTTGGATTCACATTTATGATCATGAGGGCAATAAAAAGCCTAGGCAGAGATTTCATATTGTATGAAGGGCTGTATCATGTGATCGTATCTGTAAGCTTTTAGTAATTGCAATGACCAAAGCATTGTGATGATCACCTTCTGTATATCATATTATGTAGCTATCAAAATAAATTCAAAAAGTTCATATTACCTTTTCCATTTTATAAATGAGGAAACTAAAGATCAAAGAAATTAAATAGCTTCACTCAAGTGGTAAACGTTGGTATCCCAATTCAATTTTATGTCTGTCTTACTATAAACACATGCTTTAAAGTTCTTTGAGATGTAAACTCTGTCTTTTTCTAATACAAATGTACATTGGACCTAATATCATAATTTCAACTCTAAAATTTCATTTGCATCTTATTTTTTCTTTTCTTCTTTTTTTTTTGAAAGCAGACTATATGATTCACAAAACAAAATGCCTTGTAATAATTTTTACTATATTTACTGCCTTGCCATTTCATGTGAAGACCTATACCCTAGAGAAAAATGGCTGAATTTCCTCATGGAGAGGGTTTTTATCTTTCAGAATGTTGCTACTATTGCAAAAGGATTGCCCTAATTTCAAAGGATAAATATGGGGATGAATGGAAAAGTAGTAATGGGAACTTTTATGCATATCAGGCACTTAGTAACTTATCAAGGCTTAAATATATATTGCATAGTGTCACTCTGTGAAAGAGAATTATCCAGAATTATACAAAGCCACACCCAATATTTCAGCTTGACTGCAAACTAGTAAAGTGATGCAAGATATTAAGAAAACACATCAGGTTCAGAAATCTATAATTAATCTTGTCAGCAGTTGCAGCAGGACCGATTCCTATTTAAACTTGCATCTTGATGAGACTTTTCCCTCATTTACTGTATCAGTACAGAGCACATTGGGGACTCAAGAGATCTAAACCCATTATAGTTTTTATAGTCACGTTCATGTTCATTGCGTAGCCTGTCTTGTGCTTGGTGGCATTAAATATTTAACTAACTGTGACCATGATGTTGAGAAAGAGGCAGCTTTTAGTTAATTTTTATACACATTGTTGAAGAACAAATACAAAATTAAAAAGTCTGTGTACAAGACTTGAGGAAAAATAAGTGGTCAGGGACAAAACAATCTGTGTTTAATTCTTGTAATTGAATTATATTACAAAGCTTTCTAAGTCTATGTATGCATTATATTCTACAGTAACTAAAGTGAAATGTAAATAATCATAAATGAAAATTTCATCATTAATTTTTAATGTGCAAGCACAATTTGGATAAGAAAACATGCTTCTAAACCTTGAAACAAAGTTCCCATCAAGAAGACAGAGTAGGTAAACACTGTGCTCACCTCCTCCCATGACCACCTCAAAATTACAGTGGAACTCAGAACAATCATCATTGAGAACTGCATGAAGTCTAGCTGAACAGAAGTCCCATATCTAAGAATATACAGAAGCCACCTTGAGACTGGTAAGAAGGGTAGAAATAAAAGAGGTCGGTCCCACAACCATATTTAGTGGTTAAAAATTAAGAGGGATATTTCAATATCTTGGCTGTGGAGCCACTCCCAATACCCTGCCTCCAAGGATCGAGGAATCCCAACCCCACACCAGGCTACCCAGCCCAGGATTCTAGTGCCAAGGAGAGAAGGCTCCCAACTTCTGGCTGTGGAAACCAACAGTGAAACTGAGGGTGGCTGAAGTCCCAGGAATTCCTCTTAAAGGGCTTGCCCAAAGCCTTACTGCCTGACAGACTCACTTGCTCTGAGGCAGCAGCGTGAAAAGCACCAGGGTCATATGGGGAGGAACTGGTTTTTGGGCGAGAGGTGAGGTGGAGGGGCAGCTTTCTCCCAGATAGAAGTGCTGGCAGAAGTCATTGTTCCTCTATTGAGTCCTCCTCTGACTCACCGTGTCCAAGTTAGCTGCCACCATATCTGAGTCTCCATCAATTTGGCTAACACCCTTCACCTCGTCCTGATGATTCCCTGAGACTCTACCCCACCCAACTTGTGGGGCCCAACCAAGCTCCTTCCCGTGGCTTTTCCACACAAACAGCCTTTCTTGACTCATGCTGTGGACTTTCCTAAAATCTCTCAAAGGTTCACAACCTCCCCCAAAAAGCAGCATATAGCTGCAGCATGCCCGGACCTTTTGCTAAGCAGTCTGAAGCCTGTCACTAGTGACAGCCAGCTCCCAGAAGACTGTCAGCTGATTTCTCAACAAAAGCTTTGCAGGCCAGAAGAGATTGGTGGGAAATATTCAAAGTGATGAAAAACAAGGAACTGCAACCAAGACTCAAATTTATCATTTAGGATAGAAGGACAAGTAAAAAGCTTCCTAGACACGAAAAAGCTAAAGGAGTTCCTCACCACTAAACTAGTATTACAAGAAATGTTAAAGGAACTTCTTTAAAATGCATGTTAGAAGGAGGAGGAGAAAAACAATATAAATAATAAAATGGCAATAGCTACAAATCTATTAACAAATACTATAAATATAAATGTATTAAATGCTTATGAAGACACATATATGCTTCCTACAAGAAACTTCAGATCAAAAGACCCACACAGATTGAAAGTAAAGAGATGGAAAAAGATATTTCATGAAAATAAAAATGCAAAAAGAAAAAGTTGTAGCGATACTGGCAGAAGAAAAAATAGACTATAAAACAAAGGCTATAGCAAGACACAAAGATGGGCCCAGTGATTCTACTTCTGGGTATTTATTTGAAGAAACCCAAAACTCTTAATTCAAAAAAATCATATGCATGTATATCTTCATTGCAGCATTATTTACAACAGCCAAGATATGGAAGCAGCCTAAGTGTCCATCAATAGACGAATGGATAAGGAAGAAGTGGTGCATATATGCAATGGGATACTATTCAGCCATAAGAAAGAATGAAATCTTGCCATCTGCAACAACATGGAAGGACTTAGAAGGTATTGTCCTGAGTGAAATAAGTCAGAGAAAGACAAATACCATATGATTTCACTTATATGTGAAATCTAACACACACACACACACACACACACACTAAATGCACAAAACAGAAACAAAATCATACATACAGAGTACATTTTGATAGTTGCCAGATGGGAGGGGAGTTGGAGGTATGGGTGAAAGGAGTAGGGGATTAAGAGGTACAAATTGGTAGTTACAATATACTCATGGAGATGTAGAGTATGGCATGGGGACTACAGTCAGTAGTGTGATAACAATGTACGATGTCAGATGGGTACTGGGTTTATTGAGCTGATCAATTTTTACATTATATAAATGTCTAATTTCTGTGTGGTACACCTGAAATCAATATAATATTATGTCAACTGTAATCGAAAAATTTTTTTAAAAAATTAAAAAGAAACACTTAAGAAGGTAAATTATTATGAAACCTAAGATATGAATTAAATTATTCTGTAGTAGCATTTAAATGAGATGAAACAATTATAGAATAAAAAAATGGAGACATCTTTAGAAAATGAATGAATTGTGGAGTTTTCTTTTGATTGGACTTCTTGTTATTTAATTTGCGTCTAGAATTTATATACCTTTCTATGGTTCTAAGCAGCCCCTTTTATTCCTATGTGGTGCTTCTCTGTAAATCTAAGCTCCACAGGATCCTCTTGTGAGAAACATCTGAGGGATAAAAGTACACTTGTGCCACATATCACAACTCATGTACACAGGAAGCTAGTTTTTGTAATGCCTAGGGAGATCTGAATGTTACAAAATTAAATTGTGAGGAGGATTATGTCTAAAGTGACAGGTAAGTAACCACAAGCATGTTGTTAGACATGTGAGGTGATACATATGGATTATGTTATGGAGACCAGGAGCATGAGTCAAAGTTTTCAGATTTGATGATCACAAATTGTGTTTATATTTTGAAGCTTTTTTTCACTTTTAGAAGTGACTAGTCTCTGAAGCATAAGATTCCAATCAGTGATAATTAATCAATAAACTGTGACTGAGCTTCTTTGATGAGGAAGGCATCCTGCTGGTCTCTGGGGCAGGACCAATGTGGGAGGAACTACTTCTTCTTTAAATAGCTATGAAGTATCAGCTACTGGGAGATGCTTTTTGACATGCATTATTGAAACAAATATGGGAGGTAGGCATCACTATGCCAGTTTTACACATGTGGAAATTGAGGTTCAAGTTAAGTCACAGAGCAACCAGGGAAGGCATCTGGAGTTTGAACCCAGTTATGTCCAAGCAGCCGAGGATCAATAGTGCTGCTGAAACTATAATTAAGGATCAGGGTTCACACTTTTCTCTGTATTGAGATCTCCTAGGGGTACCCACAAAGGGGCTGATGAAAGCGACAGATGCTAGTCCTGGAAAATAAAGATACTCATGTTTTGTATATTCTTTTAGAAAATCCATGTACTCTCTGAAATTCATCCACAGGCTCCTGGATCTCAGAATAAAGATTTTTAAATCTACAAGGAAGAAGCCCAGTGGCGTTAACTTTTGCTTTCCCCTTGGTTCATAGAAATCCTGCCAAGTGTAGAATTGGTGATAGAAAAAGATTGATAAATAGAATAAATTAATTAAAGAATGAGTGAATAAAAAATTCATTCTCCATTTTTTATTGCTAACTCAAATGATTTCTGTGTGGGTGTCTTACTTACTTATAGACCATCTTATTGTGTGTTCTAATATTCATTGAACATCTACTGTCCTCCAGTTCCTTGTTTGTCTGTATGCATTATTTAATTTAATCCTCCCCATTGACTTCAATTATACAAATCTTACATTTAGGCAAGAGAAGAGTGACTGACACAGAGTGGGAAAAATATAAATGATGGGAAAAAATGCAATATATGTATTCAGTAATGGTAGCATTTATTAAACAGTTATTGTGTTTAAATGCAAACATACTATAATATTTTACATATATCATCCTCAATTAATCCTCACAACCCTATGAAGCAAGTATTCATACTAACTTTCTTTTACCAAAGATATACCTGAGATTTAGAGCAAATAAAAGGTCTTGCCTAAAGTCAAAAATCTAAGGAATAGAGCCAAGATTAGGGCTTTCTGACTTTAAATCTCATGGAAGTAAGACACAAAGAGGAAGTAACTTGTCTGGAATCACACTACTCTGTGGCAAAGCAGAGAGATTAAGCCCACTGTTATTTCTGCTATACATTTTAATTCTGCATTTTATCATTTAATACCACAAAACTGACAGACATCACTTTTGGGCTAGCCCTGATTTATAATTTGCTGGCACTAACTAGCTGTGGTTTTTGTAGGCTATGGAATAGCAAAGCAAAGACAAAGACTAACTTAGCTCAGAAAACTGGGGAGCTTCATTGAGCTAATGATATTCCCAATATTCTAGATGATCAAATACATCAAGATGCTTAAACTTGACCTGCAGCTTATGTAGGATAGAGAACTTTCTACATCTTTTCCATTCTCATCTCAACTTGGTCCTATACTGAATCTAAAGAAACCACATCCCATAATAACCACTTAGAGAAATTATCAGAAGATGCAAAATGTAGCTCTTGGCATTTTATTTTATGAAATTTGATTAGTTATAACAGTATCTATTAGAATGTACAATTTTAGCTACTTCTAGGCTCCTGACTTTTTGATAATTATACCACTTTAAGTCCATGTGTGCTTTCCCCATAAACCAACATCCTTACATGAAATACTAGGTTATATACATCCCCCTTAACAAATAAAGGTAAATTGAGAAATACAGTATAAAGTATGGGTTACAACTATGGGTTTTAAAGTCAGAAAAATATGGATTTAAATCCTGTCTTCCTTCATTGATAGTTGTGCCACCTCTGGTAAAACAGCTATCTAATCTAAATCTCAGGTTTACCCTCAGTAAAATAGAGATTATGAGATACATGTCTCAGAGGGTTACGGATATTAACATAAGATAACATCGATAAATAACTTGGAATAAGCCTTGCATAAAACATGCTTACTAAATGTTAATTTTACTAAATATATATATTTTATTTTCCTTGGGCATACACTTCACTTGCTAAGTACTGTTCTCAGTTCTTTCTGTCTATCTATCCTTCTATCTAACTATCTGTCTCCCTGTCTGTCCATCCATCCATCTAAATCATTAACTCATTTAATTCTCACCACAACCCTATGATTTTTTTTATTTATTATTATTATCCCTATTTAATGAAAATGAAAACCAAAACTAGGAAAGGTTAGGTAACTTGCAAAATATCACACATTTAGTAAAATTTAACTTTTTTGAATATATGTTTTCCTATCATTGTCTATCTGGAGTACCATGATCATAAAAGGACCACAAACAGCTCCAATTAAAATAGAATACAAAATATGCACCATGACCTCTACCCCGAAGCTATAAAAGCTTCTATAGCAGGCCTTCTACAAGGAATGTAGAACTCAGAAAGATACATCAACACATAAGAAACAAAGAAAAGCTACAGCCATACACACATTAAATACAAACATCCCTTTCCCTTAAAATGTATACCCAGCGTTGTTCAATTGTTATGCAACCGCATAACAACAATAACCACATCAAAGCCCTTCAACAGTATGACTTTAAATCTACTGTACCTTTTTATTCTTTAGTATTTGAAGCAAAATTTTTGGGATAAAACCAGCTATACAGAAAATAATTTGGAATTAGAAAGATGCAGGTTGTATCAAACACATCCCTTTAAAGTCAAACAAACAAAATCTCTGTCAGTGAAAAGCAAAGGATATAAGACAGAGTAGCATAATGGAAAAGGAAAGTAACAGTATCTATCAAGCTAGATTCAAATGCCAGTGACCTTGGTCAATTAATGTAAAATAGTAAATCCTAATGTAAAATAGAAGTAAAAATAAAACAGGGATTCTTGCTACAGTCATATTTTTTAGGATTAAAAAGGTATCTTGGTACTATAAATGCCCTACACACTCTGAAGAGATGGCTTTCTATTCTAGGTGAAAAGCCTACCACAAAAGTAGGCTTAGGTTACCAGAGTCCCTGCAAGCAGCAAGCACAAAATACATATTTGTGGATTGGTTTAATAAAGCACTTTGGAAACAATTTACAGAATAATAAATGTATACATAGATTTGAATATTTAAAGCTCAAAGTCTGTTACATTTGTGGCTCCTGCCTTGCAATCAATTTATCTTTCACCACCCTGCAACCCAGGCCCAATACTTTGTTCACTTAAATCTATTCAGCCAAATGCCTTTTCCTGCGTAAAGTTATGAGGATGGACTGTTATGGTCAATTTGTGTAGTTTGGAAACAGCTGGAATTTACAACAAAGATTCAATCAGTTATTTGAGTTTATTCAACTGCTATTTGAGTTTATTAAAATGTATAAGAAAGCAACATCAAATGAATTTTATGGAAAATAAGGGGAGTTTGATCAGCATTATAAATCATGCTTTTGTGACTTATTCATTGTTTTTCCACTTCAGTGCAAATATGATTTAGAAGGCAGCTGTCATCTCTTATCATGCTACACATAAAAATCATTATTGACTATTGCTACCTTTCTGAATTTATTAATTTATTAGCTTTAAGTTCCAAGTGCAATTTTGAAAGTAGAACTGAAGTATTAGGGAACAGAAAAAAAAAACGAAAAAAAATAACACCCTGCTTCATGAATTATGTCGCTGTTTACATTTCTACTGACAAGTCTAATCATTTGTTTTGAAATACAAAGTCTTGTTTTTATTGAACAAGTTAAGGATAAGTTAAGAAACCCAAATAACAGTTCCTTTTGATTCCACATTATTGTGCCATCTGTCACTAAAGTATACAAATTATCTGCTTCACTCACTTCCTGTATTCAATGTCCGCCAGCTTCCTGAAGCTGTATTCAAATGTTTCTAAAATATGCATAGTCCTTCTCTATTACCACTGTCGCTACCCTAGTGAAGGAACTCATCATCTTAACAGTTGTCCTAGGCTCCTACTGAGTCTCCCACCTGCCTTCAGACTCTCTCCCTCCTGATCTTCCATGAATCCCATAATCAGTGGTTAACAAATACTCACCCTAGGCATTTGGTTCTTGACTAGTTGATATAATTCAGGTTGGCTCTTCCATAGTTGCCCGGCTTGTCCTGAGCCTCAAGTTCTTGCAGCTCTGCAGCTAACCATGGAGCCTGATGAAACTCTAGCTTCTGAAGCTTTACCCCAACTGAGGCAGCTAGCCCCTACTCCATCCTCAAAAGTGGTATGGGATATCTGGAATACCTTCCATACTACCACTAATTGTCTTTCTGAGGGTATCTAACTCTGTCACATAGTTCCTTAATGAAGCTCTTCCATTGGGTAATGTAATAGGTAACCAAGTAGCAGCAAATATGTATTTTCATCTCCTCTCACATGTATCATTCTGTAGTTTTGTACACGCCATCCCCTCTGTAAAATGATATGTTGCCTGTCCCTTACCCAAAAAAACCCTGATTATTTTTCAAATCCCACTCGAAAGGATACTGCCTATCTGAATCCTTCATTAACACAACTCACCCACTTCCTCAGGGCTCATATAGCACTTTGATTCATAAATTTCTCTCATCTAAAACTTCTCACACTGTACGAGTTGGATATGTGTATCCCTGTCTCTCTGCACATTCCCTGAGAGAAGGTACCATGCTTTATTCCTTTTTATATCTCCAACACATGCTACAGTGCTAGCCACATAAGCATGACACGATAAAAACCTTGATTGAATCCCTATTTAAAAGATGTGAAGCTTGAATCCCTATTTAAAAGATGTGCTTTATCTAAAATGAAACAAACAGAGGAAATATTGGAGTTAGGAATGCTAGAGGGCAAAGGGAAAGAAAATAGGATTTGTTGTCCTCTCCTAAATTAATAATTGTATATACCAGGGTGCCAAAAAAATGTGTACACATGACTTGTATTCATCTTTTGTTATTGATATAGATTGAGTATTATAATTTTAATAGTTTTTTTTTTCCTTTCTTAAATATGTATACATTTTTGGCACCCTCTGCAGATCTAATAAAAATAAGAATGATAAGGTCAATGATCTGAAGCAAGATACTAATCATAAGCAGAACAACCAGTTCATATATTCTCTAGACACAGTAAGAAGCAAGGGAAGACAACTATTACTTATTAAGCGCTACTGTATGCCAGTCAGTGTGCTAGGTCCTTTAATACCATGTTTCCTCGAAAAGAAGACCTGGCCGGACATTCAGCTCTAATGCGTCTTTTGGAGGACACTTCAATATAAGACCCGGTCTTATTTTACTACAACACCAGGTTTCATATAATTAATATAATATAATATAATTAACATAATGTAATATAGTATAATACAATACAATAAAATATAATACAACGTAATATAATACTGGGTCTTATATTAATTTTTCCTCCAAAAGATGCATTAGAGCTGATTGTCCAGATAGGTCTTATTTTCGGGAAACACGGTAGTTTCAACTCATTTAATCTATACTACGCTACGAGTGACACATAAGTCCCACAGTATTGGTGAGGAAACTGATGTTCAGTGAGATGAACAGTTTGCCTATGATACCACAACTGTTAATGTTAGAACAAAGCTTTCAACCCAAATTTCTTCAACTTAAGAGTTATCCTTTTTCCCCTGTAAATGTCCATTGCATCATGTATAGAACTAAATAGGTGTTAATAATAGTATTAACCATAAAAATCCCTAAGACTTACTGAGTACTCATCATGTGTCAGGTACACTGCTGAGCACTGAGGCCCTGAGATGAATTAGACACATCTTCCTCTCAAATACAGATTTAAACTGTATTTGAACCAAACTGAATTGAACCTAAAGCTTAGTGTTGCCAGCCTTAAAGTAATTCTGGGCTTTATCCAAAAACAGAAAGTGCTTAGTTTTGTTTGGCTTTGTTTTGCTTCTGTGACTATATAAAGTGGGAAAGAGTCTCTTTATCAAACAGTGTGGAGGCAGGCATCTCTTTTCCATGCCAGGCAAGTGACTTCAATAATTACCCAAGGAGCTGGAGAAATCCGGCTCCTTCCAATTAACTTCTGTTAGCAAGGGCTGTTGACTGCTTGCTTGACAGCCACACGCTGATGGGGGAGAGGAGTGTGCACAAGATTTCTTTGCATTTCATAGTTCACAAATTAAAGACACTGTCAAGAACAAGTCTGAGTTGAAGAATTGATTTATCTGGCACTGAGTGTGTGAGGAAGGGCCACTTCTGAGTCATTACAAACAAGTCTGAGGCACTTTCACACTATGTTCTGCATCTTGGTACACAAATCAAGCAGTTTTTGTTTTGTTTTTTTTTTTCCTTTCTGTTGCATTTACTCTGAGAGTTTCACTGACAGAAAGCATGGCTAGATCCCAGCTTTCTTAAATCCCAGCACTTGCAAAGTTAATGGCCGCTGTGATAATCACTTTGGCCTGAACTCAAATGCTTGTGGGGAGCTTCTGATGGTGAATGGGAACAAGTGGCCGGTAGATGAGATAAAGAAAACTCCAGAGAGCCTGATCTAGGCCAGATTAAGCAGTGCAGATTGTCAGACACAAAGGGGTATCATAATAATACATTAATCATAACAATAGTTAGGCAATAAGAGCCATCCCTCCCACAGCATCTACGTGTTAGACCCTTCTAGAGGTGTGTACACGTGTGTGTACGCATCTATGTATATACATATATGTAAAATACATTATGCATATTATATAATATTAATATAGATAATACACACAATGCATATATACATACCTATATATGGATAAACAGACTGTGAAAATGTCCTGTATATTATCACAATTTCTCTCTGGATTAGCACCCACTGATGATTCTTTTCTGATCCAGTCTTTACACTGATGATGTAAAACTTTAATTTTGCAACTTCTACACTTCCACCACATTAAACAATGGGCCTATTGCATTTTGCAAAACAAGAACCATCTCTTGCAAAACAAAAACCATCCCTTCTCCCCCATTGACTGAGTAATTGATTTGATCTATTTATTATTGGATATGGACAAATTGTTTTCTATTTTTTCATTTTTTTAAAATTCTTTATTGTACGTAATTATTTTTGTGTCAAATTGTTCCATATTTGTCCAGTGAAAGCCCCGTTAAGCTACTTGTGTGTTCTTGTGATATCGACCCACTATTTTTTGGGAGCATGCCTTAAATGTCAAGCATGACGTGATGTTTCAGGCCCATCTTGTACCTATCCTGCCCAGTCCAAGGATCAGACACTTCTCTGAGAGTCTCTGCTCCATGACAGTGAGGAATGGTATTAGATACCAAGATCTGGGAACTAGGTTTATTTATTGCTGTTGTGGTATCTTCCATTCCTGATCCTTTCAACAGATAAAGCTAGGGAATATATGCAAGCATAAAAACATAAAATATGCATGCATGTATACACAAAAATATACATGTGTATATGTGCAACAATGGGCATTCACACACAAATGCATATATAAATGTACAATGCACAGATATAGGCATATACAGAGGATCCCAAAAGAATGTATATACATTTTAAGGAAGGAAAAAACTGCATTAAAATTGCAATACTCAATATATACCCATAACAAAAGATGAATACAGGTCATATTTGACTTCTGCCATTAAAAGAGGTGCTCAAAGTGGTCACCATCAGTGTAATTTTAATACAAATTTTCCTTTCTTAAAATGTGTATCCATATTTTGGCACCCTGTATATGCAGGAATCATGAATTCACTCTACTACCTCAAATTCCCATCCCCAAAGGAATTCTTTGTTCTTTTGCCTTGTATCATTCAATACTTGTATACTTCAATTACACTGAAAAGCCTGTCTTCCTATGATATCAACACATTTATTCATTGTCTCAATCCTATAGCACATCTAAACTCATTTTAGAATTATTCTGCCCATTCCACTACAAACAAAACAAAACAAAAACAAACAAAAAACAAATGCAAAACTGAAAAAGAAACAGACCTATTAAAACAAAGTTTGATGTTTGTTGGCATTTCCTCCTCTTATTAACACTGCTGAAACTTAGAGTATATAGTCAAATACTATGAAAATGTTGCCTTGAATTCATCCTTCCTCCCTTTCCTTTCAGTTTACTCTGTTAATGGCTTTTGCCCCATTTTCTATAAGAGAAATTTAATTTTCTTTTCAATTTCTAATTTTCCTTGAACATTAGGGATATTAGTCTATTCTTTCTGATAAGTATACATTTTATTCCCAATTGGTCAGTGTGTTTTTGGTATTCATTTAAAAAAATTTTTTTTATGTACTTAAATTTATCTATTTTTTTTTTTAAATTGCATATGTTTTTTTTTTTTTTACTCATAGTTTGTAAGATTTTGTTTCCCCGTATACCTTTGTTTATGGAAGAATTCACCAACATTTCCTTTTTCTTCTAGTACTTACATACATTTTTTTAGTTTATAATTTCTTCCGAGTTGCTTTGGATTATCTACAGCTGTGATTTCCAAACAATTCTTCAGAAATTTATGGCTCCACAAAAGTGATTCAGGAGTAAAAATTACTAACTTAAAATATATTTACCAGTTAAAATATTTAATTAAAAACAACACATCTACTTCATCATGTCAAATCAAAAATTTATAATCCCATTGAAGACCATTTATACACTAAAATTTGCTGATAAGCAAAATAATTTTGGTAAAGCTATCACAATATGCATATACTTTCTCCTTCCATATCTGAACATATATTGAATCTTTGATAAATATGTTATTGATTAGCAACACAGTAGTCCTACCCTGATTGGTTTTGAAATGGAAGTCTATGCCTGTTAGCTAAAAACAAAACAAAACAAACGAATCTCTATAAACCAGTATATCAGATGTACCATGATTAATTAAGACTATGCAAAGCTCAGGTACACCTCCTTGGTGCATGCCCCTTATACACTGCAACGAAGAGATGTGAGCAGGAGCTAGGAAACACTTAAAACATTACAGTATGAGATTTCTCAGTACTTGTATTTGTATTTGAATTGTAAGTCCTTCTTGTCTTACTCTTATATTAATTTATTCCAAAATCATTTATTAAAAACATCTTATGTACCTGGCACTGCTCTGGGTCTTGGATATAAAGCAATGAACAGTCATTATGATCCCTGCCATTTTAGGAACTCCAGACAAGATATATTAAACTACTAATCTGAATCAAAAATGTTGAGAGAAGTATTGGATAGCATATGGTTATATAAGAGAATATATGACCAGTGAGGTACAGAAGGTCTCCCTGAGAAAACATTGCTTAAACTAAGACCTGAAAAAAAAATGAGTATGGCTAAGGAAAATGCCCCTTAATTTTTTTCGAGGTGTAGGGGTGGTAGAGAGTTTTCTCATGAGGTTGTGTTAAAAATATGAAAGGAGTATTCATTGTACTGTCAGCAAACTGTGTGTTTAAAGGATAGAAATCCAGGTTCCTTAGATAACAGATATTTACATGTCTTCTTTGGAAAAATGTGTATTCAGGTCTTCTGCCCATTTTTTAATTGGAATATTTTTTCTTTTGCAATGAGTTGCATGCATTCCTTATATTTTTTGCATATTAACCTCTTATCTGACATATGGTTTGCAAATACTTTGTTCCATTCTGTCAGTTTTCTTTTCATTCTATTCATTGTTTGCTTTGTTATTGTGTGGCTGGTATTGTTCAGAAGATTTTTAGTTTAATGTAGTCTTAATTATTTACTTTTGTTTTCATTGTTTCTGCTGTTGGTGATATATAGATATAGATATAGATGTAGATATAGATATAGATATAGATATAGATATAGATATAGATGTAGATGTAGATGTAGATATAGATATAGATATAGATATAGATATAGATATAGATATAGATATAGATATAGATATAGATATAGATTTAGATATAGATATAGATTTAGATATAGATATAGATTTAGATATAGATATAGATATATCATTGCCAAGACCAATGTGAAGGAGCTTTTACCCTGTTTTCTTCTAGGAGTTTTACAGTTACAGGACTTATATTGAAGTCTTTAATCTGTTTCAAAAAAAAATTGTGAGTGGTATAAGATAGAAGTCTAATTTCGTTATTTCACATGTAAATATGCAGTTTTATCAACACCATTTACTGAAAAGACTCTCTTTTCCCAATTGAGTATTTTTGGCTCACTTGTGAAATATTAGCTGACTGTATGTGTAGGGGTTTATTTCTAGGCTCTCTTTTCTATTCCACTGGTCTATGTATCTGCCTTTATACTGTCTCATAGTGTTTTGATTAGTACAGTTCTGTAGAATAGCTTGAAATTAGGAAGTTTGATGCCTCTAGCTTTGTTTTTCTTTCTCAAGATTCTTTTGGCTATTCATGGTCTTTTGTGGTTCCATACACATTTTAGAATTGTTTCTTTTTTCTTTTTCTGTGAAAAACACCATTGGAATTGTGATAGTGATTGCATTAAATCTTTAGAAGGATTTGGAAAATATGAGTATTTTAACACTCTTAATTCTTAACGCTAGATATCTTTCCATTTATGTGTCTTCTGCAATTTCTTATATCAAGGTCTTAGAGTTTTCAATATAGAAATCTTTCACCTCCTTGGTTAAGTTTATTCCTAAGTATTTTGTTGCTCTTGATGTTGTTTTTGTTATTATTATTATTATTATTATTTATTATTATTATTTTGTGATCCCCAATTCGTCTGGTGCCCAGTTGGCACTATACAGTTGTTATACTATTATTGACTATATTTCCTATGTTGTGCTTTACATCCCTGTGACTATTTCGTAACTACAAATTTGTAGTTCTCAATCCCTTTACCTTGTTTATCCAGTCCCCCAACCCTACCATCCTCATGAATCTGATAACCATCAGTTTGTTCTCTGTATCTATAAGTCTGTTTCTGTTTTGGTTTTTGTTTACTTTGTTCTTTACATTCCACATATAAGTGGAATACGTATTTGTATTTCTCAGTATGACTTATGTTACTTAGCATAATACTTCCTAAGTCCATGCATGTTATCAAAAATGGTAAGATTTCATTTTTTATGGCTAAGTAATATTCCACTGTCTTTATGCAATCATCTATGGATGGTCACTTAGGTTGCTTCCATTTCTTGTCTATTGTAACTAGAATTGCAGCAGTTACAGGGGTGCAGGTATCTTTTCAAATTAGTGTTTCAGATTTCTTCAGATAAATACCCAGTAATGGAATTACTGGATCAGAAGGTAGTTTTATTCTTAATTTTTTGAGGAACCTACAAACTGTTTTCAGTAGTGGCTGCACCAATGTGCAGTTCTACCAGCAGTGTACAAGGGTTTTCTTTTCTCCATATCCTCACCAACACTTGTTTTTTGATTTATTGATGATAGCCCTTCTGATATGGATGAGGTGATAGCTCACTGTGTTTTTAATTTGCATTTCTTGATGATTAGTGATGTTGAGCATATTTTCATATGAATATTGGCCATCTGTATGTTCTCTTTGGAGAAATGTCTATTAAGGTCCTCGGCCTATTTTTTAATTGGATTTTTTTTAATTGTTGAATTGTGTGAGTTCTTTATAAATTTTGGATAGTAACCCCTTATTGGATGTATCATTGGCAAATATCCTCTCCCATTCAATAGGTTGTCTTTTTTGTTTTTTTGATAGTTTCCTTTGCTATGAAAAACCTTTTTAGTTTGATGTAGTCCCATTTGTTTATTTTTCTTTTGTTTCCCTTGCACAGGGAGATATATCCAAAAAAAAATATTACTAAGAGCAATGTCAGAGAGTTTACTGCTAATGTTGTCTTTTAGGAGTTTTCTGGTTTCAGGTCTTACATTTAAGCCTTTGATCCATTTTGAATTTATTCTTGTATATGGTGTAAGAAAGTGTTTTTTTTTTTCATTTTTTGCATGTTTTTCAGTTTTCCCAACACCATTTATTGGATAGACTGTCTTTGCCCCATCGTGTATGCTTGCCTTTTTCATAGGTTAAATGACCATATAAGTGTGGGTTTATTTCTGGGCTCTCTATTCTGTTCCATTGATCTGTCTGTTTTCGTGCCAATACTGGGATGTTTTGATTACTGTGGCCTTGTAGTATAGCTTAATATCAGGTAGTGTGATACCTCCCACTTTGTTCTTTTTCAGGATTATTCTGGATGTTTAAACTGTATTGTTTTCTTTATTTCTCTTTCAGTTATTTTCTTGTAAGTATATAGAAATGTGTATCAAATCATCATGTTATACACCTTAAACTTACAGGATGTTATGTGTCAACTCTATCTCAATGAAACGGGAAAATAAACAAACAAAAAGATAACAGATAGAGCCCCCAAATCTTGAAGGTCTCCACATCAGACTCCATTGCTCATCACCTTTCCACACTCCCACATCTGGATAACTTATTGCTAAAGACTTGTGTTATTTAAGAATTGATCCAGTCATTGCCTTTTAGAGGATATCTCCCCTGTTCACCTGCCCTCTCCGTGCCTATCATTTGTGTTCTTATTGTATCCTATATACTTTTCTCTCTGTTTTAGTATTTATCATACTCTACTCTCTCTGTCTCTCTGTCCCCACCTCAGGATGCTCAGATCCTCCAGCTTAGGATCAAGTCTTATATATGCAACATAACTGTTAACACCTCTTTATTCAATCCATATATGTTAAGTAAATGAAGATGCTTGCCAAGATAAAAGAGGAAAACATATTGCATGTAAGGACAGCATGTTCTAAAAAGAGGACAAAATATGAAAGAGTGGTTTGGATATAAGAAATGGGGCAATAGGTGCGCTTGGGGGAAAAATGTACTAGAGATGCAAAAAAAAACCATCATGGAAAATCTGGAGAGAAAAGAAAATGTATGCCAGAAACTTAGGGACCTGTATTTTCTGGTAATAAGTGCAGACTTTATTTTACAGGCAATGGCAAACCAACGTAAACTCTGATAATTGTCCCCAAATATATCAGGTCCTCATTTCTGGAACTTGTAAATGTTAGTCTTATAAGGGAAATAACTTTTGCAGACATAGTTAAGTTAAGGATCTTGAGATAGAGAAATTATTCTGGATTATCCAGGTGGGTCCTACATTCAGTCATATGGCCCTATATAAGAAGGAAGCAGATATCCTACAAAATCTTTACAACATGATTGATTATATTCCCCAAACTGTCTTTCGTATCCCTGTGGCAATCTTGTGGTTACTGATCTGTGCTTTCTAATCCCTTCACCTTCTCCCTCATCCCTTAGCAATCCTCAGGTTTTCTCTATGTCTCTGAAACTGTTTCTGATTAGTTTGTTCATTTACTCTATTCTTTAGATTCCACATATAAGTGAGATCATATTAAAAAAAAGAAAAAAGAAGAAGCAGAGGGAGATCTGACACACAGAGAAGACAGAGCAGAGAAAGATTTGAAGATGCTCGAGTTGAAAAATTGGAGTGACGGGAAACTAAGGAATGATAGCAGCCAGCAGAAGTTGGAAGAGGCAAAGCACATATTCTCCTAAGAGCCTCAGGAGGGATTGAGAGTCTGGTCCATAGCACTGAGAGACAATAACTGTCTGCTCTTTAAAGACACTGAGTGTGTGGTAATTTGTTACAGCAGCCACAGGAATCTCATACAACTTCACTAGGGGAGAGGGAGAAAATTATTTGTAAGAGGAGAATTCTGGCATTAGTAAGGAAGGAAGCCTGGGGCAGGCATGCAGGAGCAGGGCAGGAAGCCAACTGGGGGATAATGACATTAGTGCAGGTGAGTCATCCACAGAGCATAAAATAATGTGGCAGCGCTAGGAATGGTGGATAGGGGATGAACATTCACCTGTCAGTATCCTTAGCTACAATGATTGATTCACGTGGCAAAGGGAAGTCTACAAAATTTAAATGAAGTAAATACAGTTTTATTGTCTTAAGGTGGTTAAAAAAAACAAATATCTAAATACATGTCTTTTAATCCTTGCAAATAGCGTAAATGCAACAACACAGTATACTGGGCGGCATCAGAATTAATCTTTTTTTTCCAGATGGGAAAGTAAGGATATTTTCTGCATACAGAAATAATTCCAGTTTCTTTGGAGCATAGAAAACCAGGGGTAGAAGGAAACTCAGAGAGTCTGACTTAGCCTCAACAGTCCTTTTTTTCACCATTCTAGGTTAGTGGTCATTCTGCTTGTCCAAGAAGCAACTCACTAATCCCCCAGGCAGTGGGCAGCACATGCATGCAGTTCTGCCTGCTATGCTCTCATGTAACAAATATTTATTAAACGCCTGCCTTGTATGCATTGAGTGCTTTTCTAGTCCCCCAGATCCGGCAGTCCATAAGAAAAACTCGTGGAGCTTCCATTCTAGAAGGAGATAGATCATAACCAAACACAATAACAAAACAATAATCAGATACTGACAATAAGTTCTAGGAAGTAGATGACATATAGTAAGGATATTGGATATTGTGATTAGGAAAGTCGTCTCTGAGGAGGCAACATTTGAGCTGAAAGATGAATGGCAAGTAGGAACTGGCTAGGCAGAGGTCTGGGCCAGGGCACTGCAGGTAAAGGTAACAGCAACGCAAATTCTTGAGGGTAGGAATGAGCTAGGTGTGTCTGGAGAACCGACAGAGGTCGGTATTGCTGCCACACAATGAAGGGTAAAATATCTGACAGTTACAATTCTGTGATGCTCCAGGATATACAACTCAGGGCAAGGGTAGGGTGGTTGTGTTAAAATGAGAAAAGGAATCCAGGGACCTGAGACTGAATCACTGCTTTTTGTGTGACCATGTGTGTGCTCTAATTGTTCTTTGCCCCTCTAGATTTCTACCTTCTGATATTTATGATAAGTGATGGAATGACGCTAGATCACTGATTTTCAAACTGTGCCTCATGAGGGCTACTAAGGGGCTTAGCCGATGGGGCTCAGATCTCACCAACTAGCTTCCTCCACAGTAGCCCCGTGTCTGTTGTTAGCATTTTCGTAAACAGTTTCATTTAATCAAAGGTTCCTGCAGGTCGGAAAAATTTATAAACAATTAGCTAACATAATGTATTTAATTATTTAAAACTTTGGAGTCCAGTGATTCTAAGCTAGAGATGATTTTTACTCACTAGGACAGAAAAAAAATGTACTCTAAATATGAAATGGATGGCTTTGTAAAGTAGCAAGCTCTCCATCACAAGAGTTTTTGCAAAAACAAACACAAACAAACAAAAATGCTTATATTTAGAAAATGCTGTGTTACACAAATTTAAATCTTTTCTTTGCTGCAAACACTTTCAGCGCCTTTAATAAAGATAATGTTCTTTGTGAATTTCCATGAGAAAAAAATGCAGTGTGCAGCATAGCCCAGGCTTCCTTAGCAACTTTGTTTTATAGAAAATGCTATAAAATTAGTGTTCCATGGAATCCTTTATTAAAACTGTTTTCTTATCACTCTGTGATTCTAGGACACTAGGCCTTTATCATAACCTCTAGAGAAATGGACTCATCTCTCTTCTGTTCACAACTATATTTGCAGTGCTTTGTATATTGCTGGGAGGGCACTATTCTACATATAGTTCTTGAATGGTTCTCTGAATGAATGAGTGGAAAGTAGGTAGAAAATCTAACTTTGTTTCTGAGGAAAGTAGAGCACTGTAGTTGTTCTCTGATGACACCAAAATCACACCAAAACCAGTGACATGGCCAAGGACCCATTATTCTGGCAGTATGATCCTAAGCCTTTTCTACGACATTCTAGTTTCTTTCAGGATTCCACCTTCTCTTATGTAGATCATTCATGTATTTGAGCATACTGTTTGACTACTTTATGTTCCAGATACTCTAGTAGCTTTGGGAAAGCAGTGGTGAGCTTACAGTCTAGGAGAAGATTCAAATGATAATCATATATTCCAATATATAATTAGGGAGTTGATATGTGCTAGGAAGAAAACATACAGATGGTTATGACCTGATGTAGTGTTGAGAATCATGGAAGAGTTCATTGAGAAATAACTTGTGAGATTTGAGATCGGAATAGCTTAACTACACACAGCAGGTAAAGGACAGTGGTTAACAGGCAAAAGAGAAGCATAAATAAGGCCCTGAGGTGGAGGTGAGCATGAGTAAAAGGGATGAAAACATGATCATAGAGGCTAGACTGAAGGAACTCAAACAGTTGTCCCTGAGGTGGGGAAACAGGGTAGTCCACGTTCAGGACATTTTCTCTCTCTCTCTCTCTCTCTCTCTCTCTCTCTCTCTCTCTCTCTCTCTCTCTCTCTCTCGTATATAAGTAATGGGAAGCAATAAAGGATATAAGGAAAGGAATGTTATTTTATTTACTTTTTTATTTTTTTTTTGAGCAAAACTTCATTATGACTGTAAAGTGCATTAAGTTAGAAGAGAAAATAATGTGATGAGGCTACAACAGGGCTGAAAGCAGTGGGGACAGAGAAAAGAGATCACTGAGATATGTAGCACCTAAAGCTTATACTATGTGGTACTCTAGTACATGTGGCACAGAAAGGAAACCATGATTTCTAAGTTGTGGATCTTCTGAAGAAATAGAAAGGGTTGGGCCTATTCTACTGTTAGTGGGAAGGATACAGGAGAGAGGAGGGTAAGAATGGAGGGAGAAAGAAAAAGAAGGAGGTAAAGGAGGAGAAGAGAGGAGTGGAAAGCGAGAGGAGAGGAGAGGAGAGGAGAGGAGAGGAGAGGAGAGGAGAGGAGAGGAGAGAAAAATTGAAGACACAGGAAAGGTTAATTGATACTGGTAATCAATGTTGTGATTGCTATTGTGCTAATAATGCTGCCATTCAAGGGAAGCTAGGAAAATAATCCACTTTACAAGGGAAAGACCTGGAGCTCAATTTTAGATCTGCTGAGTTTTGGGTTTCCTTGGGATATCAAATCAGAAATGTTGAAAACAAGACTGGAGCTCAGAAGAGAGGTCTATACTGGAGATATAAAATTACACACTTCAAAATTAAAAGATTACCTAAGTCCTTGGGCATGAATAAGACCATTTGAGACAGAAAATAATGCATGACAAGGGAACTGTGACATGCTTTAAACAATATAAATTGGAAAACAATAAATAGTATTTATCGAGCCTTTTCTATGTCTCAGGTACTGTCTTAAGGAATTAAATGAGTTATTTTTTTTAAAGATCATTTTGATGAAGACAATAGTAGTATCGGCACTTTTACAGAAAGGCTATCTGTGCTTAATTACTGGTGGTATTAGTTGCAGCTAGGATTTGCACCTGAACAGGCTGGTTCCAGAGCCTAAAATCACAACCGTGAGGTTATAGAATGGACCAACAAAGAAGCTCAGGAAAAGAACAGGAAAGGAGGAGGAAAGCCAGGAACAAAGATATCACAGAAGTTAAAGGAAGAAAGTTTTAAATAAGAAATAGGGACCATACTGAAGGTCAGTGGGCAGTAAAACAGGCTGAGGGATAAAAATTGCCTACTGCATTAAGCAACATGGAGATCTCTGGTGACCCATCTTGATGGAGGGATGGGAGCAAAGCCACTTTGAAATAGGGAGATAAAAGATTGGGAGGCAAGAGATGAATAAGGCAGTAGCTAGTGGGAGAGTAGTAAAAAAGAGTTGTTTTGTTTTGTTTAAAGAATAGAGAGGGTTGGATGTATTCTGGTGTTAGTGGAAAGGATACACTAAAGAGAGAAAGATAGAGACGGAAGATACAGGAAAGGTTAATCAATACGGGTAACGAATGTTGTGAGATTCAAGAGACAGCAGGAAAAATCAGGAGACAACACAAAGGAAAGCTGGATGGGATACTGAGGCAGAGCAGCGCTAATGTTATTGGCAAAAATGTGGAGAATTGGAGGCACATATTGGTCGGAGCATATATTGGGAAGATGAAAATTGAAGGGGAAAAAGCTTGATGGTTCTTTTGTTTGTTTTTGAAGAGGAATGTAGGAGTCAACGCTACCTGTGAAGTGCAAGAGGAGACATTAGTTGGTGGGGGAAGACTCGGAAACCTACAGGCCACGGAGAAGGTTTGAAGTAGTCATTGCAAGGAGCACATGAGGAAATACACCAGACTAAGAAGGACAGCTGGACAGTGTTGAAAGCCAGTTGATTGGGACTTTGATTCATTTATGGCAATACCAGTTGTGCTATGTGTGATTTGCTTTGGCAATGTTAAGCTGCTCCAGCACATGTGCTAAAAATGTGAATATTTGCTTAGGAAGTGGAAGCCAGACTCAGGACAAGAGTTTTAAGTAGGGCAGTTGTGTGTGTGTGTGTGTGTGTGTGTGTGTGTGTGTGTGTGTGTGTGTGTGTGTTGGGGGGAGGTCATATGAAAATTATATTGGATGGAGACTTTTTTTTTTTAATTCAGGACGTTCATAGTCAGAACTTAGAACTTATTTTTGTTTGGATGACACATCTTACTTCTTAAGTATCCATGAAAACTTACATTTTTAATAATTCTGTTTGTCTCAGCTTCTCACATAGTTTTTTTCCCTTCCCCACCCCTCCCAGTCCAACCTTTCCTTTTCCCTTCCCTCCTTTCATCCCCCTCCCTTCTTTTTCTTCCCTCCTCTAATTCTTCCTTTCTTTTCCTAACCTCCCTTACTTCTCTCCAGACTCATATAATTAAATTTACCTGGGAAGCTTCTGAAAACACTTACTCTGCATTACATCACAATCGGAATTAATTCAGAATATCTGGGATTAGGGCCAGTACATCAATACTGTGTTTGTTAAATGAACAAGTATCATTCAAAATCAAAACCCAATACAAACAGTTTATCCTATACATTTTACAATACATTAATATAATTGCATGCATAAAAACAACAAAACTTAAAAAAAAAAAGAGAACAAAACCAGATGTCACTCTGCCCCTCATCCTGCATCCTTAGCCAGTCCAATGTCTCACTGTAATCACCTGTCTTTCTAATTGTCAGTGTCCCTAGATGTGCTTCTGTGAACACTGGCAGAGCGTGGGAAAGAGGAGAGACTGCCTTTTTCTGGTGAAATTGATGTGTTGGGAGAAGTAAGGAGTCCAAGGTTCTCATTCCACTTTCTTCCTCAATATGAAACTTTTTTTTTTAATTTATCGGGGTGACAATTGTTGGTGAAATTACATAGATTTCAGGTGTACAATTCTGTATTATATCATCTATAAATCCCATTGTGTGTTCACCACCCAGAGTCAGTTCTCCTTCCATCACCATATATTTGATCCCCCTTACCCTCATCTCCCTCCCCCCATCCACCTTACCTTCTGGTAACCACTAAACTATTGTCTGTTGTCTATGAGTTCTTGTTTCTCATTTGTTTGTCTTGTTCTTTTGCTGTTTTTGGTTTATAGACCACATATCAGTGAAATCATAGGGTTCTCTACTTTTTCTGTCTGACTTATTTCACTTAGCATTACCATCCATGTTGTCACAAACATTCCTATATCATCTTTTCTTACCTTCAATAGATGAATGGTTAAAGAAGTTGTGGTATATATACACATTGGAATACTATCCAGCGGTAAGAAAAGATCAATATGAAACTTTAAGCAAGTGACCTCACTCCTGTGCGTTGCAGTTCCTTCTTTTAAAAGAAAAAACGTCAGCGTATTCCCCATAGGAAATCTCGACCGGTAGCATGAGGCAGTGATTTGAGGCCATAGAAAGCAGAGATTTGATATTTGCACCATAATAACCATTTATCAAATGCTTTTCACATTCAAAGTGCCTGGTACAACGGCGGCACATTGTGAGTATTGTTGAATGATCTAAAGTAGCAGTGGCTTTAGTGAGTGTTCATAAATACTTAGTGCACCCTTTAAAACACAGGAGTTTTGTGAATACAAGTCTCCAAATAGAGGATTTTAGGATGTTTGAAACTAAGACTTCTCACCCCTTCCTTGCCTCAATCAGCAGAAGAGATCATAGTATCCACCATAAAGTGAAATTAACCACCGACCATTAAATCATTCCTGGAATACAGATAAATAAAATGTTTGGTAGTTTAGATGCCCTTAATCAACTGAATAAAAGCTTTACCTGACAGTAGACAGGTAACACTTCGTTCAGGATGAATCCTAGCCTTTAACTCAAATTTGAGGCATTGACTATTTCTTCATAGAAATTATTTTATTCATTTTTCAGAACACATCCTGGTCCAAAGCTGGCTAACATTATACAATTCAAGCATAAAAAAAAAAAAAAAAATCTGTTGGCATGGGACTGTGATTCTAAGCTCTCAGCTTAACCACAAAGCTTTAATTCTTTGCCTGACCAGAGGGACCACCAGGCTGCAGGACAAGCCTTCTGAAATCTCTTTCTGGATTATTATCACATTTTCCAGACAGCAGGAACCTATTTCTATGACCAAGTCTTCTCAGATTTCATGGGGTTGTAAGACTATTGTTTATAAAAGAGGAAGAAAGGCTGGGGAAAAATTCACTTTTCTATTTGGTATACTTGCCTCCATTGGACAGGAAACAATTTGGGGATTATCAGTCACCTATAGTGGTTCCCTTAGTCAGCATTGTCTTCTATAACAATAAAGTAAGCATATCCTTGCATTTTTTAATTTATTTATCCATTTTTATAACATTTACTGTACCAAGTAGTTTGGCACCAAGTGTATGAGGAAGAATCCCCAAATGAAATAAATGATAGAGTCCTAAAATGCAATCAGATTTTCATAATTCAAGGAGGGTTTAACAAAGAGATAATTTACAAAAGTGTGGACAGGGTGGAGGAAAACTCAAAAGATAGGGCTGATTCCTCCTGGGGCTAGTAAGAAAAGAATTTCCAGGACTGAAGAATTAAGAACCGGAGAGAGTACCCCACATTCATTCACTCTCTGTCTCTCCAGTTCCCTCACCACCTCCTGCGAGGGCTTCCCATTTGCTGAATCCAACAAACCAGAAGCCAAGACATTCCCCTGACAGAGACTTGCAGGTCAGCCTCCCTTACTGAAAACAGGATAGAACAGAATAGAGTGGATGAAGAAGGGCTAACAGAAGACTCTTAGCATCCTGGGAGTACAAAGATGATTGAAAGGGAATGTTTCTACTCTGATTTGAAGATTTGAATCTAAAACATAACCACAAGGTAAGTCACTAATGAAGTTAGAAGTCTGAAATGTTTCTACTTACACACCTGGGGGAAAAATAGGTTGAAGCAACATGAAATGATGTCCCTTTCTTAAATTGTTAATTTGTATTCCTTCTCAGAGGCAATGCATTGTAATAGAAAAAAACAAAAGTTCTGTTGTTGGATAAATCCAGTTCAAATACTGACTTTGCCACTTACTATCTACTTGCCCTTGGGTAAATTATTTAACCTTTAATTCCCACACCTGTAAAAATAGGATTAGTTAAAACCTGCTAATATCCATGACATTGGTAATAGCTTAGAAACATATTATCTTTCATAATGTTTAATGATATCACTACTATATAAATATCAATCCTAAATTATCAGTGATTCTGTATTACGTCTATTGAAGGAAAAGAGGTATTTAAAATACAATATCCTTTGTCCTACTACTTATTGACTTTTAAATTATTTGTTTTCTATTATTAGTTAACTTTGATCTTTCATTGGAGGCATAGTGATAACAGCTCCATGAATAATAGGCTACAATTCCATTTTACCAATGATTGACCTGAAGTTCAGAGCAGATAGAGAATCTTCTTGTGATTATATCATTGGTAAATCAGGTAATTCTATGTGTCCACAAAGTGCATATTTTATTATAATATATAATACATTATGTGACCTGGAACCCCTTCATACAGAAGTCATGCTTGCATGTGGAAGGGAGAAATGACAATAGTTAAAAAAAAACAAACACAAAAAACATGAGGTGTGAAGGAAAACACATTTTTAAGAGGGCAATGCCTTATTGCAGGTGGGTGTGTAAGATGATGGAGAGAAAAAAATAAAATCAGATCTGAAATTACCTATGAATAAGCCAATGTTGTCCTAGAAAAGAGATGACAAGAGGAATGCCACAAGTATAGTCATTTATTGAAGAACTGATACAAGAGAACAAAAACTAAAATGTAAAAAGCCATCATATAAGAAATGTCCCATTTGCTGGATATGAGCATGCAGAAGATGAATCAAAATTAATGCTGTTGTCATGCTAAGTCTTTTATGAAGAGGAAACTGGCTTACACGTCTCCCAAGAGTTCCCTAAACTCTCAAATTCAATCTTTCTCCACAATTCGAAGCCACATGTAAGACATATATAAATCAAGAATAGGTTATGTAGCGACTATTACGTATTGTCTTAACCTGGGCTCTTTTGAGTGCACTCAAAATAGAACTCATTCAAAATAAATCTGAAAGGGGAATTCATTGGAAGGATATAGATATTTCATCTGGTAGCTATTCATCAGACCTGGAATCAAGAACTGAAAAAACATGGGTTCATTTTACTCCCACTGTTCATCATCTCTGCTTCTCTCCAAGCATTTGTTTCATCAACCCTGTCTGTCTCTGCACAGCTTCCCTCCACTTTGGCATGAGCAAACAACCACAGCTCTGGCTTCTCATGATTCCTCTGTTCAATCCATCAGACACAGACTGCAGTCTCAATTAGCAAGAAAGAAACCTGGCAGGCTCACTCATTTCAGGTGATTTCTCCTGCCGAGTTTTCTATTGGTGGTGTCATTGACTTGCAGTCCAGAGGACTATGGAAAGGATTGTCTAATATGAGGCCATGAACAGAGTCTATTAGAAATGGTACAGCAAAAGGAACAAGCTTGTGTGCAAATGGAATGGAATGTAGCATGTGTATGCTTAGTTATGTGCACATATCATGAAAATTGTTTCAAAAAGCACTGGATTTACTCCAGAATATCAATATTCTTCTTTAAATGTCTTTAAAACATTAGACAATATTCCATACTAAAGCTTTATCATTTGCCATCTAGCACCTCCACAATAAGCATGGTTGGTAAGAACTATTTCAGTCTTCATTTTGTATTTTTTTATTAATGGTGAAAGTAATAAATGTAAATTATTAAAAAAATGGGGGGGTGAGTCTAAAGAACCAAGTCAGAAACAATGATACCACCCAGCAACAACCAATGTTAACATTCGGTGTATGGCCTTCAAATGTAAATCTACACACAAACCCATTCATACACTTGACTTTACACTCTGCATACTATTTAAAAGTGCTTTTTGTAAATTAATATATTTTTGTTATTTTTTTCTTCATACCAGATATTCTTTTATGGTGTTTTTTAATGTATGTGTGATATTTTATAAATTTCTGAACAACAAAAAATTTGATCATTCTATTATGAGCAATGTAAGAATATGTATATATATACATATACACACATATATATACATATATATGTGTGTGTATATATATATATATATATATATATATATATATATACCTGTATTTATCTATATCTGTATCTATGTGCACATATATATATATATATATATACACATATTTAGATATGTAATCTACATTTTTTGTGTATATGTTTAATTATTTAGATTAAATTTGGGGAAACAAATTACTTGGTGAGTGAGATAAACTATGTAAGTCTTGATACGTATACCAACCCAAAAAGACTGTGCCAACTTATATTCTCCTCAGTGTTTAAAATGTCAGTGTTTAAGTGGTCACCACCACCACCCCCACCACCACTACCACCACCACCACCACCAAACTTGCCCAATGGGAATGATAAACTACCTCATTGTTTTAACTTATGTTTTTCACAATTTCACAATTGTTCAATTTTTACAATTAAATTGAACAATTTTAAATTCTTATAATTGATAGGCCATATTCAATTCATACTTTGTTGTGTGAGATGTTTTGAAAGTTTTTCCCCAAACTTTCACAATCATTAACTTACACAACCTAAGTTTTACTTTCTTATAATCTTCCTGGAAAAAACACAGGAGGCTGTGCTATGATATTCAATTTAGAAGACAATTGTGAAGTTGGAAAATGCCTTGCCAACGGACTCATAAAAACTGGGTTCAATTGCAGGTTCTGATATTTAACCTCAGACTCATTTACAGAATGGAGACAAGAATCCCCACCTTATATAATAGGATTCATTTCTTTTCATTTCTCTGAGAATGTATTGCACAGAGCCATCTCTATTGCGTATACGTTCTTGTCCTCTATACTCAGAAATATTCAACTTGCGTACTATTTTTGAATTTGCCTTGTTTTCCTGTTCTCAGAAATTTCAATATGTTTTTCACTACCTAACATAATCTTCTCTCCTTCTTTCTGATTCTATACATCTTCATTATTTTAATTTTACACCCACATAAAAACCTTCCTTTAATTTAATTCATGTTACTTTAGCTAATATGTGGTTATATGCTTCAAAATTTCCTTTATAATAATTACTGTATCTGATATTTCTCAATTTAATGTCTGTGTTTCTAAGCGGTTAGGTATCTTGAAAGCATGCCCCATTTCTGTCTTGTTCATTATTATATCGACAGTGCCTAGAGTACTTAAAAACCAATAATATTTGTATAAATTGATAAGGAAATGAACCACGTTTTTCGGCTGAACAATAGTTCCTCTTCATCCAAATTGCATTTATCCATTTATTACTTGTTGCAAATATTGTCTGTTTGTTTAGTTTGAGGGAATCAGAATAAAAAGTTTATCCGTATTGGGTAGACTTGTTTTCTCAAGCATAAGGTGACATTTCAGTAAGGGCAGCCTGCACACCTCTGGTCATAGCTGAAATGATTTTAGGTAGTAAAAATATATATATATTTTTAATAGTTATATAAGTATTTTTTATTATAAGCTATAAAGAAAGTCTATCAGTTTCTCATGTTGGTACAAACATCTAGTGCACATTCCATCTGCCTTTCTCCTTCTTTGCTGGATACATAGGAAGACTTTATCCTCCACCCCCACCCCTACTACTCTTTATAATTTGTTAGGGTCATATGACAATTGCTGGCCAATGAGCTGAGGGTGGAAATTATGTGAGTCATTTTAAGACTAAACATATAACTGCCTTTTTGAGATCTCCCTCGTGTTTCTTTTCTTGCCACAGAAACGGAGAGGTTCTCTTACTCCTATGCTGAAAAGACTGATAAAGCCTCTGTCTGCCTGGGTCCTTGAGTTATACAGAGCAAAAACTGTATACAGCAAAATGTCACTGCCTCCTACTGATCCCCATGGGCTATCAAGAATGAGCAACGTATAAAACTGTATTGTAGGGATTGTTTATTATTGCAGCTTAACCAAATTTATTCTGACTATATTAGTGACAATAATGTTGCCTTTCAAAATAACCTATTTAATTTAAAATGAAGTGATTTGTAGAAATATATTAAGTAAACAATATGAGAGTCCAATTTACCATGTGATCAAGCAATTCCATGGCTGGGTATATACACAAAACAACTGAATTCAGAGACTTGAACAGGTATTTGTGAAACCATGTTTATAGTAGTATTATAAACAATAGCCCAAAGTTAGTAACAACCCAAATGTTCTTCAGTGGATAAATAAACAAAATGTGGTATGCATACACTGTTTCATTAATCAACTTATATTGATTGGCTTGCTTGCAGCAAATATTTCACAATGTGAACCTAGATTAGGCCATTAAGTGGTATACCTTAAATGTATGCACTTCTTAATGTGTTAATTATACCTTAATAAAGCTAAGGGGAAAAAAAGAATGAACCTTGAAAACATTATGTTAAGTGAAGTAAGCCAGACACAAAAGGATGAGTCATATTGTATGATTCCATAACTATGAGGTACCTAGATTAATCAAATTCATATAGACAGAAAGTGAAATACTGGTTCTCAGAGGCTAGAAATAGGGATAATGGGGAGGTAGTGGTTAATGGGTACCAAGTTTCAACTGGCAATGATGAAAACACTTTGGAGATGGGTGGTGGTGATGGCTGTACATCAATGTGAATGCATTTAATAGCGCTGAACTGAATACTTAAAAATGGTTAAAATGATAAATTATGTGTTATACATGGTTTATAATACTATAGTAAAAACATACTTCAGGTGATATTCAGTTATTGTAAAAATTATTCATATAATAATCAAATAGTTAAAGGTTTGGAAATACTGACATAGGGAATGAGTTTGAGCTTTCAGATCAAAGAAACTGACTTAAAGGTCTGATTTGGGATTTGAAGTGGGCACTATTACATACAGAGGGTGCCAAAAAATGTATACACATTTTAAGAAAGAAAAAAACTACTAAAATTGTAATATTCAATACAAAAGATGAATACAAGTCACATTTGACTTCTGCAATTATAAGAGGTGTTCAAAGCGGTTACCATCAGCGTAATTTTAATACAGTTTTGTTTTGTTTTTTCCTTTCTTAAAATGTGTGTACATTTTTTTGGCACCCTCTGTACTTGCTGACAACTTTTGGCAGTTGTTGACCTTCCTCAGCCTCACTTTCATTGTATATAAAATGGGGTCATTGTAAAGATAACCAAGGTAAAAGGCAAAACAAAGTAGGCACATTGTAGAAACCTACGTAATGGTTCTAGTTATGATGTTGTCATTGTTTTTGCTATGTTTTACAACAAATGGGAGACCTAAGTGTTATGCAGTGTTTTTGGCTCCCCATGCCCACATAACATAAATTTGGTTAGAAATCAAGTTATGAAAAATGAGATTTTGTTCCAGTAGAGTTATTGAATATTTTATCATTTTAGAAGTCCAATTTTCTTCACTCATTCTCAGTGTTTTCTGCCTTTATAAGATAAGAAACAGAATCAATTTATACTGTCAAACACTAGCTACCTAGCTATCTAAAAGACTACTTCATTTAACCTTCCTGTATGTTTACCTTGCTGAAAAATAGTTAAATGCTTTCAATAAAACATAAAACCACTAACAGTCAAAACCTACCAAACACTTCTATTGCTCCAGATATAAATAGACCTCTTGAGACAAATGAGCTATTTAGCTTAATAAAATTTTACACACTTAACTCTGTAGACAATTTGCAAGCAAGCATGGTCATGTCCATTTTGTTGAATGAATTTTTGTTTGAATGCCTATTATAGGATGATTGGGGTTAGGGGAGCGAAGAAATAAGAATATCTCCATAGACTCTCAAGGAACTATAATATAAATCTCATCGACCAATTTGTGATGTGAATGACATCTTCTAGATAAAGTGTCCATTGGTGAAAGTTAACAAAAGCAATGATGAGTTAAGTAAGTCTCATTCAATACAGCCTAAAATGAAGTGTATGCTATAAAATGAATTTCCCTTATAATATTGGTATCTGCCATATTATTTCTTGATTCCTTGCTTCTGTTTATACTATGCCAGTGTGTGGAGGACACTTCTCTCTTATACATCATTACATATGAGGTCTGACAATTAAGTTTGAGAACTTGGAGCAACAGCTAATGTTTTGTGACATCAGAAAGATTATTCATTATGAATTTGTACCAACTGGACAAACAGTTAACCAAGTTTCCTATCTGGAAGTGCTGAACAGGCTGCATGTAAAACTTAGATGACCTGAACTTGTCGCTAACATTTCCTGGCTCTTGCATCACAACAATGCACCAGCTCACACAGCACTCTCTATGAGGGGGTTTTAGCCAGTGAACAAATAACTGTATTGGAACACCCTCCCTACTCCCTCCCGATCTGGCCCCCAATGACTTCCTTCTTAATCTGAAGATAAAGGAAATATTGAAAGGAAGAGATTTTGATGACATTCAGGACATCAAGGGTAATACGATGAGAGCTCTGATGGCCATTCCAGAAAGAGTTCCAAAATTGCTTTGAAGGACGGACTAGGCACTGGCATCAATGCATAGCTTCCCAAGGGTAGTACATCGAAGGTGACCATAGTGATATACAGCAATGAGATATGTAGCACTTTTTCTAGGATGCGTTTGCATACTTAATTGTCTGTAATGTTCTTTGAAGTCAGCTCCACCCATTACACTCCATCAGTGTTTCAAAAATCAGTATCATCATTAATATAAAATTCTAACACCAGATTACACATTGTTCTCTGTTTTCTACCAATGCCTAGAGAGACATTCCTTTTTATTTAAATTTAAAACATCATAAAGAAGAGATAAACCTTCACTTACGCATTTATATTCTTCATAGTTTTCAGAAAAGAGATTATTATAATTTAGGCATTCAATAAATACTTACAAATATGACTTAGCTAACATATTATTGGAAACAAGAAGGTTTACTGAGTCTTTCTCGTTACAAAATTCAGTGACAATGCACTCTTTTTATTATAGGTATCACATAAATTCCACAAGTGTTTAAGTTGCATTGGTAGCCCTTACAGGAAATTAATTCTCAATGTTTCTCATGTACCTTAGGCATTTTTGCCTTATTGTTCTCATTATTCCATGGTAATTGTTTACCATGAAACTTAAATGCAACTTAGTATGCAATGTAAGGCAAAGAAATCAACCAAATTGATCAAACTAATAATATATTTATAGAATAGAATAACTACATTACAGAATTAAATTAACATTATAATTTAGGAAAATGTCCTCATGTAATGAGAGATAAAACATCTATTTTCAATATAGCAGTCCTGCCAGGAGAAGTTTTCAGTTCCCTAATAATTTAATTTGGTGACTTTACAATAATGGTATTGTTCAATAGTCTTTGGTCCACATCATACTTTTTTTTTTAAACCTGTAGACAATGACTATACGTCATTTGGTATAATGAATAAAGTAAATCAATAACATACACTCAGACCTAAAGCCAGCAAATGAGAAGAATAAATGATCAGTCTTTTCAAATTACTATTTTCAAACATCTATAATGACAATTGTCTAAAAGAAAACAAAAATCCAGGAGAAAAAAAACAATCTATTATTTTTTTCCTTAATTTTCTTTAGTCCATTAGGTAAATACTTTATTTAAATTAAAATTTCTGACATCAGAAACATGGCAGCATGAGGGGTCCCTCTTGATCTCCCCTCTTGAAGTTACAACAATGTGAACAGCTGAAATTCAATAAAAGATCACCAATAAAATACAAACAGATCTGAGAGATATGAACATCAAGACATCTGAAGGTGGGAGAATCAGGGTGAAGAGGGGAGCCGGGAAGGGAGAAGTGAAGGTACAGGGGCTACGGCGCAGCCAGGAGCTCACTGTGGTCCTTGGAGAGGGGAGGATTGAGACTCAGGTGCACTCTCTGTGGCTCCAAGCATTTCTGCCTGAGTGATCAGCGTATAAAACAGGTGAACCCACAATCAGGGCAGAGACCTTGGGGCAAAGACTGAATACAAAAGAGCTACAACTATGGTCTAACAGCACTCACTGCCAGGCAGAACACAAAGCCATGGAGCCTGGCTGCCTCCCCCCACCCTCCAAGAGCTAACTCCTAGTGTTAGCAATGAGTCCCAGAAAAAAATAAAACAAAACTATAGCACTGTTGGATTAAACAGCGGAATGGCTATAGCCATGAGAACTGGAGACCTGGTTTCTGAGCAGCAGACATAAACTACGGCTAATCCCAGGAACAGAAAAGAATATATAGGGGCAAGGTAGTGGTGGTCTGGCAGTCCCCATTACTCAGAGGAGAACAAAGCCAAAAACATACCAGCGGCCTCTCCCAGCCCACACTACCTCCACCTTTCATGGCTGATCCAAGTATGGTCACTCAGGGTTGCTGAGGCGCACAGCTCTGCATCTGTCTGCAGAGGCAGCACAGGCATCCCAGGGACTCAGAACCCCATTGCCACCACATCCTCCAATGGGGGTGGTACCCTGAGTCTGAGTCAATGTGGCCACAGAAGAGACACACACCTTCCCAGGAAATATTCCATCTCAAGAAACCAGCACAGGGTAAGAAAAAACAGTCCATTACTATCTACTAGGAAACAAGAAAGACCTCTTCATGTCAACTTGCTGCAGAATTCATCACCATAGATGCCCAGGAAGAGAAACAATTCATCAATTACCATGAATAACCAAGACAACAAGGCAGCTCAGAAAGAAAATGAAAAATCTCTAGAAAATAAACTTAAAGATATGGAATTATGTAACTTAAATGACAGATAATTCAAGACTGCAGTTTCTGAAGAAACTAAACAAGATGCAAGACAACTCAGGCAATTTAATGAACTCAGAAATAAAATCAATGAACATAATGAATGCTTTACCAAAGAGATTCAAATTTTAAAATAAGAAGCAAATAGAAATTCTGGAGCTGAAGAACTCAATAAAAGTGATGAAGAATAACATAGCCAGCTTAGGTAATAGAGCTGACCAGATGGAGAAAAGAATTAGTGATATTGAAGATAGAAATATGGAAATCATGCCGATGGAAGAAGAAAGAGACTTTAGAGTTAAAAGAAATGAAAGAACTCTACAACAATTATCTGATTCCAACAGAATGAGCAATATAATAATGGGTTTGCCAGAGGAGAAGTGATGTAGAAGGGCACAGAGAGTCTTTTCAAACAAATAGTCAACAACAACTTCCCAAACCTATGGAAAAAACTGGATCCTCAAATCCAAGAAGAAAACAGAGCACCTAATTACCTCAATCTTAACAGGCCTTGCACAAGGCACATTGTATTGAAACTGTGAAAAATTAATGACAAAGAAAAAATTCTCAAGGCAGCCAGGGAAAAGAAGAAGGTAACCTACAAAGGAAAGCCCATTAGATTATCATTCGCTTTTTCAACAAAAACTGCAAGCCAGGAGGGAGTGAAATCAAATATTCAAACAATTGAAATAGAGAAATTACCAGCCAAAAATAATATAGCCAACACAGTTATCCTTTAGATACGAAGGAGGAATAAGACCTTTCCAGATATACAGAAGCTGAGGGAATTTTCCACCGTAAGGCCTACATTACAGGAAATACAGAATCAGGTTATGCTATGTGAAACAAAAAGACAAAAAGACACAAAATTATGAGTAAGATTACTAACAGACAGGAAGAAACAGGAAATGGCAACCCCTACAAAGAATTGGGCACTATGCACTTAAACATAGCATAAAGGGCAAAGAAAATAAAAAGAAAAATAGAAACAGGAAAGAAGATAATTTGCTACTGTAACTCACAAATGAACTTACCATATAAATAGGGTTAATTTGTGACAATAAAAACAAATGGGGAGGAGGTAAAGATGTGGATTTGCAAAAAGGAATATAGATTCAAAGCATGCTGAAGAAAAAGGACTACTGTATATGTGAAACTTTCTTTTTTACATAAACTTAATTGTAACCACTCAATAATAATAATAATAATAATAATAATAATAATAATAACAACAACAACAACCCAGAACTGACACTCATAACAAGAAAGAGGAAACAGAGAAAAACATCATAGAATACCACCAAACTAGAATAACAGACAGAAACACAAAGGCAAAGAAACAATGGAGACACTGAGCTACCAGAAAGAAAAAAATAAATAAAAAAATAAAATAGCAATAGGACATCCTCATATGCCAACACTCACTCTAAATGTAGATGAACTGAACACTCCAATAAAAAGGCACAGGGCAGCAAATTGGATCAAAACACAAAACCCAACCATATGCTGCCTCTAAGAGACACCTTTCAGTTATCAGGATAAATATAGACTCAAAGTAAAAGTAAGGAAAATAATGCTCCAAGCAAATGGGATCCAGAGAAAAGTGGATATATTCATACTTATATCAGATGAAACACACTTCAAGACAACAAAAGAAACAAGAGACAAAGATGGACATTTAGTAATGATAAAGAGGACAATATAACAAAACATAACACTTATCAGGATATGTACTCCCAATCAGGAAGCACCAAAGTATATAAAGCAACTACTAACAGAACTGAAGGAAAAAAAAATGACAAAACACAATTATAGTAGGGGAACCAAATAAGGCATTGACAGCTATGGATAGATCATCCAAAAGAAAATCAACATTGACAGCTATGGATAGATAATCCAAAAGAAAATCAACAAGGAAATATCAGCCTTAAATGACATATTAGACCTAATGGACATAACTGATATTTACAGAGCCTTTCATCCTAAAATACCAGACTATACATTCTTTTCTAGTGCACATGGAACATAATCAAGAATAGATCATATGTTGAGACACAAAACCAGCCTCAACAAATTTAAGAAGATTGAAATTATACCAAGCCTATTCTTTGACCACAGTGCTTTGAAATCGGAGATCAACAGCAAAAAGAAAGCAGAAAAAAAACAGAAATACGTGGAAGATTAAACAACATGCTACTAAAGAATGACTGGGTCAAAGAAGATATAAGAGGAGAGATCAAAGGCACATAGAAACAAATGAGAATAAAAATACATTGTATCAAAATTATTGGGACCCTGGGAAAGCAGTATTAAGAGGTAAATGTATATCATTAGAGGCCTATCTCATGAAACAAGAAAAAAAAAACAAATAAAATACCTAACATTACATCATTACAAATTACCTAACATTACATTTAAGAACTACAAAAGAAGAACAAATGAAACCCAAAGACAGCAGAAGGAAATAATAAAAATTAGAGCAGACTTGAATGAAACAGAGAACAAAAAGAGAATAGGAAAAAATAATGCAACAACGAGTTGGTTCTTTGAATTGATTAATAAAATTGACAAACCTCTGGCAAGACTAACTATGGAAAAGAGAGAAAAGACACAAATAAACAAAATCAGACATGAAAAAGGAGCAGTTATGGCAGATACCACAGAAATATAAAAGATCATACAAGAATTCTATGAAGGACTATATGCTACCAAATCCAATAACCTTGAAGAAATGGACACATTTTTATAAACATACATATATGTTTAAATATAACAGACCTAGACTGAATCATGAAGAACTGGAACATCTAAATAGACCACTCAACAGTAAGGGAATTAAAATAATCATCCAAAACTTTCCCAAAAAGCAAAAGTCTGGGACTAGATATAGTCATCCATGAATTCTACCAAACATTCAAAGATATTTTAATACAGGTCCTCCTCAAACTCTTGCAAAAATTAGAGAAGAGGCAGTACTTCCTAACTCATTTTATAACGTCAGCATCACCCTTACACCAAAGCATGGTAAGGATAAAAAAAGAAAAAACAAACAAACAAATAAACAAACAGAAAACTACAGATCTATATCCATCTATGATGGCTACAAATGCAAAAATTCTAAAGAAAATCCAATACAATAATACATTAAAAAGATTATACATCATGATCAGGTGGCGTTCACCCCAGGACCATAATGATGGTTCAACATATGTAAATTGATCAATGGGATACACCATATAACAAAATAAAGGATAAAAAAACATATGATCATATCAATAGATGTATAAAAAGCAGCTGACAAAAATACAACATCCATTTATGATTAAAGCAGTTAACAAAACGGATATAGAAGGAAACTACCTCAACACAATAAAGGCTGTATATGACAAACCCTCAGCTAATATCATAAACAGGAATGCCCCCTATCACAACTGTTATTCAACACAGTCTTGGAAGTTCTAGCCAGAGCAATCAGGCAAGAGAAAGAAATAAAAGGCATCCAAATGGAAATGATGAAGTTGAATTGTCATTTTTTGCAGATGACATGATTCTTTATATACAAAACCCTAAAAACTCTACCAAAAAGCTATTAGAAACAATAAACAAATACAATACAGTTGTTGCCTACAAATTCAATGTACAAAAATCCATTATATTCCTATATACTAGCAATTAAATTTCAGAAAAAGAAATGGAAAAAAATCCTTTTACAATTGCAACAAAAAGAATAAAATACCTAGGAATAAACTTAACAAAGAATGCAAAGGACCTCAACACTGAAAAGTATACTACATTATTATAACTAATTGAGGAAGACACAAATAAATGGGAAGATATTGGTGATCATGGATTGAAAAAAAAATCAACAGTTAAAATGGCCATATTACAGATTTCATGCAATTCCAATCAAAATTCCAAAGGCACTGTTTAGAGAATTAAAACAAAAAATCATCAGATTTGTATGGAATCACAAAAGACCCCGGATAGCCAAAGCAATCCTAAGAAGAAAGAACAATGCCTGACTTCAATTTACACTACAAAGTGATGATAATCAAAACAGCATGGTATTGGCCAAAAAACTTAAAACAAAGACCAATGGGATAGAATTGAGAACCCAGAAAAAAACCCACATAAATGTGTATATGGTCAGATGGTTTTTGACAAAGAAGCCAAACACATACAAATGGAGAAAAGAAAACCTCTTCAATAAATGGTGCTGAGAAAACTGGAAAGCCATGTGCAAAAGAATGAAACTAGAGTGTTATCTGCCACTATACATCAAAATTAACTCAAAATAGATAAATACCTAAATATAAGACCTGAAACAATAAACTGCATAGAATAAAGCATAGGTACTAAACTTATGGACCTTGAGTTTAGACAGGATTTTATGAATTTGACCTCAAAGGTAAGGGAAGTAAAATCAAAAATAAATGAAAGGGACTATATCAAACTAAAAAGCTTCTACACAAAAAATAAACCATCAACAAAACAGAAGCAACCATCCAAATGGGAGAAGATATTTGTAAACAATATTTTGATAAGGGGATAACATCCAAAATATGTGAAGAACTCATACAACTCAACAATAAAAAAAATCCTATTAAAAAATGGGCAGAGAATTTGAACAGACACTTCTCCCAAGAAGACATACAAACGGCCAACAAATATATGGGAAAATGCTCAAGTTCATGAGCTATTAGGAAATGCAAATCAAAACCAAAATGAGATACCTCCTCACACCTGTTAAAATGGCTATCATCAACAAGACAAGTAATAACAAGTATTAGAAAGGATGTGGAAAAAAAGGAACCCTCATATGCTGCTGGTGGAAATGTAAATTGATACAGCCGCTATGGAAAACAGTATGGAAGTTCCTTCAAAAAATGAAGAATAGAATTACCATACAACTCAATAATCCTTTATCTGGGTATCTACCAAAAAAAATCTGAAAACATTTATCCATAAAGATATACGTACCCCTATGTTCACTGTAGCATTATTCACAGTGGCCAAGACATGGAAACAACCAAATTCATTGGCTAAAGGAGATGTGTTACATATATACAATGGAATATTACTCGGCCATCAGAAAAGATGAGATACTGCCATTTGTGACCATGTAGATGGATTTTGAGATCGCTATGCTGAGTGAAATAAATCAGAAAAAGTCCAGAATCATATGTCTTTGCTCATATGTGGCATATAAAACTGAAAGCAACAAACAAACATGACAAACAAACAAAAAATTATAGAAACGGACAATTTAGTGGTTACCAGAGGATAAGTGGAGAGCAGGGATGGTAGAAGAAGATAAAAGGGGTCAAATATATGGTGACGGAAAGAGAACTGACTCTGGGTGATCAACACAATGCAATATATAGATGATGTATTATAGAATTGTACACTTGAAACCTATATAATTTTACTAACCAATGTCACCCCAATAAATTTAGTAAAGATACAAAACAAGTGAATTAATTAATAACTCTAAGGCTTTTCATGTTTGACTAACTGTATTTAAAACAACATAAAAATATTACTTTAAAATTATATCTAAGGTACAATTAAAAGGCCACTCATATACACTTTAAGTATATATGTGATTGCTACAGTTTGGCTCAGGTTTTAGTCGCTCACTAGGGAAAGTTAATACTCCATTATCTATGCTATCCTATGTGTCATTTACATATCCATATGTCAAGCTTTGGGTTAAACATTTAGGTAATTTTAAGCAAATTAACTGACTTAAAGGTCAACTATCGGCTATACAAAGAAGACATATCAAGCAATGATGATGTTGCACTATTACTAATATTATGCATACTATTAAAATAATAGTAACACACACAATGTGATATATTGATGATGTATTACAGAATTGCACACTTGAAACCTATGTAATTTTGCTAACCATTGCAGCTCCAATAAATTTTAATAAAAAACAAATTAAAATTAATTATAATAATTACCATGTGATGAAGATGTCACATATGCAAAATATTACATGTCATCTTATTGAAGCCTCCAATAAATGTGAACTTAGAAGGCTGCCACAGCCTAGAAATATTAAGTAACCTGCTTACATTATGCTATGCAACTAGAAAGTGGCAAAGCTGAAGTCCAATCTCAGGTCTGTCTGACTGCCTCCCAAGCACAACCTTATTAGAATGAGTCATGATCAGGGCTGATTTCTGGTGGTAAGCCACCTTTTTTCACTCTGCTGAGTGGCCCTAATATTGGACTATGCTCACGTTTCTTTCTGTTTGGTACTTTTATTTCATTGTTGTACAATACTTCTGTGGATACAGCTGCCACTCCCACTGTAACCCATGGTCAGATATGGCTCTGTTTAGCTAACTGCAAACATATGCTTAACAAGAATGACTCAACATATAGATAATTGACTGTCCTTTAATACTCTCACTTGATATTTAGCAGCATATGTCACAAGTCTTAGTCCGTTATACAGTCACTTCATTGGAACAGATGTTGATCAGGAAAGATTGAACATGGGGAATCAATTAATATAAAAGACCAACTGGAGTATTTTCAAAATGGACACTGATGGCCAGATACACCAACCCTCATAGAGCTAGCAATTGGAACTGCACTGCTGTCCCCACATCTATGTATTTCTGGTGAGTCAGTAATTCTTCTTGTCTGTGGGGATTATCCAGCTGTCCTCTTTGGAGTGGATCAAATATTTAAAGAAAAACAGAGAAAACCTTTTCATCTCTCTAGCTCAGGAAAAGTGAAGTAATCCCTGTCAATAAACATCTTTGGACTTCACAAATTTCCATCTTCCTCAATTATTATTCATGTCTTTTCAAACCTCGAACATACTCCACGGGGATTTGATAGTATACAATTTTTCAGTCAAATTGCCACAAATACCCATGGAAAATTCAGTTTGACTTGGGGATTATCCCTAAATTTTCTTTGATCAAATTTGCTGCTTGTGGATTTTTTTGGACCACTTCAAACAATTGCTTTGGAAAGAGTTCATGTGTGTGTTTCTGTGTGCTCCAATCTCTGATCATGCAGGCTCCATTTGGTTTAACTAAAAAGCCTGGACTCTTTTCACAGACTGTCTTAATTACCAAGGAAATGAAAATGACACCCCCACCCAGTGAGAAAACTCTCTAATTTAGAAAATAATTCAATTTGTTGGAAGTAAATACTAATCTCACATTATGATTCTAACTTTAAAGATCTTGTGACATTTATGTCACTTTGGAGAATTTCATGTGTTATTAACTTTCAGGCAGAACCCAGGAATGCTTCCATGTGACACCACACACTTTTGTTTGCAAAGAACATCTTGGTAGAAAAGTAGTGGGGCAGCAAAAACAAAAACAAAAAGAAAGATAAAAAGAATACCCTACCCTATCTTCAGTGTCTGCTAAGTGTCACGATTGGAGTATGAGTCAGGGATATAAATCCCTTAACACTGATTTCAAGGCCCTTCTCACCTCATAGACTTTGTTTCCCCACCACTGCAGCACCTCCAATCACCACTATAATTTCCTTCCAGTTTCCTGAAAATCCAATTCTGTTCTTGCCTCCAGATTTTTCCACATGCTGATTATTCTGCTGAGAATTTTCCTCTGTTCTTACTTTCCCCTTTCGGCTGATTAAATTCTATTAGCTGTGTCTCTCCTTGATCATCTTTTCCTTAGTAAGACTTCCCTGACTTCCCAATTCTGAATTCAATAACCTTCTTTACATTCCCATAATACCTTGTTTTTTTATCCTAAGGCTCTTTCACAATGGAGGAGTTGCCTCTTTATTTTTCTATATTCCCCTTTAGATTGTAAGCTTCCGGAACGCAGAGGTTATCTATCCCTCTGTTTGCTACTGTGTAGCTTAACATCTAGCACAATGACTAATCCACAGTAAGTGCTTAACAGACGTTTCTTGACTAAATAATAATGACTACCATTTATTGTATCTATTATTCGCCCAGGAATGAGTTAGACACTTTATGTACGTTATACCTACTGCTTACATCAATCATGGAGTGTATATGTTATTCCTCTCATTTTAAATATGAGAAAATGAAATTTTAGATAGGTTATATCACTTATCCAGGATCTGTGAGTTGTAAGCCACAGTCTGTGCTTTCTCTCATTTTACCACAACACTTACAAGATGGTATTCCATCACCTATTTCATCTCAACAAAAACAAACAAATAAAACTACTTTCATGTGAGGTGCATAAAGATTCTTAACGAGTTTGCTTTGAAATGTTTTAAATTACACAAAAAGACAGTTATGGAGACATAGTGGTATTTATCTACAGGCCCCTACTAAGCATAATTAATTCTACTTTTCCATTCTTGCACTGTGATGAAGCATTCTCTGCCTCAAGACTTATATTCTAGGACAAACCCCCTTGAAAAAATATGCAGAAAGGAGTCAGTGATAAGTTTAATAAAAAGTCTTCATGTTAACCTTATGTGCAAACAAACAGCAAAATGTTGATTCTGTGCTGTGGGTACTGCTTTTTGCTCAGTCCTTCCATCAACTGAGTGTGTACGACACTTGTAATAACAATTATACAAGGGACAAAAGTCATGCCAGATTGTTATAGAGCTTTCAGCTTTACAAAGTGCTTTCATCTACATGACTGTACTTCTCAAACATATCTATGAGGAAGGAAGGGCAGTGTGGTTAAACTTGTATGATAGTGGAACATGACATTCAGAAAAGCCAAGTGTTGCTGAAGCAGTAGTGACATGTGCCCAGAAGACTTGCTACTACAGGGAGCAGAGAGTGTAACTGCCTCTGCCCACATATTCTTCCCAATCCAGGACTACACAGAGGGGCTACTAAAGCAGATCCAGTCTGGGCAACATGAGTCCTGTCCAATGGCTGCCTTTGGTGCAAGGACTCCCCAGTGGATTTGCTGAACCTACTTTAGCCTGCACTGTGGTCCAAGCCACTTTCACCAACCTTCACTCCTTTTCTGCTTCACTCAGGCTAAAACTTGAATCTCAGTTGATGGAGCTTCCAGATTCTTCCAGCTTTCTCCCTTTCTCCAATCATATCGTGTTTTCCCCTAATACAATCTTTGTATATTTAATCCTGTTGTAATGCCTGCTTCTTGGAGGACCTAACACAGCTGGCCCTGTGCTGTGCATGGTATGTAGACCTCAAGTTCCACGGTTGAAGTGGGAAAATCATTACTTTATAGCAACCAAAGTAACTACTGGAACAGATAAGAATCATTAATTAAAGTTAAATAGTGGGAAACTGGAAAGAAGAGATTATTTACACCAGGATTTTAACATGTTTCCCTACTGGTTGCTTATTGGTGGTAAAGGGGAAAAATAGGAACCAATGGAGAGATCAAACAATGTCTTGATGGATTAATCAATGTGAAAGATAAATGCACGTCCAGGAGCAATACCTTGAGAGGTTCACAATATTATGTATATAGTATTACAGCTAGAAATGTATAACCTGAATCTAATCATGAAGAAACATCAAGAAAAATATATGACAAATATTCCATTTTTAAAAGAGGGAGATGCGATTATTAATTAAGAAAAAAAGTCAACAACATAAAAGACTAAAAGGAAAAAAAAAAAAGCTATGAAAATGTTCCAGATTAAAGACTTAAGAAGCTTAAATACAATACTAATCTTCAACTTGATCCTGTACTAGATGAAAAATAAATTGTCATAAGGACATTACTATGTTAATTGACAACATTGAAATATGGATGCTAGAGTGCTCTATGGTATTTAATGTAATTGATAACAGTGTCGGGTTGCAGAAGAGATCAGACAATCAAGTTCATGAACTTGTTACAACGATGTTGCTGACCATTTTTGATATCAGAGGGATTATTCATTATGAATTTGTACCATCTGGACAAAAAATTAACCAAGTTTACTATTTGGAAGTGCTGAAAAGGCTGTGTGAAAAAGTTAGACGACCTGAACTTTTTGCCAACAATTCATGGCTGTTGCATCACAACAATGCACCAGCTCACACGGCACTGTCTGTGAGGGAGTTTTTAGCTAGTGAACAAATAATTGTATTGGAACACCCTCCCTACTCACCTGATTTGGCCCCCAATGACTTCTCCCTTTACCCAATGATAAAGGAAATATTTAAAGGCAGGCATTTTGATGATATTCAGGACATCAAGGGAAATAGGATGACAGCTCTGACAGCCATTCCAAAAAAAGAGTTCCAAAATCTCCTTGAAGGGTGGACTAGGTACTGGCATCAGTGTATAGCGTCCCAAGGGGAGTACTTCACATGTGATCATAGTGATATTCAGCAAGGAGGTATATAGCACTTTTTCTAGGATGAGTTCACAAACTTAATTGTCGGACCTCGTAAGAGATTATCCTAGTTCTTAGGAAATGTACAGTAAAGCATTTTGAAGTAAAGGGACAGAATATATGTAGTTTACTCTCAAATAATTCAGAAACCAAAACCAAACAAAAAACATAGCTAAATAGATGGATAAATAAGTAGGTAGGTAGTTAGACAGAAGATAGATAGATAGATAGATGATAGATAGATAGATAGATAGATAGATGATAGATAGATAGATAGATAGATAGATAGATAGATAGATGATAGATAGGGGTGTGTGTGTGTGTGTGTGTGTGTTTGTGTGAGACAGAGAGAGAGAGAGAGACAGAAAGAAAGAGAAACAATAAAGCAAATGGAGTAAAATGTTAATAGGTTACTCTAGGTAAAAGGTATTGGATGTTCCTTATATTATTCTTTAAATGTTTCTATAAATTTGAAGTTCTTTCTAAATAAAATGTAAAATGTTTGATTTGCAAAGACTTTGGAATAACAAAGGAAAATATAACTTCAGAGAGGAGTATGCATGTATGTTTTTCAGCTTTGAAGATGTAACTTGCCTTCCAGAGCTCACCTAGTCATCCCTGTATGCATAACACCTAAGAAAGACTTCTGTGGATCCTTTCCTTCATAGTCCTCTATTGCCCTTCATGCCACAGAGACCATCCTTAATACCACCATTCAGAATGTTCATGGGCTGATAAGTAAGGCCAGAATTACATATGGCTTGTGATATATTTGTTAGGGAAAATATGATACCAGCTTATAGTCAGAGAGATAGAGTGACTTTTGGCATGTCTCTCTCTCTCTCTCTCTCTCTCTCTCTCTCTCTCTCTCTCTCTTTCTCTCTCTCTCTCTCTCCCTCTCTCTCTCTCTCTTTCTCTCTCTCTCTCATTGAACCTCGGTTTCTTTATTTAGTTTACCAGTACAAGTAATTATAAAGTTTTCACTATGTGATGAATAAAATGGTCCATACTTCTTAGTTCCTGCCAGTCTAGCATTGTGATTAGTAATGCAAGTTCTGGAACTAGATTACCTGGGTTCGTATTCAAGCTCCTTGGCAAGTATAACCTGAGGCTAGTTACTTAATGTCTTTGGCTTCAGTTTCCTCATCAGAAATGGGGATAAAAAATAGCACCTGCAGCAAAAAGTTGTTTTGAGAGTTAAAAAAAAAAAAAATTATGGTTGTTACTGAATGAGTTTTCAACAAGTAACTGTTTTTATTATCAACATCATTATTATTACTCATAGGATTCAGACCTTCCTCATCTCGTCTTCTAAAATTCTTGGCAGGATTTGAAATAATATATACAAAGCATCCAGCCCTTCCCAGAACATAAAAGTCCTTCAACAAAGGTAATTATTACTCTTTAAACAAAGGAAGATCTGATTGAATTGGGTGGTCTAATACAACTCTCAAATTTCCACCCCTAGAGCCTAACTCTCAGTACCCTATGAAAGCCATCCTTCTTTCTTATGTGCTCTAAATTTCACTGCAGAGGCAATTTTCAAAACAGTTCATCAGATCAGGCTTATGAATATAGTTTTGGATTCACATGTAGCTGATGGTTTCCCTAATTTAGGTCCGACTCTCTAACATTTCCATCTGGTCTGGAAGCATTTATTTTCTTTAACGATCTTGCTGAAGACAACGATTCCCCATAAATGACTTTGCTCTTTGGCCATGAGTCAGGGGATGCTCTGTCTGTGGAAAGTAACACCCATTTCCTACCACTTTGCTTTTTGAAAATGCCTTTCAAGTTACAAGCAAATAGTTGCAGTAACCGTCCCTAGACACTATCATGTTTCTTCCTGCTTCTTTGATTATTGTCTAAAAGTGAACAGGGAAAACTATAACTAAGTTCTCTTCAATAATGAGTTCATTGGCCAAGGAAAAAAATTGGCTAAGGAAAAAGAATTAGCGATTCTGTTTTGTCATTAAACTCTCATTATTTGGGGGTCCAGTTAACACCATTTTATAAATTAGAACTAAGAACAGCTGGTGCATACAATGGAAGATGCCAGGTGCACTTAATTTTCTATACACTCGGAGTCTTCTGTTATTAAAAAAAGATAAAATTTTATCACTATAAAGTATAATAGCAAAAGTAGTGGTCAAGTTAGAATTTGGATGTGTATGTTGATAACATGTTATAAAATAATACTAAATTAGGGGATTGTAGATTTGAGATCCATTATCACTTCTGTTGTTGATTAACTTTGACCTCGGACAAATTACTTAACCTTTCATGTTTTCAATTTCCTCATCACTTACATTGGAATAATAGCACATATCTTAAGTATATCACAGAGTGATAATAATGATTAAATGTATAAATTTGTGTGAAAGTATTTGGAAAAGTATTAAAAACCCTTACAAATTTTCTGTGTAAATCATCCTTACTATTTGTAAAATCTTCTGAATATAATATTGGCATTAAAGCTATGTAGAGTTTCTGTGAAGACATAAGGCTATTATTTTATTTCAGTAAATTTATAATTCTTCAGAAACCCTAACAAGCATTTTCTGTAAAATACATTTGAAAGTTAGAAAATTAAAACCCTGCATCAAGCAGGTAAACTTAGAAATTGCTTTCAAATAGGTAGATTTGACTAAATAGAAATGGACCCGTTCTTGATTTAGAATGATAGAAATAATGATGATGATGATGATGGTGGTGGTAATGAGATTATGCTGATGATAATGATATTAATAATAGTCACTACATGACATGATATATTTTTACAATGCACTACTGTGTCTTATAGTATTGGGGTTTTATGAAGCTTTAGAAAAGAAATAAAAGTGGATACATATTATCTTTATTTTAAGATGAGGAAACTGATAGGTGAAATGCTCTAAGGACAAGGATCAATTAAATGGGAAACTCAAGAATCTTCAGTCATTAGCTCATTCATTCTGTCAACAAACACTGAACATCTGCCACTTGCTCGGAAGTGTGGTAAACACTAGTGATCCAACAATATGATGCAGTGAATCAACATCATGATAGTTTAGGAAAAGGAGATATAAATAACTAAATCAATAAGTATAACACAGAAGTATGAGGGCAATGATAACAATATTTGTAAGATTTTATGGATATAAATGAGAGACACTCTGTAATTCCAACTTCTTCAATGTGATTATTCATAACTGTATTACTGACTCCAGTTGCTTCCTGCACCAATGTAGATGCACAAGGTTTATGAAATTAGTCATTTCAAGTTATTCTTCACCAATGTTTTCAACTATCTTTATCTTCTATTGAATATTGCTTCTCTGGAACAATCAGCAGAGCGACAACCCTACAGAACATTTCTGAATACGTTGGCTATGGCAGTATACTTTTAAAAGACCAAGTCCTAAAGCGGGAAAACCAGAAATAATCCCATGATTTTTTTTTTTTCTTTTTCTTTTAGGATTTCTAGTTGACCAGCCTTCTTCTATTTCTCTGAACACTGAACTATTCCTTTGAAAAATGCATCTTTGGAAATCATGAAGAAACTCAATTTTAGATGGTCAATGTGGCTGTACAAGCTTTAACTATCTAAGAACAATGGAAAGTCACACAATTAAATGTGAATGAAGTACCATTGATCACGATGTTTATGACAAGATTTCATACCATAGGAAATGACCAGAAATATTTACCCTGAGGAAAATAAAACATAAGAAACAAACAAACAAAAGAAAACAAACAAACAAAAACTTATCAGAGCTTCCTAATTAATGTATCTAGAGGGGTTTGAGAATATATTTTACCCATAAAGTAAGGACTGATGTGATGGGAAAAACAGCAAAGTATAAGAAATCACTCTAGCAATTAAAGATACAATTACAGACATTTAAAACAGAGTGTCTAAAATATAAAGATGAAACCTCTTAGAATATACAATAATAGCAATAAAATAGGTGGAAAGTTATTTTTGTTTTGTTTTGTTTTGTTTTTTTCACCCTGACCATCCTGCTCTCTCCCCTGCCCTCCAGCCCTACTCCCATGGTGTCTTCAGCCCTGAGCTGCAATGGCCCATACCTACAGGGAGGGGTGGGAGCACAGGGCGAGGGTGAGGCCTAGACTGCAGCCAGCTCAGTGCTTGAGGGCTGCTCTTTACTCTGTGGAGACTACAACATTGGAGCCATGCTCCTGTCCGGCACTTGCTGAAGGAGCCTACGGGGTGAACTGAAGGCCTGCTCTGGGGACCCATGCCAGTTTGGCCACCTGTCTGTGACCATGGGCAAGTTATTCGACCTCAGTGTGCCTTAACTTCCTCTGTAAAACGGAGACAGTCCTTGCCCCTCTATACCTCACAGGCATGTTGTGAGAATAAATGAGGTTTTATATCTATCTGTCTGTCTGTCTGTCTGCCTGTCTGTCTGTATCTAACTATCTATCTATCTATCTATCTATCTATCTATCTATCTATCTATATGATACATATATATGTATATATACATATATATATATATATATGATACAAATATATACAAGAAACAAATATATATGTAAAAGACAGTAAGAGGAAAGGTAAGAGACCATGAGGTTCAAGTCAAGAAATCTAATATGTACCAGTGAGGTTTCTTGAAAGAAGAGTGAAAATGGAGGAAAAATCTTCAAACAAATTAAAAACTAATATTTCCTATGGCTGAAAAAAGATATAGGTTATTAGACTGACAGGAACATTGCATATCGTATGTATGGATAATAAAAATAATGAGAAAATAATAACACTAATTGCATCTTGTGAATTTAAAACACAGATACTAAACACTTTCAGAAAAAGGAAAGAAAGTGACATATAAAGGTCACTTTTTATGTGAATGAGCCTGGTACCAGCTTCTAATTAGTGGCATTACATGCCAGAAAACAGTGGGGGCAATACACTTAATATTAGAGAAAATTATTTACTAGTGTTTGAAATATGACTAAAGTAGCAGTGAAGTTTATGAAAAATCAAGGTTTTTAAACAAAAAAATATTCAGAAAGTTTATGTTCCACAAAATCTTAAAGTTATTCAGAAGTTATTTTAGGATATACTCTGTTAACTATATTGTAACAAGAAAGAATAAACAAAACATGGAATCTGATAAAAAGTGAATTTGGCTTAGTGGAGTAGTGAAGGTAAATCCTGGAATTAAGCTGGGTAGCAACTGTAAAAAGCACAAGTCTAGATTGTTACAGGAGTATAAAATGTTTCAGTAGAGACAGCCCAGGAGAAAAGGGAGGTGGGAAGGTAAGAGTGAGTCACTTGACAGAGTAAAAATTGTGACTAAGATTAGGATTTTTAAAAAAATAAATGATGCAAGAAAAAAATGAATAAATAAAAGCAATTAAGACACTCTGGGAAAAAACAAACAAACAAACAAACAAAAAGAAGGTAATGACCCAAACATAAAGTCACTTAAAATATTGATGGATTTAGGCAAATAATAGAGTGCACACACACACACAAAATTGAGTATTCTATTAGGAACACTTTCCTTTAAGTGGCCCATAGTGTTTTGACATTGGAGTGAGAGAGAAGGTAATTCACTTTTGGTACAACACTGAACAATATCTATTTAGTAATGCTAACGTAAATGTTCTTGATTGGTTTTAAGCTTTGAGATTCAAACTATGCACAAAGCCACAAAGATTTGAGTGTGGTTATAAGAGACAAATATTAACAATTTTGATCATGAAAAAATAAAAAAAATAGAGCTGTTAGATGATGAGTCTCAGAAAGCAGAAGGAAAAACAGTATTAAGAGATAATATCAAAAGTTGACGGGATAAAATAAAGATATAAAATTATTATATTTGATTTTAATGGTAATCAATAGAAGGGGTAAAACAGTAGGACAGCAATCAGGCATGTAAGCTGAATACTTATCTTCATATTGTTGAGTCAATAGAGACTCTTTAAGGTTGATAAATTAAGCTAATAAGATATATTATCTACAGTTACAGAAAAAGCCACCAGAAGAATTAACAAAAAAGGCAACAATTAAGAGTCTGCCTTTGAATCTAGGGCTGGAAATAAAATACTTTTTATCATACATCTTTCTTTTTTTTTATCATACATCTTTCTTTACCTATTAATTTTATCATTATATACACAACAACAACAACAACAAAACAAACAAACAAAAAAAACACCTCAACAATATGGCGTTTTCCTAAAGTCTGTAGTTTAAATATTAGACCTACAGTGCTGGGGTAGGTGAGATGAGGGCAGATCCTATAGTTGAACAAACTTGATCACTGCTATCCATTTGATGATTCTGAATGCAGAGCACTGTACTTAAAGTTCACAGAAGGTTGTATAAAAGAGCTCTAGTGATCACCAAACTCTTTGACCAAGGAATAATTTTGTTTTTTCTATTAAAAATACTCATTTCAACCCAAGGAATAATTGTCCTTGAAAACTCATTTTCAAAAACATGTTCCTAAAAAAACTGTCATAAAAATTGATATTTTTTCACGTTTACTGCTACCTTTTAAAAAGTGCATTTATAAATGATTAAGAAATAGTTCATCACTGAAAATGCTAATTTGATACTCTTTGCACCTTATTCACTAAATCAAGTCTCACACTTTTAAGCATATTGTTTGACTTCCCCCGCTCTTATCCCAAAACATTATTTTAAAATGTAAATACAGGCACAGATCTGTCAATTTTTGCTACAATGAAAATACATCCGTGAATTGCTGCTAAATTCTACAATAGGCCTCTGAATTCCAGTCCAACACTCATACCACAAACTCAGTCCTTCTGAAGATATTACCTCATTAATGTTTACCTTTCTCTACTTTGTCTATATTATTTTTCTGTTTGGCCCCAACACTACTATAAAGAGCTTCCACGACCCTCCCCGCATCCCAGCCGCTAACCCAGCCACCATGTTTATACTAAAATAGTCTTAGACACATGCATGTAAGAGGAATACTAATCATCTTTCGGTGCCCGTCTACAAGGCAGTATGATAGGCAAAACCTTGCTTATCTGAGAGCAAATACTCCTTACAAACTCTTCTACCATACTCTACCCACGTATGTTCTCCTCCAGGAATAGGGAACCACTATCTAGGGTGAAAAAATATGTCTTTGCACGTATTATTCAACATACATCCCACCCTTTCAGCAGGAGCATTTCACTGTATCTACCAAGTAAACTCCTAATCTTACTTCTAAAACCCAGATCAAATGCCCCCTGCCCTGACAGGACAGCAAAGGAAGATAAGGGATACTTAGTGGTCTCCTGCTGAGCACTGGCTAACAGTAGATACACAGATTAAATATTTAGTCACAACAACACTGTAAATCAGGTAGTATCACCGCCCAGTTCCAGATAACAAAACTGAGTCTCAGAGGGGTTAAGCAGATTGTCCAAAGTCACGTTCTTTGTAAATGACTGAATTGAAATTCTGGCTGACTTCAAAGCCTATTCTTTTTCTGCTTCACCATTGTATTAAAAACTTCACTTCTGTGTGTTCATGATCTTTTTTTTTGTACACATACATAGCTGTGAATACACCATATTGCAGTCATTCGTTTCCATATGTATGTCCCCTATTACTACACCCATATTCTAAAGGCCAGGGATCTTAACCTTATGTCTGTGTTCCCAGAATCCAGTGCACTCTTTTTTTTTTAATGGAAAAGATTTAGTAAATTCTTATTGAATGAATGAATGAATTAATATAAAATAAGGAAATTTCAGAATCAGAAAATACCGTTATTTATGAAAATCTTATCACTTTAATACTTACCTGCTAAGTTGTGATGACTATAAAGGAGTCAAAGAAATATAGCAGCATTTCTATTTGGCTCTCATTTGGTTTCTTTTGACTCAGTTCATGTTTCTGGAATTATCGGCATGGGATAATCCATTAAAAATGTATAGCTTCCAGGAACCTGATGGGTTTTCTAACTAATATTATTTTATTAAAATAAGGTTCAGAAAGGGAACACGATACTTCAGTCACAGAGCTAGTAAGATGTAGGGCTGGGATGTGAACCCAAGTACTTATTCTGCTAAGCCACTTTCCTGATAAACTCGCTTTGATGTTATCTCTTGAGATGTGTATACAGAAATAAGTTCAGCCAGACACCAGTATAACTCAGATCAAACGGAGCTGTTCATGGCTATGTGAAATCAGGTTGCAAACCTGAGGAATCCACTCTTACCTAAGGAGGTGGCCAACTTCCCCAGATTCCGTATTTTGTATGTTTGTATAACATTCTATGTTAGTCTAACATTTTTCTTCACACGTAAGTTAGCACAATTGATGTTAGGTAGGAGAGAGTGGATGGGTTTAGATTTAGGGGAAAAAAAACAAACAAACAACAACTGATCTAACATTTATTGTTTAATATGTGCCTAACACTTTACACATGTTAAATCACCCACTACTCATCAGCCCTGTGCTATAATTGTATATATTTTACCGATAGAAAAAAATAAGGATTAGCAGTTAAGTAAGTCGCCCAAGCCTCACGATATGTAGGTGGTGGGGTCTAGCTCCAGGCAGTGACACTGCAGTACCTCTCTCTTGAAAGAGTCATCCTTCTCTCTTCATTTTTAATAAAACTTGCTTCTATAATACTTGGCAAGCCTCAAAAGGTAACGTGTCGCTGTGGTTGTTGACTAGTGCAATCATTCACAATATTGTCCCCTAGACTAGGCCTCTGAGAGCAGCCTCAGAGTTGGAAGGGAGGAAATTCACAGCACCTGAACCTTGGGAACCATCTGAGCTCTACTCTCTCATTCCCAAGAAGATAGTTTTATTATAGAAAAGATAAAACTGACTGTTATGCTCACATAAAATTAATTCCACAGTTGTTCTTTACCAGTGAATGCATTTTGGAGTCTAAAAATAACCATTGTAAATGAAAACAGTTGGTTTATTAGAGGAGTGGGATTCTGGATTTTTCCTGCTTCCCCACCCCCCTCCTTTTTTGTCTTTCTGTTACTCTTGCAACAATACTGTTTATTAAATGTTTTTTTTTCTTTCATAAAAGTTATGAATAATATTAAAATATAAGTATTTCTACTTTGTGCCCTCAAAACTCCAAGATGAGAAAATTACTAAAATAAGAGAATTATGGTTAATAGACTTTTACTAGAGTCTTAAAATGCAAATAAAACATGTATGTGGGGGAAAGCAATGCGTTTTTAGTACACTAAGCAATTTGCATTACAACTTGGAACAACTCACTTCTATATAGTCTTGCTTATAAAAACTGAGTACATATATAGCAATGGTAGGAATCTAGCTTTCACTATGAAAACCATAAAAAAATAAATGTGGGAATATAAATGATCTATTTGTAACCAGACTTCAGGAGCCCTGAAATAAAAGTCAAAAAGCAAGATGGTGTACAATAATATTGCTTTTGAGCATTGATTTATGTGATATTCTGGTGCTGGCAGGAGTTCCTTCTTATTATTGCAGCTTAACAAACACACAGCAAGAAGAGAATTTGGCAGTTATTGTTCACTTAGAAGAAAGCTCATTTCTTATTTTTACAATATGCAGCAGCTGGTAAAGTTGTATCGTCATTTGTTGTACATTCTTACAACAAATAGTGATTAGGATCCTACTATGTGCAATACATTGAACTAAGGGTTGGGATTAAGGTAGGGGAGTTAGCTGAAAGAATTGCCACGAGGGGTGTGTGTGTGTGTCTGTGTGTGTCTGTGTGTGTGTGTGGGTGTGTGTGTGTATGTGTCTGGGTCTGTGTGTCTCTGTGTTGTATATCTCGCCCTGAAACAATCTTCAAAATGCTTTTTTTTTAAAACAAAAAAGGCAGGCATACACTCAGCAGACCTACTAACTTCTGCTCAAGACAGCTTCTCTGCTATGGTTTTGTGCTTCACTCACTCCATTAGTTAAAGCTCTATTTCTCAGTGACATAGTAATTTCACATTCCTTTTGGTGCCTTTTCTTGACACTCTTCAGGTAGAATTTGTCATTCTCTCCTTCATGCCATTTTATTCAACAGATGACCATGATACATTCAATCATTTGTCATATCTATTTGCCAATATCTCAATATGCTGCCATTGGATTATAAGATCCTTGGGGACATTTCTGCACCCCCCAGAACTCAACAAAATACCAGGCTCTTTTTGGGTACTCAATAATATTTTAAGTATATGTGAATGAAATATTTATAATAGAAGGTGGATGGCAATTTTTACTAAACAAACAACCAGTACAATGAGAGTATATGGAGGGGAATAAATTCTAAAGAAGTTGACATGAGGAAACTAAGTTTTGATATAATCACTGGTGATTATGGTAGGACAGAGAAATCACATTCCATGCAGAAAGAATCACATAAGCTAATTAGTGAAAGGTAATCATGGTAAGCTCATCATAAACATTTACTGATAGGACAAAATATGAGAGAAGAGGGCAGCTTTGCTAACTTGCATATCCCCTTTCTCATCTTTCAAGTCTGGAATATATATATATATATATATATATATATATATATATATATATATATATATATATATATATATATAGAGAGAGAGAGAGAGAGAGAGAGAGAGAGAGAGAGAGAGAGAGAGAGAGATCTTTCAACTTCAACCTTCTTTTAATAAGTATTCTTCATCGCTCCTTTTCACATCATCGGATCTGTTCAGGAATCTTTTTTAAATTTTCCTGTCTTTATTTTTTTTTTAGGTCCTACCTAGAAAATCTAATTTCTTCCTTCACAGTCCTCCCAATCTACATTAATAACCTACAAGTGAAACTCTCCACCTGCACCCTACCCTCTGTTCTGTACTTTCTTATTTCCAGCTGTCTCTGTTACATTTTCCTCTCTGTGTTACTGCCAGCTTTGACGGAAGATATGGAAACAGTCACTTCTTGTTTTTTATTGTTAACTTTTCTTTCTCTTTTTTATCACTGTCAGTGATTATATCTCCTCCATTGCCAGCTCTCACAATTTGTGTCATATTTGATCCTTAGCTCTCATTTATAATATCATTTAGGTTTTAATTCTATAATGAATATAAATTGAGTTTAGCTGACATTACATAAAATCTCTTTTACATCATCATAGGTAAGTATATAATAAGCATCCCGTTTTTCCACATCATAGGAGACTGCAGATATTGTAATAGCTAATATTTACTGAGTGCACATCATTTTGTTTCAGGCTCTCCATAAGGTAGGGTGTGTGTGTGTGTGTACACATGCGTGTGCCTATCTTTAAGCTCAACCTTGATTATACGCCCATTAGTTTGGCAACAGGAAAAGCCTAACTTAGAAGTAGCAGATAACTGTCGCAAAACTCATGCAGTGTTCCACAGCATGGCGTGGTCTTCTTTCAAATGAGTTAATATGAAATATACTAGAAAACATAAATCTGTGGGGATTTTTGTTTTGTATTTGTTTGGGAATCTGGCTTTGTTTGTTATTTTCTACAGCAAAAAGTGCATCAGGGTATCACTACAAAAGAGTTGTAAGTTATATTCAGAGTATTAGAATGGGCTCATTTATTTTAGGAGACTATTTCCCAGACCAATAGCAGGAAAACCTATTTCCAAATCATTATGATACAGAAGGAGAGAACCATTGACATGTTCAATTGCTTCTCACTGTTTCCTTGAAGGAGACAAGGTCATGTGCCGATCACTACAAGCTCATTCGGATCAGCTAGAATGGGGTAAGGATTTATGATCATCATGCTTTCAAGTCAGATTTGTATTTGAAGGAAGGCTTTCAGAATTAAAAAAAAAACAACAACAACAAAAACAACAAAACCATGACATTTTGCCCTCCTTCCAACATAGCTAACTATTTCACATACTGCAATCAGGGGTTAAAGAACAGCAACGGCAGACAAAATAACATTGCACACTGAGACAAACCCAAACAGTATCACCTGGTTAATTTCCCAATAAAAGCTTGGAGATTTCTCATAAACCTGGACTTCCTATAGAACAATGTTGTTCTGTTTTTTGCTATGTTGATATCTGAATATATAGTATGATCTTTATGAATATGATAATTGTGTGAGGTTTCTGAATGTCTACCGTGAAAGACTAACAGGCATTGGGTAAGCTTCATTATTTTGCAGTGTTACCTTGAAATGTTTGTGTATTTTATCTGTCCAGCAAACCATTCTAAGTCCCTTGCACTCTTTGCAGGTCAACTCTTTCATTCCTTTTCTAAATTTGCTTTGTCTTTTACGGAATTTTTGGAGACGATTTTAGACAGAGTCTACAGTCTGAATAATGCAGCACCCACACTATTGCTCGGGCTCTGAAATCTTAAATGCAAGCATCCTCTTTGACCACAAGCTTAAAAGAGTTTAGCTTTCTCACTGAGTTCTTCCATGTCTCTGGACCTTCAACCTGCACTAGACATGCAGTCTCTACCATCTTATGATTAGGTCTCAGGGCACTTCGCAGTTTTGATTTTTCACTTAGGTGAGACAAAACGACTAGAGGAGCTAAAGCCAGGCATTTCCTTCCCTCCCCCGCCGCAGTCTACTAGACTCTAGTGAAACCTTAGTGGGTTTGGCTCTAGTAAAAGAGCTTCCTTGGAGGGCAGGTCTCTTGTTAAGAATAGCAAACTCGGACTCTATTCTCTATGCTGTACTTTACATCCTGTGATGAGATATATATGTATATTTAATTATAGCTGACATTCAATATTAGTCTACTTCAGCTTCATGTGTATAGCCCAGTGGCCAGACATCTGTCATCAATAGTATTGTAACAACTATATATGATGTCAGAGGGGTAACAGGTTGAGGGAGTTATTACTTTGTGAGAGGTATAAATGTCTAATTATTATGTAGTTTTGTATACCTGAAACTAAAAACAAACAAACAAATGACTCTGGCATATTTTGAAATGGCTACTCTATCCCCTATACCTGCTCTGACCCTACCTTTGCCAAAGCCCAAAGGGATTTTTATCAGATGCTCACTGTGAGAACCTGGTAGGATGCTTGGAGATAAAACTCACTAGAATGTGGGGGTCCCCCTATGACTGGGTCCTCCTGGAGTTCTAAACTCTCAAAATTATCCACAATGAGCCTCTAGCAATTCCCTCATTGCATTTCAGGTTTCTGCACCCAGCACAGGTTCTCCTGGAGGCGACTGCTCTGGAGTTTCTGCTCTAGTGAGTTATGATTCGCTATATATGCTTGTCTCTCCTTTTGGGGGGGGGCAGAGATTTGCTCTGTGACCCCACTTCTCAGATGGACCTACAGAGAGTTGTGAGTTTCAGTTTGTTCAGCATTTTCTCTTGTTGCGTGCTCAACAGGAAGGATGGCGTCCACCTCCAAGCTCCTCACAGGCAGAACTGGACCGGAAATCTGATGTGCAGTGCCTAGTGGTCCCCATGTTTGTTTCTTATGCATCTTCTCTTAGACTTCATGTAATTCCATTGAAATCAATCACCTGTATAATGAAACCCCAATTCCAAATCCGTCTATCTGTTTGGCTTCTCTGTCTCCAGACTACTGAGAAGTTTTGAAGAAAATTGCAAGACTTGATATACCTGACCCTCCCTCAGTATTTCCTTCCACTGTACCTGTCTCTACAAATCACTTGACGTTTTAAGGTAGAAATCTTCCTCAGCTCCTTCTGCCAAGGGAAACTGTTGAATCTACTTCCTAAAAACATTTCTTCCCGGTCCATTTTGGTTCACCATTAATGAAATCACATCATCTTCTGCTTTGGTACCAGGGATGGCATTTTATTTGTTCTCCCTGGCTTCAACCTTGACCTTTCCAATCCATTTCCCCACATGTGGCTACATTCTAGTATGCAAATTTAATTGTAGTATTCCCCTCAAAAATCTCATTGTTTCTTATTGTCTTCAGGATACAGTCCATACTCAATGTGGAGTCAGTATGGTTTTCAAAGCTCCTTCCTACCTCTCTCACGATGGCTTTTGTCATTTAACCTTTTATTCTATCAAACTAAATTGTTTACAACCTCCAGTCTCCAGAAGGGACAATGGTCTCTCATGTCTTGACAAGTCTGTATGAAGTGAACTCTTTTATATCTCAAATTAGATATCAATTAGTCCAATAAGCATAACCCTTCAAGACTTGGTTTACTACTTTGCCCTCCCTTAAAACTTTGTCCTTCCTTTATTATAGAATCCATATTGCATTCATTTTTACTTGTGTCTTATTTTTCTTTCTCATGAGGAAAGAGATCTTGTATTTTATTTATCATTGTATCCTCAGTTTCCAGCATAGTGTCTGACACATAGTGTCAGTCACATACAATACATGTTTATAATGAACTACAAAAGAAAGCCATATGGGATGACATAAAACATGTAACTGGGTTCTTCCTCTATATTCTTAACCTGTTTACTGAACTTATATGCTTTACTGAACTTATATACTCTTACTATAAACTGTAAGCTATTAGACTCAGCAGAAGTTGCAAACAGCCAACTTATAAGCTGAATGCTGCCCACAAAAAATGTTTGTTTTGGTGTACTCAGTTCTTGGAATAAAATGGAGCCAATATTTAAATATCAAGAAATTAAAATATTAATTTCCGGTTGATCTTAAAAAAAAACCTAGAAACACAGGCTCCTAAACAGGCTTTGTGGTCAGTCAGATGTGGGCATGTATGGGTACTTAGGTTTTCATTTACAAATTCGATGTTCTTAGCCAAGTTTCTCAATGTCTCTAATCCTTGACATACTTATTCTATAAAATAGATATAATGCCTAGAATTACTGTGACCCTCAATTTAATTAATTAGATAATATATGCAAAGTGTATCTCACATTACCTGGCACATGGTAAGCATTAAGTCAATAAATTATCAATTTCTTATTATTTACTATTTCTTATTGAAATCAAGTATGGGCTTCTTTAGTTAGTAATAATACATTACTCCCACTAGCTCATGAGTTGATTCAAATGGCCATAACTTTAATAAGTTTGATAGTGTAACAAGAGACCTATATGCCATTGGGTGGTTCATTCCTTCTATTTCTAAGGGTGTTGCCTCTCCCTCTATTTATTAGTCACCAAGTCTCATCTGATAAAACTCAGTATAGTTCTTACATCTTGTTTCTCCCACTGGTTTACCTGTTGAGACAGAAAAAAATATTTGGCTCTTCTAATACCTCTGTATCCACACTCCTCTCTTCCCCAATGGAAAAGGAACTTCCAAACTGGATTTTCAGAGTCCAGGACATTAAATGCATGACTTCACTATTAGGTGTGATCAAACACCCATTCAAAGTTCTTCTTCTGCTCATTCCTGTCTTTCTAGAGTGAACAGATCCCGCAAACCCTGGCTGTAGTACATATCTTTGTATCGCCTTTCAGGTTCTCTCTTCCTCCCTGAGCAGATGGACACATGTGTAAACTGAGTAAGAGCCTCACTGACCCTCAGGAGAGATTTCTCCATATCTCCTTTTCTCTTTCTTTTACTACTAAATAGCCTTGCTTTAAGCTATTGGCTTGATGTGGGATTATATCTTAAACTAGTTGGGTCCTAAACATGAAAGGCAAACATACCCTTTCTTAGACAGACACCCGTCTCTGCCATTGTTTGGAACACTGGTAGGGATGTGAACACGATTTTCCTCACATGACAGTGGTTTTGGTGTGTGGGAAGGTAGGGTAGACAGAAACCTGCAAATACATACCTATAATATAGGTACAGCTTCCCGAGATGTTTAGAACAAACTATGGCCCTGAGAAACTAGGTTGTTATATTTAGCAAACCTGGACAAAATTGGCAGTCAGAGGAACAAGGGAGACTTGGACCAAAGATAGCTGTGTTTGTGGAGGTATATTAGTTATCCAGGGTGAGAATGCACACCTCACTGAGAAGCACTGGTTCAGATTTTTCAAACACTGGTTCTTGGAAGAGCTTTATTATCTCAGTTTGTCATTTCACTCTCTATCCTGTTTCCAATCCACTGATGAAGGCTAGGCCTTCAGGCTATAAAATGCAGCAAACCACTAGTATGTCAGAATTATGCCCCAGGGTTGATTATGCTGGATAAGGGGAACTCAAAGCACAGATTGCTCATTGTGGATATTTTGTTGGTTTGCTTACTTTGCTTTCAGGATTTCACTCATCCCGTCCCTCTTCTATTTTGTTTCTCGACTAGATTTTAAGGAACTGTCTGGACCAACTCGGGTCCAGGTTTAACAAATGATAGAATTTTTGTGCTACCATTGAAGTAGGAAGCTTGACTAAGGCTTGGGGGGCAATTACATGAGAACCATAAACCATAAATAGGTTGCAAGGATTTGGGGATAAACATACAGCAAATGACATATTTCTTATTGGACTTCTGAAAGCCCAGACTTGAGAATACTTGGAGAAATAACGCAGGGCTTAGAGAAGCTTCTGAACTTTCTGAGAGAAGCCCACATCACTTCCATGTCTGCTCTGAAGATCATATGACACAGTGGCCTTAGAAAACTCCTGTGTATTCATTGACAACTTGGTAAAGTGAAAGTGAAAATAACTATATTTTTTCTTCCGGCTTTCTGTTTTGATTTTGTTAGATAACAGTGGATTTAGATGAAAACAAGAAAGAAATATCACCTTTCATTGAAAATGTCTAGTGCCGCAATGGCTATATATCATACTCAATTTTACGGGTACGGGACTAGTGTTTCTTTACACTTACACAATGGTTGAATCACCGAATTTTGGAAAACGAACACATGAGAAATTAGAGATGTTAGTTATTGAACATTAGAGTATGGAAATATGCTTATTTTAGGGGGGAGACAAACAAACAAAAACAACCATTATGCAGCTGCTAAAGATATGTCCCATGCTGGCCAGAAATCAGAGTGCTTCCGGAAAAAATAAAGAAATCAAGGAGAAAATTTGAAGCTCCAAGGAGGGATATGGTGAATTTTATATCTATATTTGTGTGTGTGTGTGTGTGTGTGTGTGTGTGTGTGTGTGTGTGTGTGTGCTTTCTTCTTCTTCTTTTGGTAATGTATTAAAGGAGGCTGGGGATAGTTCATATAGGACATTGTAATATTTGGGCTATTGGGGTAAACGACTCTGGAGAATATGGCAAGATACTATTTTAGAAGTAGATTTAGAATGAGGAGATATAAATTTTTAGCTTACTTTACACGATGGCTTTGAAGTTAATTATTTTCCTGACTCATTTAAGGGACTTCTGACTTTGGTGAAACTCTCTATTTCACTAGTCAAAGAAAGGTGCAAAGATAGAAACAGGCTTTCCCTGAAACTTCAATAGTATCCACATATGAGGAAAATAGCACTATCTCAGAGTAATCCATTATAGAAGTGGCTGCTAAACTGAAGTGGGTTAACAGATTAAGTCACAGTGGGTGAACAGAGGTGGTAGGGCTTTCCCTCAGTCTGTGTGCTGCCTCTCTGCTCCTTCACTCCCTCTTAAGAGGCCAGCACCTTCACTGGAAGTCTAGGATCAATGTAGCTTAAAAGGTCATGCATCTACCTGTGGCTGTCGTCAGCTCTCTTCTATTTCCTGTACTCATATACCTGAGTTGATAAGTTGATTCAAAGACTCTCTTCTCTCAGTACACATGCCTAAGGGTGTTGGTAATTGCACTGGGTTCCTAAACCACATAGGTCCCAAAGATTTCTTTTTTAAAATGAAACTGGAGTCCCCTCTTAGACCTTAGATCCTAAGTTGTATGTTCCCACCGAGCTTTATCAGAGTTTTATACAGAGGCATTGGGAACTAGCCTAATAAGTTACCTTTTGGGACTCTGTTTTCCATTTAGCTGCTGTTCCATGTATGCCTAGCTCTTCTTAGAAACTTTTCTCAGGAAGGTTAATTGGCTGGGCAAGACTGTCCATCCTAGTCAAGTTCCTTCAATAACCCAAAAATATGACAGATTGCTTGTGTTCTTCATACATTTATTTTCTACAGACCTATACTCTGTTCTCTACCTATTCTGCAGCATAGTGTTTCTCAGAAGTTCCCTCAGAAATATCTCTGCTGGTAGGGATGATGAACACATAACACTGCGTCTGAAAGTACAGGCCCAAAGCAACCTATCATAAAGCGGAGGGTTCCCTAAAGTTCTATAAAACAAACAACGGCAGCAGGAACAAAACCAAACCAAAACAAAAACAAATACACACACACACAAGCATGAATGTTATGCAACTACAAGATATAGCCAATTTACTTTAATAAATTATTTTTTAAATTACTCATTTCTGATTAAAATCAGTTTGGCAGGGAGCTAAGGGATCACGTTTTATATTCAGGCAGCCTGGGTTTGAATCACAGTTTTCCATTCATCAGCTGTATGTCCTTGGGCAAGTTATTTAAACTACTTTGAGCCTCCCTTTCCTCATCGCTAGAAAAGTATGGGAAGTATGGGGAAATAACCACCTCAGTGGTTTAATATAAGTGTTAATGCATATAATGCTATTAATACAAAGCATGCTCAATAAATGTTACAATCTTTTTTAGATATACTCCCTTTCATTTTATTTTACTTTTTTTTTTTTTTTTTTTGGTCCATGTGTACCTCTCGCTCTCCGCCCCTGGGCCCCAGTAGTGGGCCTGTTCTAGTTTGAGAAGAAATCTAGGTGATGAGGGCCATTGCTGGAAGATGCATTTTTCTCTTCCATGCCTTTGCCCCTCATGGATGGACACAGTGATTTATTCTGCATTTGCTTCGAAGAATGAATTAGAAAGGCACTTTCCCAGCTTGCCTTACCCTAGGGAAACGGATTCACAGTTTGCTTTTGGTTTAATTAATCCCTTCTCCCTCTAGGCTGTTCATGTTTCTCTTTTGTAAAAACTTCCAGATTTGTCCATGCCTTCCAGCTATTCCTGCTGTACAAGACACAATGATAGCAACAGCTGGAGAGGTTTACATTTTCCTTTAGAAGATTCCATTGTTTGGTAAAACTAAAAATGAAGACAATTTTAGGCATTTACCTAAAGTGCTTCTCTTCCATCCTTATGCCTTGTTTGTTTGCCCACATTGTTCCAGCAGAGGTTTCTTAACACAATGACTGCAAACCACCACAGGGACATATTTAGATATAAGGGGTTGCAGGAGTATTTTTTATTGTTATTAATGAAGCAAGCTCACTATTTGGCACAATGTCCTATACCTTCCAAGTGCTATATAAAGTAATGCCTGATTGCCTGAGATATGCTTTGTCCCCAGGATTCACTGCCAATTAAAATAATAAATAAGCAACACATGCTGTAGAGATGAGAGGAAACGATAATTGTCTTTCCTAGTCAAATAAACAAGTTGCTAGCTAGGACAAAGAAGAGGAGAACTAGAGCGGTATACATTTCCCTCTCCCAGGACGTCATTTTCATTGTTATTTTACTTACGTGACAATGGGCAAAAAGGAAGATTAAGTCACAATGCGGTAATAAACAACTGAAGCGTCCCCCATCCTCACAGCCACAGGCAGTTTCCTTTCAGTACTTCTAATATTCCATCTCAAGTTCCCCTGACTATTCCTGTAGGAAATTTTGCAGGCAATAACTTTCGTGAGGAAGAAGAGTACATTAGCTTCATTCTTTGGGAGAAACCAAGGAAGGCTGAATGAATTGTATATAAAAATTAATAAATAGAAACTACAGGATATTCCATCTCAGGCTGAGAATAATATAATTGTGCCATTCAAATTATAACATCAAAACTAATAGCTATACTCTAGTAAGTCTGTGTGTCATTCACTGTACTAAGGAATAACCTATATCATCTTATTTACTCTCTTAAAATAGTCCTCTGTGGTGGGTGCTATTATTTTCATGAGGATTAGAGAATTTGGTTAATTTGCCTAAGATCACAAAAGACTCAGTGAACACCTCCGTGGATCAGTTTGAAACAACACATCTGATGTCAGTCATTCATTTAATTATCCTTGATGTGGTATACTTTTATAACTGGCTATGTAATAGTTTATAAAGAAAACAATCAGGAGTATTACCTCAAAGTTGTCAACACTTATGTCTGCTTTTTATTAGCCAGGTTTAGTTACAAGGCTCAGGAAACTTTGCATGGAGAGGGGTTACTTGAACTGAACACATAATTTCACGTCACACTACATTAAATTATTTATTTATATGCCCCCTCCACATACACAAACATAAAAACACTTAGTATTGAGTTGCTAATCCAAAGACATCGTCGTATTCATCTCCATACATCTATATATTTCTTATTACAAATTCAAATAAGATCACGATAAAACAATTACAAATGAGGAAAGGAGATAAGAGGAATGTCATTTTTTTTTCCTTGATAACTTACTTAGTACTAAGAGAATTGTAGATCTATGTATCATTTCATATTCACATTTTCATTTTTAAGAAGGTAGGATTATCCTAGTTACAGATATAAGGGAACAAAAATTCAGAGAAGTTACATAATTTTAGAAAGTCACTTAGTATCTGGTAGACCTGGGATGGGAATCTGCTTTTACCAACTGCCTAGTCCCTGATTTTGTACAACATAGTGTTGAGCATGCAACGTTTGACCACTATTGATCTTACATAATTATGGTTTACTTACTTCTAACTCTGCTGAGGAATTTGCAGGTTATTCTCAGTACTGTGTGATTAGCACAGAAAACGTAGGAAGGGAAACAGGATTGGGTTATTTCTTTTTACACTGTTGAGTTTGAGGTATGCAAAACGGGGGAACAAGAAAAAGGAAATTTTCCATAGGATCTGAAAATATATGTTTAAAATGTAGGAGATAAATCTGCGCAAGAGATGGAGGTTTGGGAAATGGATTATAAAGATGGTGACTACAGCCATGGTAGTTGATGAGAACCCTGAAGGAGCAGGTATAGACTGAGAAGAGGGCTGAAGGTTAGCTTCATGGAATGAGCAGAAAAAATGTAAGTCAAAAGAAGATTTTGAGAAGGACCATTTAGAAAAGAGAAAAAACAAAGACTAATTATACTAGAAGATAAAAGAAGAAAGAGATTCAAGAAAAAAGAAAGTTCAATATAGTAAAGTGGTTAAGATATGTCCATTGGGGGTATCAACTAAGAGTTTTGCTCTATCGACCATTAGTATATTCTGAAGTGTTAGGGTTGTATCAGCATAGCAAAGAGAGATGTGAGAGAAAATTTGATTTAAGCACAGAAACTCTAGAGTATATTTCTAATCAATGCATAATATAAATGGAGTATAATTGATATCATGAAAGAAGAGTTACTCGCTTCCCCCTTATTCTGGCTTATTTTGTTCTAATGTATTCATTATCACCTAATGTATTACTTCTGATTCGTCATCTACCTCTTCATGGTAAAATGTAAGCTCATAAAAGGAGGTACTTTATTTTATTACTACTGCATCCTCAATGTCTAGAATAGGCATTGGCCAAATACAATGTACCTCTTGTGAAGTACAAATAAAGTTTTATTTGAACACAATGTTTGTTTATATTGTCTGTGACAGCTTTTGCAGAGTTGAGTCAATGTGACAGAGATCACATGGCTTGTGAACCAAAAATTTACTATTTGATTCTTTACAAAAAAAAAAAAAAAAAAAAAAATTACCTGCCCCTGGTCTAGAACAATACTTGCACCTAGTCATTACTCAATAAGTATAACTAATAAGCTAATGAGAGAATTCATATATTAAAGGAATGGTTCTCAATTATTTAATGTTATTGGTCAAATTAATCTTTCTGAGCTTTGTTTCCCCATTTATAAGAATGGGATAATAATATATAGTATATATTAAAAGTCAGAAATGAGTATCAAATGAGATATATGTAATTGGCAAGTGGTCAAATAAAAAAAATAGTTTTTCCTTTCCCTTTCTTTCTTTGAAGTGCTCTATGAAGCTGGAGTGTCAGCACTATGAAGACAGTGGAATGATATTTATCTGCCCAAATAAGATGTCCTCTGCCCCCAAAAGTTGTGAGTCCTAGATTACCAGTCATGACCAAAGAACAGGGACTGAGAATAGTCATAAGCTCCCAAATTCCAAGTCATTCCATTTATTTAAAGTTATTATGTCATTATTAACATTATATTTATCATGTCAAAAGGAGCAGTAGATAACAAACAAAGTAATTTGGGATGGATAAAAAGTACTTGGAATAATTTTCCAAGCCATTGGCCTTCACCTTTCTAATCATTCCAAGAAAGTCCATTATTCATGGCTTTCTCTGCAGTATAGTTTATCCTTCAATGCAGCTGTCAAGACCATTCAACCTCTTTTTTATTTTTGGTATTTTTGCTGTTGGTTTTTAGTTGTTGTTGTTGTGTTGTTTCTTTTGCTTATGGTTGTTGGTTATCCAATGAGAAAGTTTTAATTTGCAAAGACATTTAGCTTTTAAAAAAGAACTAGTACTAAAAGCTATTACAAGCTTTTGTTCTTAAACACAGACACTCAACCAAGGGAAACATTTTCAATTTTATTTTGAAAAGGGACCTGAACATTAAAATTGAAGTCTTTGAAATTGACAGGTGCTAAGCAGTAGAAAAGAGAAAAGACAGACATTCAAATTTTCAAAAGGATTTTAATAGTTTAGAACAAAAATAGAACAGAAATAGGATAAGAAGAGAAAAAAATAGAAAAAATACTGCTATTAAAAACACAAGTGTCAAACTTTATCTTTTAGGTCCCAGATATGTATTTGTATTTATATCATAAATTCCACAATTTCTATCTGCCCTGGATCTTCCATAATACATTAAGCGAATATATGGTGAGTTTTTGCATTTTGTGACACAGTGTGTGAAGTAATCTGGATACAACAGAAAATGGAAGGCTCAAGCCTGACCTCGGGTTCACTTTCCATCAGGGGACACTGCCTCACTAACATTTTACATACAAATTACTAACCCTCTGGAAAGCGAACACTAACTCTTTGTTTTATTTTTTTTTAAAAAAGATTGGCAGCATATAAAAACATCATGGGATGAATATCATGAACAGTCTTATTAATTCATTTGATTGACAAATATTTATCTACCATATGTTAGACAATACAAAAGGGGCCAGAAAGACCACAATATCACCTTGAACAAAGCTCATCACAATACATATTGATTAGGATTATGTATCCTGAGGAATATTTTTAATGTTTGACTTTTGTGCAGTTAATGATAAATACCTTTTAATCAAATTTAAGTGAGATGTTAAAAAAGAATGGTTTACCAACAGGTTTTAAGATGACATATTTTATTCATTTGTGTTTCATCAGAAGTTTGAAATGTTTGAGATTTCCGATTTTAAAAATCAAAGATAATAGTCATCATTTTCCTGTTTTGTTTCTAAATGGTAAAATAAGAATGGCTTCAGGGTGCTATCTGCAAGCAATTTTCCTCCAAATAAAACACCTAGGGTGCCGTTAGTCTGTTCCCAGTAAATTAAGGAAAAATTGTATATACAGTTACTATTTTTTTCCTTAACAGTGACTTTGAAGAGTTAAAGAAACCTTGAAATGTTACATAATTTTGATCAAATGACCACAATTTACAGAACTAGTAAATGCTGGCTTACTGTGAATTTGCAGTATTATTTTCACTTTTTGTGACCATCACTGTCAGTTTTCTAACTTGTTTACATAAAGTACAGATGTTACTAAACATTCTCTTCAGTCAGACTACTTGAGTTTAAATCCTGCTTCATACCTGCTTTGGAAAAGAATCAAACCTCTCTAAGCTGCAGCATTTTGATCTGTAAAATTAGTATAATAGTACCACCTACCTCCTAGAGTAGTTATAAAATTTACATGAATTAGTTCATGTAAAATAAATAGAACTTTTTAATACTTATTAACTACTACTACAAGGTGTTGTAGAAAAATCACTGTACATTACCTAGAGAAAATTTGGTTGTAATTTCAACTTTTGAAATTCTGTACATGGTTCCACATAAACCTCTAAACTTAGAACCAGAATCTCACTTTTCATTTGGAATGTTGAAGATACCTACCGAAATGATTATTCAAGATGATTGAACTGAATTATGAGTATAAATTAGCATACTCATTGGTCCATTGTAGTACTACATTCACACACACACACACACACACACACAAAAAGTCAAATTCATGTGAAATATAAAATAATCCTGAAAAACAAGGGGCAAAAAGGGGAAAATTCTTGCTGTAAATATAGTAGACAAGATTTATAATTTTTTTCAAATATAAAGAGCTTTTAGGAATCAATTAAAAAACCCATTTAGATTCCAAATGGGCAAAGAAACAAAGAAGTTAATTGCCAGAAAAGAAAAACCAAATGGCAAACAATTAAAAACTCAACCTTATTATATTAAAAATTCAACCTTATTATATGATGAGAAAAAAAGAGTTGTTTTTCCCACTTATTTCAGAATGTGTTCCATGATGTGATGGTTCTTTCATATAGTACTGCTAAAATCTCTGATTAGTATAACCTAATGAGACCTCTAATTATTGTAACATTCATACAGAGGAGGCTGACAGTATTTATTCAGATTTTTTAAAATGGCCACAGCCTTGGTACTAGTAATCCATGCAAAGGAAATAACCAGAGATGCTGAATAATTATTAGGCACGTAGGTAATAATGCATATCTTAATTTTTAATAGCTTAAAAATTATGTAAGTTGCAATGTGCAACAAGAGTTGGGAGAAAGATTGCAATGTCTTCTGCTCCTATGAAATTTATTCAAGAAATCCTTTCCTATTTTTCATTACAATAAAACTTGAGCTGTTTTGTATACAGTTTGGAAATATGTGATGAATAGAGTAGCTGCAGATTCCTAGAATGATTTTGGTCATCTCTCAGCAAGTTCAGAGGTGATGTATCAAGTACTTCTTCTCAGACTATGCAAGTGTTTACCACCTATTTTCCTGAGCTGTGTTGATGAGCCCAGCTCCTCTCTTTTGACTACGTGGACACATCACTCATAGCAGTACTTAGCTTTGGGACATTTGTTAAAATTTTTAGATACTGTAACTTCCAAGTTTCCTAGGAACCTGCTCTCATTTATAAAAACAAAACAAGAACCACTAAGTAATTCTATTTTGTTGGCACCAGTATGTATTATTCACATTACCTAAAGTCATTATAATCTCTAGGGCAATGATCAGTTATATATATATATTTTTTATATAAATCATGGGTACTGAATAAAATGACTATTTAGAAAAAGGTCAACAGAGGTAGATAATAGAATACTCAATATTGATCATTAGGAGGGAAGAAGGAAATCAGACATGGAATGGTACTTCATTTACCCAAATAATAATGTGACATAGTTATACCTTTACTGCTACTGTTGTTCTTCTTGGTAGCTCTGCTCTACTGCTACTCATTGTGAGATAAGCACTATGTTACACGTGGTATACAAAGTTTTCTAGTTTTGTTCCATGAAACCTCTGAAAATAAGAACTGGTCATTTTAGATAAACGTTGCCTCTCTAAGTATTTCAAGCACCATAGAAATTTGGCTGAAACATTTCATCTGCACTAGTGGAATACTTTTACTAAGTTTACTCAACTAGAAAGTTGGTACAACTGATATTCAAACTCTGCTTGACATAACTAGAAGACCATGCTCTTTCTACTGTCTTAGAATAAAGAAAAAAAATTATTAGGAGAACTATGAAGCATGGTGTTATTATTATATTCGAAATTCCCTCTCTTGCCAAGGTAAAAATCACCATGGATAATTGGCCCTGGATATTTTAGGTATATTAGATTATCAGTATTTAGCATTTTTAGATAAAGAAGATGGCTAATGTCAATAGGAATACATTATATAAGTAAAATCTGATACAGTGTAGCATAAAATGTTGCCATGCAGAACTTATTTTGTTTTGTAAAGGGCGATTTAATTATTACAGCTTGCAAAGTCCGCCTTTTATTGAGATTAACAAGGCAGAATGCTATAGCCACAAACTGAATCCCATGACTGGCGCAAATCTAACAAGAACCAGTTGCTTCATTCAATTTCTTTCTTCCTACAAAATGCAATTAACACACTGTGATTAGTTGAACAAATTCCAAATCGTATTCAAATGAAAGCAATTTACTCAGAGTCTGGGTCCAACAGGTGATCATTTTCAAAGCTCCTGGAAGAATTGGATGGTTTCATCTAATTGTTCTCAGGAAGAAATAGATTTAAATACTTGGTTCCAACAGGCCCCTCTATGCACAGTCCATATGGTGGTTCAATGCTAGCCTTTCAGCTTCACGAGTCCAAAGGGCAGCCAAAAGTAATTACATCTTGCTTCCAAAATATTTTTATGGTAAACTAAAATGTTTCAATCTAGCACAAAATAACTGATAAAGCTTCCTAACTACGAGGCAAGGAAAGTTGCAGGGCTACGTGTATGGGATGTTTGCCTTGGAGGGTTGTGGTTCAGAGGAGGGAGAAAAGTGGTGAAAGACTATCAATAAAGGTTGCGTTTTAGAAGTAAAGCAATGAAAGATACTTCACTTACTGTTTTTATTGTGAGGTTAAATGGCCCATTTAGTCCTCACAATAAAACTGTGAGGTGTGCATTATTTTCTTCATTATGCTAAGGAAGAAACTAAGACTTAGGAAATAATAACATTTGCATAAATGACACATGGTTTGAACATGGACAAGCAGGATATTCAAAACCACATATAACTATATAACATTAAAATACTTTTTCTTTCTTCTCCACCAGGTTGCCTTTATTTATGTTCCAAGCACATAAAAATTTGGCTAGAAATGTTTACATTAGAGGAAACATCTAATTTAAAAAAATATATACATGCACACACACACACACACACACACACACACATTTTGGTTTCTGGTTCTAGATCTAAGAAAGGAGCTTGGAAGTCACCACTACAAGTGAAAAGCTGAACAGAGTAAAAAAATCACAACTCTTTGTGGATCTGTAAGAAAGGTGAGGGCAGAGGGTAAATTGTTGCTACCCAAATTAGAGACAGATAGGTGAATACAGGGAATCAGGGCTTACCAGAGAGGGTCTCATGAGTGGAAACCACCTTGGGAACCAGTGCCCAGGTAGAAAAACCTAAACTGTAATTGATGAATTGCTGAAGGCTCAGTATGAACAAGTCTGAGAGTTAAAAATGTCAAGGACAGCTATACAATTTTGTGAATTTTATGTCTAAGAGCCTGACCAGGTTCTCACAGTAAGTTTCAGATGAAAATCGTCTTATGCATTCAGCAGTGATAGAAGAAAAGGAACCATCTTGAAATACACCCGTGCACTCTGTTCTTCTCAATAAGACCTGTCCTCAGGATAAACTGGTTACTTAGAACCCAACCTGCTAGAAGCTACCTGACCTGGGTAAAGGGAAATATCCAACTCTAGTGAGCTCTGATCTTTACCACCTAAGTGGGGAAGGAGAAAATACACACACACACACACACACACACACACACACACACACACACACTCTGAGAAGCACTTGTGAAGTTCAGCCAAAAGCCTGGTACCTAACTATCGGACTATAGAATGGTTCCCCTCCCCTACACCTTGCCGCCACATTACTAAAGTCCTATTCACAGTTCCTTTAACTTGGTACATCACGTAGGCCTACCAAGAAAAATTTACAAGACACACTAAAATGAAAAGAAAAACAATTTGAAGATATGGAGCAAGCATCAAAATCAGACATTGCACAGAGTTTGGCAAGAAAGAAGTGAATCCCTTTTGGGAATTTCAAGCAACAATGATTAAAGTACATTGAACGTAGACAGTATGCAAGGACAGATGGACAATGTAAGCAGAGAGCTAGAAATTCTAAGACAGAACCAAAAGGAAATGCTAGAGACAAATACACTAACAAAAATAAAGAATGTCTTTGATGGGCTTATTAGTAGACTGTGCATGATACGAAAAAAAAAAAAAATCTCTGAAGTTGAGGACTGCTTCATTAAAAACCTCCAAAATGCAAAAACAAAGAACTCAAAGAATAAGAAAATCAGAAGAGAATTGGCAAGAGCTTTGGAATAACAACAAAATGTGTAAAATATGTGTGGAGTACCAGAAAGAGAAGAAAAAGAGAAAAGAACATAAGAAATATCTGAAACAATAATGACTGAGAATTACTCCCACATTTATATCAGACACAAAACCACACATCTAGGAAGCTCAAAGGACACCAAGCAGAATAAATGCCAACAAACAAATAACAAACAAGAAAACAAACTACAATTAGTCATATCACTTTCAAACTACAGAAAATCAAAGATAAAGAAAAAATCTGCAAAGAATACAAAAGAAAAACATATTATCTACAGAGAAAGATAAGAATTACATACAACTTCTCAGAAACCACCCAAGCAAGAGGAATAAAATAAAATGTTTAAAGTGTTGACAGAAAAAAAATTGTCAACCTAAAATTCTGTACCCTGCAAAATTATCCCTTAAAAGGAAGGGAAAATGTTTCTTCAGAAAGACAAACGTTGAGGTAATTTGTTGCCAGTGGACTTGACTTGAAAGAAATATTAAAACAAGTTCTTTAGAGGGAAGGAAAGTAATATAGGTCAGAAACTCAGGTCTACATAAAGAAACAAAGAGAAATGAAGAAGAAAAAGCAAAAGTAAATTTCTTTTGTTATTCTTAATCGATCTAACAGATAACATTTTGTTCAAAATAATGCTACATCTCAGTATCTCAATATTCTGGTTGGGGTGAGAAAGAAGTGAGTCTCTTTCGCAGTTCCTTGTATAGTGTGAGAAGCCAGGGACTTACTTAAAAACTCACTTTCTCCCATGGGGTAAATTGCAATCTAAGAAGTTCTCTCTTATACTAAGTTGGGCCAACTTTGGGGAGGAGTGATGCAAGTAAGGTAAAATTGTTACTCTCTTCAATGGGTCCATCCTCAGAATTTTTATTTATTTATTTAATTATTATTTTAAACTCCGATAATTGTGCTAGAACTTCTCTGCTGGACTCCTGCAATTCCACAAATATACTCTCATCCATGGGTGGTTGTTAAAATTGGTGTTCTTTGGCGGAAGACGGTATCAAATTCCCATTCCAAATTTTGCTGACCTCGACTAATTATAGTGTTATTTGAAGGTAGCACTGGGTTAGTTTTAAATGTATATTGCAAATTTTAGGATACCCACTAACAAAAATAAACAAAGAACTGTAAATGATATTCTAACAAAGGAGAAAAAATTGAATTATATAAAGTCACAAAAGACAGAAAAAGAGTGGAAGACCAAAAATAGGAACAAAAAATAAGGAAAACAAATAGAAAATAGTAATAAATATGATAGTTATTAACCCAACTATATCAATAATCACTTTGTATGTTAATGGTGTAAACACACCAATTAAAAGACCGAAACTGTCGGAGGAGAACAAAAAAAACAAGACCCAAATATATGTTATCTACAAGAAATCCATTTTAAATATAAAAACACATGTAGATTAAAGTATGTAGATGGAGAAAATATATATCATGCTAACTCTAATCAAAAGAAACTGAGAGTAGCTATATTAATTTCAGACAGGGCCTACTTCAAAGCAAGGGATATTATTTGCAACAAAGAAAAGCATTATCTTGATGATAGCCATTTTAACTGGTGTGATGTGCTATCTCATTGTGGCTTTTATTTGCATTTCTCTGATGATTAGTGATGTTGAGCATTTTTTCATATTTCTATTGGCCATTTATATGTCCTGTTTGGAGAAATGTCTCTTCAGGTCCTCTGCCCAGTAAAAAGTGTTGGAAAGGCTGTGGAGAAAGGAACCCTCATACACTTTTAGTGGGAATGCAGACTGGTGCAGCCACTATGGAAGGCAGTGTGGAGGGTCCTCAAAAAATTAAGAATAGAATTACCATATGACGCAGCAATCCCTCTCCTGAGTATCTACCCAAAAAAATCTGAAAACATCTTTATTCTGTAAAGATATATGTGCTCCAGTGTTCACTGTAGCTTTATTTACAGTGGCCAAGACATGGAAACAACCAAAGTTGTTGATTATTGATATAGATGAATGGATAAAGAAGTTGTGGTATATATACACAATGGAATATTATTCTGCCATAAGAAATGATGAAAAATTACCATTTGCGACAACATGGATGGATCTTGAGATTATAATGCTAAGCAAATAAGTCAGACAGAAAAAGTAGACAACCATATGATTTCACTGACATGTGGTATATAAAACTGAGAACAACAAAAGAACAAGACAAACAAATGAAGAAACAAAAACTCATAAACACAGACAATAGTTTAGTGGTTACCAGAGAGTAAGCTGGGAGCGGGGTGGTAGATGACGGTAAAGGAAATCCAATATAGGAAGATGGAAAGAGAACTGACTCTGGGTGGTGAACACAAAATGTGATATATAGATGATGTATCACAGAATTGTACACCTGAAATCTATGTAACTTTACTAACAATTGTCACCCCGATAAACTTAAAAAAAAAAAGGAAAAGCATTATACAATGAAAAAGAGGTAAATTCTCCAGGAAGAAATAACAATTCTTAATGAATATGTATCTAAAAACATGAGACAAAAAGTGGTAGATTTTCAAGGAGATATAGATGAATGCACTATCACAGTTGGAGACTTCAATACGGCTACATGAGAAATGGACAGATCCAGCAGGCTGAAAATTAATAATGACATAGTTGAACTCAACACTACTACCAATCAACTGAATATAGTTGACACCTACAGACTATATCACCCAACAACAGAGGAAAACACATTCTGCTAAAGCTCACATGGAACGTTAACTAGGATGTAGCTTATAGGTCATAAAACATACCTTAACAATTTTAAAAGGATAGAAAACATAATTCTCCTCTCAAACCACAGTAGACTTAAACAAGAAATCAATAACAGAGGTAAGTTAAACAATCCAAAATAAATATAGATTAAACAGTACACTTAAAAAACATGTAGATCAAAGATAAAACCTCAAGAAAATTAAAAACATTTTGAACTTAATGAAAAAAAAAAAGACTATCAAAATGTGGGATGCAATAAAAGTGGTGCTTAGAGGGAAATTTATAGTATTTAATGCACGTTTTAGAAATAAGAAAATCTAAAATCAATCATCTAAGTTTCCACCTTAGAAAACCAGAAAAAGAAGAGTAAATTCAAAGTAAGAAGCAGAGGAAAAGAAATAATAATTAAAATTTAATCAGGGGCTGCTGGATGGCTCAGTTGGTTAGAGTGCAAGCTCTAAACTGCAGGGTTGCCAGTTCGATTCCCACATGGGCCATTGAGCTGCGCCCTCCACAACTAGATTAAAGACAACAAGCTGCCAGCTTAGCTGCTGGAGGGGCAGGTAGATGTCTCAGTTGGTTAGCGCAACGAGCTCTCAACCACAAGGTTGCTGGTTCAATTCCTTCATGGGATGGTGGGCTGTGTCCCTGCAACTAAAGATTGAAAACAATGATTGGATTTGGAGTTGATCTGTGCCCACCACAACTAGTTTGAAGGACAATGACTTGGAGCTGATGCGCCCTGGAGAACACACTGTTCCCCAATATTCTACACCCCCAAAAAATAAGCTGCTTTTTCAAAAGAGTTCATTAAAATTGATAATTGTCTAGATTGTCTAGTCAGGCTAACAAGAGAGATGAGAGATGAGAGAGAGAGAGAGAGAGAGAGAGAGAGAGAGAGAGAGAGAGAGAGAGAGAGAGAACAAAAATTACTAATATAAAAAAATAAAGAGGGCACCGAACTACATTAAAAAGATAATGGGATACTATGAAAAATTCTATTCCCACAAATTTGATAACCTAGATGAAGCGGACCAATTCCTTGAAAAACACAACTTCCCAGATCTCACACATAAAGAACCAGACAACCTGAATAGGTCTATATCTATACAAGAAATCAAATCAATAATTAATAACTTTACTAAAAATGAAAGCACCAGGATTAGATGGGTTCACTGGTGAATTCTACCAAATATTATGGAAGGAATCATTCTAACTCTTTACAGTCTCTTTCAGACCACGGAAGAAGAGAGAATAGTTCCTACCTCATCATGTGAGGCAAGCATTGCCCCAAAGGCCAAAACGTGACAAAGACTTTGGCAGAAAAAAGAACTATAGATCAATATCTCTCATGAAAATAGATCCCAAAATCCTCAACAAAATAAAGGAAAATCAAATCCAACAATGAAAAAAAATTATATACCATAATCCTGTGGGGTTTATCCCAGATGTATAAGGCAGGTTCAACATTTGACAATAATTAATGTAATTCATCACATCAAGAAAATAAGACAGAAATATCACATGACCATATCAATGGATGAGGAAAAAGCATTTGACAAAATGCAAACCCCATTCATGATAAAAAGCAATCAACAATAAAAAAAAATATTTAAGTAGAAATAGGAGGGAATTTTCTCAACTTCATAAAGCCTGTCTACAAAAACCTAGCTAGCATCATATTTAATAGTAAGAAACTAGAAGCTTTCCCACTAAGGTAAGGGACAAGTCAAGATGTCCTCTCTCATCACTCCTTGTTAACTCTGTACTGGAAATACTAGATAATGCAATATTAAAAGAAAAGGAAATAAAATATATACAGATTGTTCATATATAACGTAATTATTTAAGTAGAAAATCTGAAAGAATTGGGGGAAAAATAGCTGCTGGAACTAAAAGTGATTAAAGCATTTATAGAAAGTTTGCAAGATACAGGGTTAATATACAAAATTCAATCTATTTTTTATATACCACATTGAAAATGTGGAATTTTAAATTAAAAACATAATGTCATTACATTAGCACCCCCCAAAATGAAACACATAGGTATAAATGTATCAAAATATACACAAGATCTACAGAGGAAAACTGTAAGACTCTGATGAATGAAATCAATAAAGACTAAATAGAGGGACATTCCACGTTCATTTGCACTCATCAAGACTCAAATTGCCAAGATGTCAGTTTTTCCCAACTTGATCTATAGATTCAATGTAATCTCAATCAAAACCAGAACAAGTTTTTGGGAGGTATCAACCAACTGATTTTAAAGTTTACATAGAGAGTCAAAAGATCCAGAATAGCCAACACAATTGAAGGAGGAAGATAAAGTAGGAGGACTAACAATATTCAACTTCAAGACTTACTATAAAGATTAACAATCAAGACAGTGTGGTATCAGTGAGAGAGTAGACAAATAGATTGATGGAACAGAATAGAGTGCCCAGAAACAGACCCACATAAATATAGTCAATTTATCTTTGACAGAAGAACAAAGGCAATACAATGAAGCAAATATAGTTTTTTTAACAAATGGTACTGGAACAAATGAACACTCATATGCAAAAAAAAAAAAAAAATGAGCCTGGACATACACTTAACACTCTTTAGAAAACTAACTCAAAAAAATAATGTAAAACTATAAAACTCTTAGAAGATAAGAGCAGAAAACCTAGGTGATGTTGGGTATAGGAATATATTTTTAGATACAATACCAAAGATATAATCTATGAAAGAAATCACTGATAAGCTGGATTTCATTAAAATTAAAAATGTCTCTTCTCCAAATTGGACATACAAGTACAGATGGACAACAGAGATATGAAAAGATGCTCAATATAACTAATCATCAGAGAAATGAAAATCAAACCGCAGTGAGATATCACCTCAAGTATGTCAGAATGGTTACCATCAATAAATCAAAATCAACAAATGTTGGAGATGTGGGGAAAAGGGAGCCATCATACACTGCTGATGGGATTGCAAATCGGTGCAACCACTATGGAAAACAGTTTGAGGGTTCCTTAACAAATTAAAAATAGAACTACTGCATGATGTAGCAATTCCACTTCTGGGTATTTATCTGAAGGAATCTGAAACACTAATTTGAAAAGATATATGCATCTCTATGTTCACTGAAGCACTAATTACAATAGCCAAGATATGGAAGTAGCCTAAGTGCCCATCAATAGATGACTGAATAAAGAAGATAAGGTATATATATACAATGGACTATTACTCAGCCATAAAAAATGAAATCTTACCATCTGAAACAACATGGGTGGACATAGACAGTATTATGCTAAATGAAATAAGTCAGGGAGAGAAAAATACCATCCATCTGATCTCACTTGTATGTGAAATCTGAATAACAAAATCTGAAGAACAAACCAAAACAACTGAAAAAGCAACCAACCAACCTAACAAACAAATGAAAAACAGAAACAGACTCATAGGTATAGAGAATAAACTGACACTTACCACATGGGAGGGGATTGCAGGCCTGGGTGAAAAAGGTGAAGGTATTAAGTACAAATTGGTAGTCACAAAACCGTCACAGGGATGTAAAGTACAGCATAAGGAATATAGTCAATAATATTGTAAAACTAGGTATGGCGCCAAGTGAGTAATAGATTTATCGGGGGGGGGGTCATTTCATATATTATTTTAATGTCTAACCACTACCCTGTAGTACACCTTAAACTAATATAAAATAATACTGAATGTCAACTATAATTGAAAAATGAAGAAAAAAAAAAAACTTGGTTCCCAATGACAAATTCATTCGAACAACTCTTATATGAAATCAGACCAACATCTTTATTGTTGTAAGAACAAATACATTCTCTTTAACAATTAGAAAAACAACTAAAATGTCTCCTCTGCAAAAGGCAATGAGAAGACAAGCCATAAACTGTGAATATATGTCATCATATATTTGTCCAAATACACAGAATGTATAAACACCCAGAGTGAATCTTAATGTAAACCAGGGACTGTGGATAGTGATGATACATCAGTGTAGGATCATCAATTGTAAGAAATGTACCACTTTGGTGCAGATATTGATAATGGTGGATTATGAATGCATATGTGGATATACACATGAGCACATGGGGTATCTCTGTCTTCATTTCAATTTGGCTGTGAACCTAAAACTACTCTAAAAATAAATGTACAATTATATATTTATATATAATTTAATAAATAATTTTTATATATAATTTATACATAATTTAATAAAACTACTCTAAAAATAAAACCATATATATATATATATATATATATATATATGAAATTATTTCCACAAACATACCAAAATCATTAAAGGTGATACCATGAAGCATCACAGTCAAATAAATATTCTAACACCAAAACTGGAGGGTATCTTCCCTTTTACAAACACTTCACTGTTTGTATTCTATGATGGGTAAGAAGTTTGACAGCGGGATAGAATAGAAAGTAAACTAGAGCTAAAACACACCCAGTTACACCACTTAGTAATGATATTTGTAGGGATTTACATCAATTTTCGAGATTTTTAACAGAAAGATTATTTTAGGAAGAAATCCTGACCATGAAATACCTATTGTGATAATCTATTTCAGAATTTTTTTTAAGGAATAAAAACACATATTGCAACAGAATTAGGAATCAAAGAAAACAACTATATGAATGACTGCTGGGATACCACTGTATTTGGTGTATAGCTTACAGTGCATTATTACTGGGTCTTGGTTAATTCCATCACCACACCCTGAGATCCTCAAAGGGCCAGGTCCTATCTTACTGCAGTTACCAAGGCCTGGCATAAAGTAGCATCTCAATGACTGTTTCCTGCTATAAACAACACACTGTATCCATTTCATACTCATAGCCTACCTATCAGCTCTCTCTCCAGTCCTCTTCTTCCACATTAATGCAGTCGCCATTTTTCTCCATCAACATGAAGAACAGAGCAACTTTTTCTTCTAGTAAAAAATCCACTACCAATAAAGCATTAGTGAGCATTAAGGGTTGAATTGGGTCCATCAAATTCATGCATTAACCTCAGCATGTGACCTTCTTTGGAAACAGTCATTGTAGATATAATTAGTTAAGATGAAGTCAAACTGGAATAGGATGAGCCGTAACTAGATAAAGTGACTATTGCCCTAAGACAGAGGGAAAATTTGGACACACACACACACACACACACACACACACACACACAAAACACCATTGTCAAGCCTGGAATTGTGCTGCCACAAGCAAAGGAACTACCAGAAGCTTATGAGAGAGCCCAGGAACCGATCCTTCTCTAGCACCTTCAGAGAAAGCCTGCCCTGTTCACACCTTGATCTAGGACTTCTGGTTTCCAGACTGTGAGACAATAAATTTGTGTTATTCACCTAGTTTGTAGTACTTTTGTTCCAAAAGCCTTAAGAAACTCCTACAGTGAGTCATGAAAACTGTGTATCACCTTACTTCCCTTGGTAAAGGAAACACCTTAAATCTCCTTAACAGATGCATTATTTCCCTAGTCCTTCCTTGGCACCTCCAGATATTTTCTTTTACATGTCTGTTCGCAAAACCAAGAGCCTCATTTTCTTCTACGCTACAACTTCACATTTTTATCCCATTGTTATGCAGAGCCATTCAATACTACTCCCAGATTCTACTCCAAGTAATACTATAGTACTCTAAATTTACACACATTTTATTTTCATTTTTTAAACACTTATGCTATAGGTATTATCATATTCAGTTGACAGTTGAAGACAATGTAACCCCAAATGTTAAGTGGTTTATGAACACACAGAAAGTAAGTGGGGCAACCAGTGTTCCAACAAAGGTTAGTGTTTTCGTAGACAAAAGCACATGCCTTTTATTCGGCTGTATCAAAGTACATATATAGGTACTTTGACTAAAATGAATTGTCAGATTGATTTTAAAAACGGTCAAATGGAAAAGAATACTAACCAATTTGACTGATGGCTCCATTCAATATGGTCAAACTAAGTGAAAGAGCCATGGGTGTAGATAGTATTTCCCTGAGGAACCATGCTCAGGATTTTTCTCCATAGAAGACTTTGACCTGGGTTTTAATGTCTATTCAGCAACACACAGATTCTACTAGATTCTACTGGGACATTCATTCCAGATAATCGATCAAATTGGCTGATTATTTTTGTGAAAACCCCAGGAGTGGAATCCCCTCACAACTCACACTTCCCTCACAAAAACATGTAATACATTACTTTTCACATATCAGACTTCTCTCTTCCCAACCCTACTCTTTATCATGTCTCATACTTTGTAATTCACAGAGACATATCTGATAAAGGCCCACTGAAACCACTGAAATTCATTCTTTGTCTTTCCAGTTTTCATCACTCATTTCATCACACATACAGGTAAGTCTATTTCGCATTTTTTTTAATTCTTCATATTTTACTGTGCACAAAGAGCTGACAAAAGCTCATGAAAGCCATCATCAGGCTACATTTATCTGTTTTGAACTGCCTTTGTCTTCTATTAGTTTTTAAAATGATCTCAGTACTTGTGTAGCAGCTGGATGCTCTCATTATACTTATTCCTTTTTTATCTGCTACTCAAAAAGCAGTGTGACATGGTGATTTTTTTGTCTTGTATTTCCAGTGATGAAAGTATCTGAACAATCTCCTAGAGGTTTGAATTAAAAATAAACATTTTTTTTGTTTTTCATTTTTTTTAATTAAAATATTAAGTGATGTCTGCATTTATATTTATCATCTGTGAAACATTCATTTTCATACTTACTCCCTTGCAGTGTGAGAGCATTGTTATGCAATGATTGATTATTCCTAACATCAAGCTATCAACCGGAGTATTTTGAGATAAACAATATGTTTACAATTGGAACTGTAGTGGTTGGTGTCTTGTTTTAGAAGATGTTGGCATTTATATTGTTATTCTGTTCAGGAATGAGTCTGTCTTTCGAAGCCTATTGGAGAATTGCAGTAATTTTCTCAGTAATTGAACACAAAATTGGCCCTCTCCTCAGTGTTATCACCAACTGAGGTAAGGTTTTCCAGGTTTTCAGTGACCCTAGTGACATTACTCACTCATTTTTCCATTCATTCATTCACTCACTCATTTAGCACTGACAATGCAGCTTTAAATAATGTCTAAGAAATAGCCCTGGTTAAACATCCAGTCTCATCAAACTATTAATTTGCAGGGGAAAAAAAATATTGAGTAACGTGGAAAACTAAAACCACGAGACAAATTGAGGAGGGTTTCCACTGATTTCTAGGCTGAGTGGTTTAGATTATGAAACATCAGTGGTAATATATTAAGACACTTTTCATGGAACAGTAACAGAAAGACATTTATTTCTTCCATTTCATTTGATAGTGGCAGTAGGATGACTCCAGCCTTAAAACAAGCAAACAAACAAGCAAACTACCAAATACTGTATCTATTTGGAAAGATCAGCTCAAAAATAATGGGTAAAAAGTCAGAGAATTATGTGAGGACATGGGGGAGGCAGTTTGCAGAAAAATTATGGTACTTCATTATATCAAAAGGCATATTTCTCATACAAGATTTAGATATGGGTGGAAGTAGGACAAGTATTTGTAGAAATGCAATACAATCTGGCAAGAGGAGCTTTTTATTCTCGTCCTCCATTTGTTTTTGTTTGTTTGTTTGTTTTTCCCCCTGAATATCAAGACATTCAGCAATAAATGTGGGAGACAGTTCTGTCTCAGAATAGTAGCTGTCCTGGAGAAGAACCAGGACACGGGGTTAGCTGTGCATATCAACCTACCTCTCGGCTCAGAGGAGTGTTCACTCAGATTGCAAACATACAGGGAGCAGAACCAAATAAAATACTATGTTGTATCCCGTTATCAAATGGCAAATTAAAACAAGAAATACAATAGCCCATAATTATCTTTTTATGAGTACTGTGGCTACATCACAGATTTCTGGTAAATGCTATAGTCTAGATATGATTTTCTGAATGTCTTATTTTGAAAGGTGTTATTCAGAATTGGTGATCACATTCAGCTCAAACTCTGCCTTCTGTGGTCTGTAAGTCTTTGAATAACTACAGAAATAGCTTATGGAGGCTCAAGATACCGCTGAATATTCAGGTTGATATTCTCTTTCCCTTAATATACAGTATGAGGCTTTCTTTAATATTTCCATTTTTGAAATGAGGAGACAGAAAATATAGCTTTGGAGGTACAAGGAGATGGAGAGATAATGATAATCGGAAGTTTCCTTGGACCCACATACAAAATTAAGGTTCTCATTCTAAGCCGAGTTCTTGAGGACGGTTACTCCACAGGTCCATGTGCTAATGTACCTCTAATAAAAGGGAATTTTTATTTATATTGTTTGAGGGTCTTAATGCAAGATGTTAGAGTTTGTTTCAGACGTTATGGTTGCACAATATTAAATATCCACACACCAAAACATCCTGGTATTGCTTCTGTTGCTAATTCACGTATTTTCTTAAGTGTTCTCATGTAATCTGCTTGGTTTGATAAAAAGAACATAAGCTTTGCACAGAATGATTTGGATTTCAATCCTGACTTTATTAATTACTATCTCTGTGACACCCATATACCCTCCACACTTGCACATATCCTAGTTTTTTCTTTGCTTAAAGGCTATGGAGGCAAACAAGAACACCTCAAAAAGGATTTTGGCAAGGGCCCTCTCTTTTTTTGTCCCCCCATTCCCCTCCGCCCTCCCCCATAAGTTCTGTGAAGGTAGCCCTTAGAAAAGATAGGTCATCACAAAATCAACAAGTTTGACTTTTCAGGACTTTCTTCTAGAGAGGACAATTTTATTCACATGAAATAGGTAGTATCATGGCATCCATACTTCTGACTTATTTTTCGTTGTTGTTTGTACTCTTACCTGGGCTCACTGCCAGACAACATTTCCCAGCATCTTTTGAAGTTAGATGTTCCCATGTGACTGAGTTCTAGCCAATGAAATGCAAGGTCCCTCTCCAGCCTGGTCTATAAAAATGTCTCATTTATAATCCTCCCTTCTCTTTCCCATTTCTGCAGGCTGAAAAAGGAGAGGCCTCCAGGGAAATCTTGAGGATCACAAATTGAAGATGGCAGAGACTCAAGGTGCTAAGAGTCTGGGTCACTGAACACTGTTTGCTGGAGAGCTAGCCAACCAAGAACACCCACTTACCTGAACAAGAAACAGATACCCTTTGTGATAAGCTTGCTTTGCCTTAGTTAATGTAAGTACTTAGCACAATGCTAAGCACAGGGGAAACATTCAATAATTGTTTTCCTTTTCCCTTTGTCAGCACATACTCATTCAACACATAGACTAAAACCTGGACAGACTCTGGAAATAATCTCTGAAACTGCCCAACTGTAATTACAGTTTTCTAGTCTAACCACTTGTTTACATATGTGACTCCCACTACCACCTCAGGTAACTTTTCAGCAGCTTAAATAATAATAATAATAATAATAATAATAATAATAATAATAATAATATAATAGCTAGCTTTATTCACTGTACTGTCTCTATTGCTTTGTTCTAGATGCCTAGTAAATATTTCTTGAATGAAAGAAAGGAAAATATTGGGCAGGCCAGACCTGGGTCAGAAAAGAAACGGCCGTCAAGGCCAGAACATATAAAGCATAGTGGTTCAAAGCTCCGATTCTTGTAGTCAGAAAGCCCAAATTTTGTTGCAAGAGCTCTGAGCCAGCCCCTTATTAGTTAAGGGTAACTGATCTCCCTGAATTTCATTTCCTCATCTATAAATTAAGGATAATAATAGTACTCACAGGATTAGCTGTGATTACTGCATTAATATTGTTACGATGTTTAGGAAGGGGATTTGTGGTTATATGAAGACACCAGAGAAGGTACATATAGTCTTCAAAAATTTGTGGAGTGATAAGGATCTGTCTCTCAGATTCTCCCACTGAATATCACTTGCTTTGAAAGAACAAAACTCTCATAGTCAAGCAGGGTATTACTAAACAATTACTCATCCATAGCCCCCCAAAACAGTGTCTCTTAACATCATAGTGACTAATGCATCTAGAAAACATCTTTATGTTTTGAAATTTTGAGCAAATCAAACTCATGCCTGAAATTTAAAAGAAAAAACAAAAAGAAAAACTAATAACAATAAAAAAATGAGTGAAATAAGTCAGAAGCAGTTTTTCATTAAATCAGAACTGCAGGAGAATAAAATAGGTGTATGAGACATAATCACTACTTACTGCTGAATCAACATTGGCAATGCAAGCATAATTTGATATCTAAATAAAGATATTGAAAGTGGAAAAAAGGTGACATTTCCAAAGAGTGAACTACATGATTAGGCAGTGTAGGAGTTGTTTAAATACCAACCCTACACGTTATTTAGAAACCATTTAACACAGAAAAAAAAACAGTCAGAGATTTTAAAAATAAAATGCTTAGATGAAGACAAACTAGGTGGTTTTTAAAGAGTACAAATTCTCCAGGATAATGAAAAAAGACAATCTGTAGATGTTACCTCTATTATCCTTTCTTTCATTTATTTTTCTTTAAAAAAAAAAAAAAACAGAGGAAAAATGAGTATTCAGTCTCAAATTTCTTGTATTCAAAGTCTCCACTCCGTGTGCACTATTCTCTCCTCCTTTCTATAAATTAAAAAACAAAAAAAAACAAAAAAAAACTCTTCAGGATAGAAAATGACAGATGCCTGGACAGGGGAAAGTCAATCCTACAGAAAGAGGTAGGACATAACCGTGTTTCAGAATTCCTGAATGTCACAGGGAGAAGAGACTTTTAAGGCGAACACAGGAGGTTTCAAATCTTAGCTCTGCTTGTATACTGATCATGGCTTATTTCATCTCACAGAGCCTCGGCTATCTTACTCCTAAAAGTAGGATGATAATACAAAACAGAGTTGGTATATAGAAACATTCATAGGTATTCTTGCTTTCTAACTCCAGTGAACTATTTCCCTTGCCCTTGCCCAATATCAAGCAGCAAGTTAGCAGCAGAGACAAGATTAAAACCCCAGTACTTCCAAGGCCAGACCAGTGCTATCTTCTCCTTACCAAATTGCCATTTTGCTCGACTATTTGTCAAATGAACTCCTAACTTTTGCTGGTTATTTCTCTGATATGCTAGGTTAAATGTTGACAGATAGCCCCCAAAGCATCATAATCTCTTATGAATTCATTCATTAACAAGTAATTGTGAAGCATATTCTATATGTCAGGAGAATTCTAATCACTGGCAATAGACTGGTAGTTGGTAGAGAGAGGTTCCCTGACCTTGAGGAGCCCATGGCCTGCAGGGGGACAGGAGTGAGAGGGTGGGAAACAGAAAATAAACCAACAAACAAGATATAGATCAGATGGTGTTAAGTGCTAGTTAGACAATTAAAACAAGGTGCTTCGATAGAAAGGTGGCTGTGTTAGAAAGGGTTTTTAAGAAAGGCATCCCTAGGGAGACAATATTTAATCTTTAATCTACATTTAAGCTACATGAGGAAGTTAGCCACGTGGAAGGAACTAATATGAAACTGGTAGAGGGATAAACTTAGCATGTTTAAGAAACAGAGAAAGGTTAAGCAGAACGGACAGAGATAGGGTGGCATCAGATAAAATCAGAGAGAATGGGGATACCACTCATCCTAATAGTCATAATACAGGCATTTGTAAGCCAAGGTAAGAGTTTGGATTTCATTCTATGTGTTGTAAGAATGGTGATTGGAAGGTCTTAGCTGGAGGAAATGTCATAATCAAATTTAGATCAACGTAAGAAAGTGAAAGAAAGCAGGAAGGGGAGGTTCCATGGCAAGGAGAGGAGTGTGTGTGTGTGTGTGTGTGTGTGTGTGTGTGTGTGTCAGAGAGAGAGAGAGACTGAGAAAGAGAAAAGAGTATCCAATGATGGTTGATACCATGATCTTTCACTTCAAGCCAGTTTCAGACATCGTCACAACCAAACAAAGCAAAATAACAATATATAAAAAACCTGTACATAAGTCTAATTCCAAAACGAGGACACATAGAGCAAATTTTACTGAAGACACTGGATGTAGAGAAGTAGGAGGAGGTTACTTGTGAAACACAAAGCAAAACAGCCTCAAAAACTTCCTTTGAATGTGTCAACTGCCCCAAGGCTCCTCCCAGTAGGAAGAGGCTCATTTCTCCCCTTCTTCTTGAGTGACACTTTTCTGCCTGGCCCCTGCACAAATGTCTTCTTTCTCTCTCTGCCCTGGAACCTCTCCTTTATGCCTTTTTTCTCTTCCTGATGAGGATCAATTAAGTCCTATTTAAATCTCAAACTGAGCTCCAACCATGTTCCAACTCATGGATACAAAAGTTCTTCCTTTGAATCGCCCTGTATTAGTATGTGCAAAAATGGAGCTGGTGGGACTGGGGAAGTTGTGACTGACTAGTAATAAAAATAAATAAGTAAATAGTAGAGAAACACTCATACATGCATTAACTCAATGAACCATCACAGTAGGCAGCATAAGATTGCCCTCAAAATTGCTGTCCCCTATAAAACCCCCTACCTTTGAGTATAAATGGAACTTGTGATTATGATGGGATGTCACTCTCATGAATATATGGCAAAGATGAAGGGATATTATCGATGTAATTAAGACTCCCAATCAGTTGACTTTAAGTTATTCAAATGGGAAACCATCCTGGAAGGGATCGATCTAATCAGGTGAAACTTGTAACAGAGAATTTAAACACTGAACGAAGGGTGACATTAAGAGGAAGCGACAAATGGTCCTATATCATCTTTCCTTAACGCCAAATATTCCATTGTGTATATATACCACGACTTCTTTATCCATTCATCTATCGAAGGACATTTTGGTTGTTTCCATGTCTTGGCCAATAAGTCAGACAGAAAAAGCAGAGAACCCTATGATTTCACTGATATGTGGTATATAAACCAAAAACAAGACAAACATATGAGAAACAAAAACTCATAGACACAGACAATAGTTTAGTGGTTACCAGAGGGTAAGGGGGAGGGGGGTGGGTGATGAGGGTAAGGGGGATCAAATATATGGTGATGGAAGGAGAAGTGACTCTGGGTGGTGAACACACAATGGGATTTATAGATGATGTAATACAGAATTGTACACCTGAAATTATGTAATTTCATTAACAATTGTCACCCCAATAAATAAATTAAAAAAAAAAAAGAGGAAGAGAGATTTTCCTGTTGGTCTTCAAGTGAGCTGCCACCTTGTAAAGGGATCCGTGAGAGGGATGTGTGGCCTGGATCTAGGGGCTAAAAGTAGCCCCCAGCTGACAGAAGGCAAGAAAATGGCGTTCTTGGTCCTATAAAACTCAAGCAATGAAAGAAAGTCTGGCAACGACTACATGACCTTAGAAGAAAACTGAGCTCCAAAGAGAAATGCAGCCCAGCCAACGCCTTGGGTGTCGCCATGAGATCCTGCACAGAGAACTCCGCCTCAGTCTCTGCCTGGACTCCTGACCTGTGGAGACTTTGAGATAATAAATGCATGTAGTTTTAAGCTGTTCTATTTGTCATAATTTGCTATGCAGCAATAGAAAACTAATATAATCGGTGAGCAACATTCCTAAATCTATTTCATTAGACTTGGTCTGTGGTTATTTTTACTTTTTCTGTAATCTCCCTTTCTCTGCCTCCAGCAGAATGTTGTTTCTAGCTCTACTTTAGCATCTTTTACACTTACTGGTTTATTCTATCTACGTATTGCCCTAGTGCAATCATTTTCTAACTGTATTTTCTAAACATTATCAAACATCCATTCATTTCCCAAGGCCATGTCTCTCCATCCAGATTTTTACTCACTTTTATATTCCTCTTTTAAAGTTCTATTTATCTTTCTAAACATAGCTTAAAGGCCACTTCTGCCATGAAACCTCATCTGATTACAGTTGTGACCACATATTCCAATTCCTTTAACACTTTCTTTATGCATATTTATGTTGCTTTTACCTTGTTTTATAGTTATTTGATTAATGTTTCCCATATTCAATTGGATTGCAAGCTCTTTGATAACAGGAGCCATATTTTTTCACTAGCACCGAATACAGTCAATCTTTGTTATTTGCAGATCCATTCCGTATTTGCAAAATTATTTGTAACTCCACAATCAATATGCACGGCGCTTTCCCAGGGATTCAGAGACATGTACATGCACAGAGCGGCAAAGTGGCCCGCCAAGGTGGAACAAGGCAATCCACCGCTTTTGTGTTTCAGCTCTCTTATTAGAAACAGGTGCTCTTTTTGCAGTTTACTAAGTGCCCCCTTTTTTTGTAGTGCTGTGGTTTACATTGGTGATTTGCTGTCTAAAATGGCCTCCAAGCATAGTTCTGAAGTGCTGTCTAGTGTTCCTAAGTGCAAGAAGGTGGTGATGTGCTTTATGGAGAAAATGCATGTGTTGGATAAGCTTTGCTCAGGCATTAGTTACAGTGTTCTTGGCTGTGAGCTCAATGTTAATGTATCAACACCTTGTACTACACAAGGTGTCCTTAAAGAGAAACACACATAAAATAAGGTTTTGTATTGATTAGTTGACAAAAATGTTGTGACCAGATGATTGTAGGAACCTAACCTTGTATTTCTCCTAGGAGCAACAGTTCAGTATTCGCAAATTCATTGTTTGCAGCAACTCTACAGCACACAACTATCGCAAATAATAGAATCAACTGTACTTAGTACTTTTATCACTGCCCCCTAAAAATTCTCAAATGTGCCCTGTTTTCTCATATCACTAGTCATCTGACTATCCATTAAATGATTATTTATTCCTTTCTCTGTCAGATGCTGCTTGAGACTGAAGATGCAAGGGCAAACAAGAGAGACATTATCCTTACTTTCAAGCATCTCACAGTCCAGTAGTGAAGCATATAGTATGGTACATGCTACATTACAGAAGATGCAGCATTTGTGGAAGTTCACAGGAGGAAAACCAAACTTAGAGAAAAATGTTAGTATCTTCCAGATGAATAATAAAGAAAAAATAACCTCATGTAGGATGGTGGTGGAAGGAAGAGAGGGTAAAAGTTCCTGAAGTGTGAGAGAACTGGGCATGAGTGAAAAACTGGAAAAATTCTAGTATAGTTAGTGCATGGCAATTCAGAAAGAGAAAGTGAAATGGGATAAAGCTGGAGTTATCAAAAGGGCATAGAATAATGCTCTTTCCCTGCATAAGACATGCTCATTAAAAGTGATTTTCAAAAACAAAACAAAAGAAAATAATAATGAAAAAAGTCAATAAATGATGGTTAAATAAATGGACTGAACTTTACCTAAATAACCTGAGAGGTATGATTTTCAAATGTCCATTCAAAATCTGTAGCAGTTACTTTTTAAGGTATATGTTTACAGGCCATTAGTTGAATGTGATGTTTATATAGTAAATTTAAAACTCTTGAAAGGTTAAAAATCAAAACAAAACAAATTGGCATCCCAACACAACAACCAGACAAAACATTTATAAAGCATTTTGTATAATAGAATAACACAATTTAAAGAGTGTCTTGCCAATACTTATTAATTTTCCATCAATGAGGTAAATTAATTCACTATCAATATCGCTTTTCAAAACACATAATAAATCCTCTAGTGATTTACAAAACATTAATATGTATGGCAGGCTTATCATATCATGAAACAATCTCATTTAAAATTCCAAAATTGATGAAATTTGATTCCTGCCGCTTCTATAAAAATGATCAAACTAGGCTAATTATTTTCCGTAGAATCCTCATAACATAGTTGCACTTACCTGTTATTTTCAATGTTAATAGTGTGGTCTTAATTTTTTTTTTTAATTTTCTTTTTTCATGTGGTAATAACTGGTAGGGCAAATCTCTTTCAAAGTGGTCATACCTATTAGTCTTGTTGCTCAACATGTGGACTGTTAATATTTGCATCCATACTTTGTCAAGTCCTTGTGTATCAAGAGACCTTCCTGTTGATGCTCATCTCACCTAGCCTGTGACCACAGTTCTGTGTGAAACTGAATCACTATTACAATTCCCATCATTGATGTTAAACCTATTAAGTAAAAACTTATGGTTACTCCACTAAGAATATTGAAGCATGTGTCCTACTTGGATATTTATATTGAGGAGATATATATACACATATACACATACATATATATGTTTATATATACATACATATATATGTGTGTGTGTGTGTGTGTGTGTGTGTGTGTGTGTGTGTATAAATTAGACAAAGGAAGGGAGAAAGGGAGGAATATGCTTTTTATTCAGATGACTAGTCCTTGAATTTTCCTGAGTCTTAGGAAATTTAATCCATGTTTTGCAATTGAACTAGATATGAATACATGAAAGGGAGCACATGTGATTAAATTTACTTTTGAATGCATGTTATATCATACCGCTTTATTTGGCAGAGTCTGAGGGAAGATTAGTGTTTTTCATTGTGTGTTCCCTGGCATAGTAATTTTATGTGGAATTAATGCTTCTTGCTTGAAAAAAGGAAGAAAGGGCTTTTTAAAGGACCAAAGATCATTCAGAAAAGTGCTGAGCTGGAGAGGAAAAATAGGCCTTGAACAAGATGCTGATCACAACTGAAATATGAATGAAAATAATAAAACAAAAATAGCTTTCACTTATGTAACAAAAGTTAAAAAGAACAATACTATTTATAATCGTATGAAGGGGATATCACTTCAAGAATAATAAGCGAATTAAGCAAAAATAAATTTTTACCACTACATTTTTATAATAATGTATTTTATAATATGGCAAATTAAGAAATAACATAAAAATTACACACTTGAATGTCAAGTCCATACATTGTGATATATTAAAATGGAAAAACATGGAGGTAGCAAAATTATTATAAAAGGACAATCATTATAAAATATATTATTAAATTTAAAATACATATTTCATAAATATATTAATAAGTTTATAAAAACAACAAACATGTTAACAGTATTATTTCTGGATGAATAAATGGTATACTTATGATTCTATTTTAAGTTTATTTTAGCATGATTTTGAGTTTTCTATTTTTAATTTTTATAACTTTAAAATTATTTTATTTTCTATTTTTAATTTTGAATGATCAAATGTTCTTGCATATATGTTAAACACAAATTTTAGTTACTATCTCTCACTCCTTATTTCCTCATATGCTCCTTTCTCACCTCCTCAAGTGACTTGTTTTGCTAAGAAGGTACTGGAGTATAGTACACCCTTATGGGAGTTAAGAATGGACTTCCATAAGTTGTTCCAGAAGGGGAGTGAATTTATAAGGACTTCTACAAATTCAACCTTCAAAATCAGCTTCTGCATTACTTGTGGAAGGGTTTACTTGGGCATGCAATTACCCATCATAGGTCTAATTGCCTATTTGCATGCACAATTTAGAAAGGCACAGTTGAAATTTAGTTCCAGGCTCTCCCACACTAATTCTTGCCATTGAAATTGACATTTCGAAGAACATCAGGCAGCTAAAACCCCAGATTTGTTATTTATTTCAACAGGAAGGGAACTTATTTTTTTTTTCCAAGTTAAATGTTTGGTTTAAAAAAGATTAAAGGGAAAAGACAAGGATACAAAGGAATACGCTCTCCCTCTGCACTATCAAGAATAGATTCTTGTTTGCCTTGAAAGGAGTTATAATGTCATCAGTTATCCAGTTAGCAAGACTGTCCCCACTTCCACATTAAGAGGAAAAGGTATTTAAACACCTTGTAATTTTTATGCCTCTATCCTCCTCTGTAAAGGTGGGGATAAGTGTATTTCTTTTGGTAGTTTTGAGAATTACAGTGGATAATATAAAAATTACATAGTAGGCTCACGGTATAAGTCCTCTCTCTGTTCTCCTCTTCTTATTTTCTCTACCTATTCTCATTTATTTTTACAGGTAATAATACACAGAATTGATCTAAAACAGCTTATGATTGGAAGGAATTAGCAAGTGGTGAAACAGAGCCCTCTCTTCCTTGCCAAGTCAGTTTTGTGGGTCTTAATTGTAGAGATTGAAAACAGATGTATTTATGAATTTGACAGGCTTACCGTGCTGTTTAATATAGTGGTTATTAACAGCTGTATCGATGGGAAAGCAAAAGAAAAAGGTGAAGTCCCCACTAACGGGCATGTACTGTGGAAATCTAGCAGTCAATCTTGCATCTGTCTTAACACATCCAAAACAAAACAAAACAAAAGAAATATCAACTGTGGAGGCCCTTGGGAGTGTATTGTACACATAAAAGGTATCTGACCTCTGCCTGAATCATGGAGGAGCAAGTTGGTGGGCTGGCTAGCCACTCTGGTGGTAAAGCAAAGGAGAGTTGTGCTGTATTATCCTAGCCTGAGCTCTCAGAGCAAAGGATGTGGCTTCCTGTGGGGCATCTCTAGGCACACAAGAGAGAGCTACAGTAGGATGATCTTAGAATTGTACAAGAGAGCCAACTGAAAGGATGACCAAACTTTGGCAGAAAGAAACTGGAAAGCAACAATGCTCCCGTTGCTCACCTTGCAACGACAGCTGGCCTATGGAATGTGTTCCTGGCTGGGATAGAGACCTCAACTCTAAATCAAGTACAATTTTCACTATTACATGAACTTAAGCATGTCTGAGTGAGTTCTAGCTACTTAACAGCTCTGTGGATACCTGGAACATAATAAGTAGTCAATAAACAGAAAGGAAGAAAGGCAGGTAGGGAGGGAGAGAGGGAAGGAGGAAAGGAGAGAAAGAAAGAAGGAAGGGAGGAAGGAAGGAAGGAAAGAAGGAAAGAAGGAATTCATTTGTGTTTGCAAATATAGGAGCATATATTTACATGAAAAAAAACAACAGGGCAAATTTCAAGAATGAGGGAAATTTCTCTTTCAAACTTCACTCTCTTGCCTTCTTTTAAGATATGCTTTTATCTTTCTCCTATCTTTGTGGAATCCCAGAATCACTGAAGTCTTGCGCCTCACAAGACATTTTTCATCCAAAAATCCCCTTTATAAGGAATTCTTATAATCTGATATTAGTGAAGGAAGTAAATCAGATTTCAAAAGAGGCAACCTGCTACCCTCCCCACCACCAATGTATCAGGCTGTTTCTAATTAGTTAAAATGGATGGGTTAAGGAATACAAACCTCCACTCCACACTAAATGACTATTGTTACTGCTTTTATTATAACAAGGAACTTCCACTGAAGTTATTGAATAGCTCCCTGTTTAACTCCAACATTTGGTATAGCTTGTGATGGTGGATGATACATTGATATTATAAATTCTTAATAGTTCCTAGGCTGAATGATGAACACAATACCTGAACAAGTTCTTGAAAAAATTTAAAAAGAAATGGATATTGCATGACAGTATAGACTTAGAGACAAACAAATAAGTACATTTGAAGTACCCTCATGATATTATCTCTGGATGCAATCAATATTAATTCTGTATGAGTTGTCCCTGCCCTACAACCGTTAAAAAGTGGAAGAGTACATTTGTCACTGTCCTCATGAAGTTTAAAGACGGTGTGAACAGCACTGTATGGGAAGAAGGATACCTGCACTTGACCAAGAAGAATAGGGATAGAATATACAGAATAGGCTGCCTTCAGGTTATTATCACACTTTTGAGCCCCTTCTAGTGGGTTCTTGTGCTGACATATCTGGTGGTAATCCTTCTTTAATTATAGATGACCACATTCCTTGTTTTTAATCTCTCTCATTGTCCTAGCTTCAGTCTCCTTTGCTTGCTCTTTCACCTCTGTTTGATATCTGAATATTGAAAGGCCTCTGAACCTGAGTCTGGGTGTTACCCTTACTCCAATTACACCATCTCCTTAGGTTATCTCTTCCAATGACTACCAAAGCCATAATGGCACTTGAGATGTAACTATATCTCTGTGTGTGTGTGTGTGTGTGTGTGTGTGTGTGTGTGTGTGTGTCCAGTTCTGGTCTCACAACTAAGCTCTGGTTTTCTCTGACATTTCCACTTGTCTATCTAATAACCATTTCAAACTTAACACAGATAAAAATTACTTTTGTATCTCTACCTCCTGGAACACATTTTTTTTCCCTCTAGTGTTTCCATTTCATTAAGTGGCACAATCATACACTCAGTTACTTAAACCAAATAACTAGGAATCATCTTTAATTCCTCCTTTCTCTCTTTACCTTATACTCTTATCTACTCCAGTGATGAATCCTGCCCAATCTAAAATATACTGAAAATTCAACCAATTCTCTTTATTTTCACTTATCTCCACCCACCCTACCCCAAACCATCATCATCTTTCTCGCAGACTTCTGTAATACCTAAAAGTTTCTTGACTCCATTCCCCCCAACTTAAAATCTAGCAAAAAGACCTTTTAAAACATAACTCAAGTCACGCACTCTCCCCACCCATGTCCTTGACACAACATTATCCAATAGGATCTAATTTGTATGTCAACAATAGCAAATTTCTTAAAATATCTACAAGACCTAATATCATTGGGGCTTTATTTATACTTCTCACTTTATAACTCACTCATTCCCTTCCGAGTAAGCATGTTTTGGGCATGTGACTTTCTTTCCATTGCTGCTTTATAGACTAATCCTCTTGCTTAAAACACTCTCCCCCCATACCAGTTATCTGATAAGTTCCTCTGTCATATAGGTCTCAGCTCAAATGTTATATCCTTAATGAGATCCCACTACTCTTATCACTCAAACGCCCATCTCCTTACATCTTTTCTTCATTGCATTCATCACTCTCTGAAATTACTTTCTTAATTTATGAATTTACTTGCCCCCCCCCCCCATTCCCATATCAGTACAAACACTTCCTGATTGGTAGAGAGTAGAAACTTACTCCTATAAGTTTAGGAAATAATCTTCTCTACATTGTGGCCCCAACACACTGGCCATACTCACAGGTTATCTAGTGACCTGAGAGTAGCAGCTGCAAAAGCTCTACTTCCCTACCTGACACTTACTATAATAAGCACACTATGAGTCAGAGATATTTTCCTGAGTACTTCACATATATTGACTCTTCAACCATTCTATGAAATAGATACCATCTTATAGATGAAGAAGCTGAGGGACATTTAAGTAAGTTGTACAAGGTCACATGTCCAGGACTCAGTAGAGCTGGGCTTTGAACTAGGCTCTCTGGCTCCAGAGAGTCTATACTCTTAACCACCCTGCTTAACTGGTGGCAGGAAGCGCCCTTATTAGCCAGACCACTGAGAAATACTCTCTGGGAACATGAACTGCGGAGCCAGAGTCAATCATGGTTAGAAATAGGCAGCAGACACATCAAACAGCAGAATCTATGAGGAACATTTTGTACAGAAGACACACACACAGAAATATAACTAGAAATCAGGTAGTGAGTCAGCACCTTGTACAAGCAGAGAAGCACAGCAATGTCATCTTTGCTGTAGAGGCTACACGTATCCTGATCACTTGTTTCCTATGACCCAAAATGACAGTTTGTCAACAAAGCTCCATTTCAAGTTCCAGTGCTATTTTTGAGTTCCCATAATATTCCTGTTGCTATTGTTATTATTATTTCTACATTTATCTCTATAATAAATCCTCTGTACATGAGGTGATCTGAGTGCCCAGTATAACCAGAAATTATTACCTTTACAATTCCTATTCAATGACCTCTTTCACTCTCAGTTAGGTGTCAATAAATTCCTACAAAGTTGTCACTTGCTATTATGGGTCTGGCTTGCAATGGGTTACAGTGGGTCTTTTCCACTGACATGCTCCTGTGGGGAGGGGAGTGAATGGACACCCTTGGGATTTCAGGGGACAACACACGCAGTGTTTCCTGCAGGAGAGAAAGACCTTTGAAGATTTGCATAATATCTTACCCATTCACATGATTTTTGTATTCTTCCATAATATGACTATCTTTGTTTTACTATTAAAAAAAAAAAGTTTATTCCATGGTTTGGGGGACTTCCTACACATTACCATGCATGTTATTTTGAAAAAATACATTAAGGTTCAAATCCATTCAAAAATGTATGTAGTTTTAAAGTAGTCATCACAGGTGGGGAAAAAGCAGCAAAAGCTTTCATGTCTGAAAGCACTTCGCTATAACGGTAGAAATCAAAATACTAAAAACTGCTATTTGCGGGCATCAAAACCCAACTGGAACACCTCTCAAAGAAATGTACAGATCACCTGAGCCAAAGAGGCATCTGCAAGATGACACTATCATTATTTCTAGATTTAGGTTTAGATCAATGGCTTTGAAGCATTTTGTCACTGACTCACAGAAAGAAATACATGTTACATCTCAACCCAGTATATACATCCAAAATTTTTTGAAATAATAGTGTATCTCATTATATACATTATATACAAGCCAAAATTTTATGAAATAATAGTGTATCTCATTACCTATGACATACTATGTTCCATCCTAATTTTATTTTCTAAGACACGCTGGCCAGGACCCACTAAACAGATTCCATAGACCAGGAATACATCACGACTTACAGTTTGCAAAATGCTGCATTAGACAATGTCCCTTCATACTTTATACAAGGGCAACATGTTTACATATGGGAATGACATAGAACTGAATTGAATAGGGAAATCAATCTTCAAAGAGATATACAATATCCTACAAATGGAGTAAAGTCTACTAGGACAATATTTAAACAATCAGGCTTGTTTTTCATCATATGAGTCACAAATATCCAATGTTCTACTTGAAGAAATACTTTTCCCTGGAACAAACTGCCTTCACTGCATCTCCTCTAACTGACCCTCCAATCTGGGTCCCATCTCTTAGTTACAACACTTAAGTACCACAATTTATTTTTTAAAGTATTGATTTTAATTTGAAAACTGTGGAAAACCACAAGCAATGAATGGTTTAAAAATCTACCTGCTATCCCATCACGTTTTTTTGAAGTTTATCAAGTTAACAGTGAAGCCCCCACCCCCTCTTTCCACTTGTAACTTTCAGAAATAATTGCTATTAACAGTTTGTGTATAAACTGTCAGCTTTGATTATTCAAGCATATATGATTAGCTTCTGTCATATAGAGAGTATGTGCATATGTATATACTTTTACATTTTGTCATATATAGTTCCAACTTTATATTTTCACAACAAAACATGTCTTTTGAGTTTAGTGCGTATACATGTACTCTATGACATTTACCAACTGATTGACATTTAAGGTTCTCACTGTTTTCAACATTACCACGATGCTGCAGTGACTCTCTTACCCATATATACTTAGAAGACCAAGATATTGTGGTAGATTCCTAAAAATGAGGATTGGTATTTCAATTTTTAATTGAGGCTTAAACTGCTCTGCAAAATATTTTTACCAAATGTATATTTTCACTAATACCATCTGAGGGCACCTATTTCCCAGATACCTGTCAACATTGATACAGTCAACATTTAAAACTTTTTGTAAATTTTATGGACAAAATGTGCATGTTCCATTATTATTTAATTTTGTATTTCCATGAGTTTTACAGTGAGTTTAAACATTTTTTTCATGTCATGCGTATTTTTTTTTCTTTTCTGAATTACTGGTTCATATGCGAGATACAACAATTAAGTTCGTGAACTTGCCACTAGGCACTTACATTGGTAACACTGTACAAACAGCTCAGTAAGGTTTCATATCCTTGGTATATTAGTGTCTCACAGCTGTGTTTGTCTCAACGTGTGGCAGTATCTTGCTGAGTGGCATTCATTACTGTGGTTGTGTGTTTTTGTGTGCTGTCATGGGAATGTCTGAGCTTGAATTAGGGCAATGAACAAACACTAAATTTCTTGCTAAAATTGGCTAGAGTAGAAATGAAATCAGGAACGTGTTAGTTCAAGTTTATGGGGATAATGCCATGAAGAAAAAGGAAGTGTACAAATGGATTAAACGTTCTTCTGAGAGGAGAGAACATGTCACTGATGAAGAGAGGTCAGGGCAGCCAGTAATGAGCTGAACTGATGAAAACATTGCAAAACTTTGTCAAATTGTGCGTCAAAATCATTGGCTAACTGTGAGAAGCATACCAGACCAAGTCAACATTGATAAAGAAACAGGAAACTCTTAACTGAAAATCTTCGCATGAGAAAGGTGTGTGCAAAAATGTCCTGAAGGAGCTCTCCCATCCTGACAATGCACCAGCTCACATGGCACTGTCTGTGAGGGAGTTTTTAGCCAGTAAACAAATAACTGTATTGCAGCACCTTCCCTACTCACCTGACCTGGTCCCCAATGACTTCTTTCTTTACCCAAAGATAAAAGCAATATTGAAAGAAAGACATTTTGATAACATTCAGGACATCAAGGGTAATACGATAACAGCTCTGATGGCCATTCCAGAAAAAGAGTTCCAAAATTACTTTGAAGGGTGGACTAGGTGCTGGCATCGGTGCATAGCTTTCCAAGGGGAGTACTTCAAAGGTGACTGCAGTGATATTCAGTAATGAGGTATGTAGCACTTTTCCTAAGATGAGTTCGCGGATCTAATTGTCAGATCTCGTAAATTGCCCATTTTTCTACTTGGCTGTTTTACCTTTCTTAAAAATTAATTTATAGAAAAAGCACGTGCTAAAGCCTTCTATCTATTGTATGTGTTCCATTTTCCCCTCAGCATGTCATCTTCTTTTTAACTTTATGTGTTGTGTTCACCCACAAAAGTGTTTTATATTTAAATTTGCTTATTAATAGATTTGCACTTAAATGTGTTGCTATTTAGTTGATGACCACTACAGTTTGTCATGCTAGAACAGGCTTCTTCACTTTAAAACATGGCCATGTGGATTTAAAAAAAAAAATACTTGTATCGCAGTATATTTTTAAATGTAATACTCTTTATATTTATTTTTATGCATTTGGGCCGATTTCACTAATTTATGTTTTGTTGGAAAATAACCAATTGTACATAGTTCAAATTTATTTGCATATTTATAGAAATAAAATTTGATTGTAGCTTCGTTTAATCTCATATCTCACACTTTTTATTCCTAATACTGTATATTTTTCTGAGTCAGGGTTGCTAGGTGCTAATCAATTTTTCTGTTGAGTTTTTTTCAGAGAACTGTATTTTACTTTTATCATTCTTACTTTTTATTTCAGTTTTATAATATATTAACTTATTTTACCTTTATTAACACTTTATTTTCTCTATCCTGGTTTGTTTTGTTTTCTAGTTTCTGAAGTTGAATTTTAGTTTACTTATTTGTAATAATTTTCTTAAGGCACATCAAAAGCCATATAAAACTATAAACTTTACTCTAAACAGAGGCACAGTTGCATCCCATAATTTTATAAACTACAATCTCGTTTCTATTAATTCCTAAATAGTTGATACTTAAAATTTGATTTCCTTTTTGAGATATCTCTTTGAAGTAGCAATGAGGATTTGAATTCAGGTAGGAAATGAGATCTGTCTAGGCATATCAACTAAACCAGAAAGAGCGATATGACTAAATTCTCTCTTCCTCTATACATGGAAAATTTCAGCAGGGTTGGAAGGTGGGAAGCAGCAGGTCTAGAATGGAAGGTGGAAGGAAAGAATAGCCATGTTTTCCTCTGACCTTGGCCTAAAGCCCACAGAAAGAAATACCATATTTACCTTTAACATTTTGAAGAAAGATCTTCCTGCAGAAGGCGCTGTTTTCACAAGGGTCTCTCTTTCCAACATGCTAATAGAAGCCAGCCAGCTTTTGAAACTGAGATGGAAAGTAAAAGAATGAAAGGAAAATAGAGCCATCCTTCTGCACTGACCACAATGTGGGTCTGACATATTCAGAATTCCAGGAAAGTCTCTGATACTTCCAATTAATTTGTATGAATGTTTTTAGATGCCTGCTTCATGTTAAGTGCTATTCTCAGCTCTGGAGAAGCAGTGAGGGACAGTGTTGACTGAATTGTAGGCTGAATCCTCAGCATGGACACCTCTCTGCCATATTGGAATTTGGTAGCTGAAGGCAGTGGAAGGTTAGCATGGAGATCTGTGACCTCCCTCCCCAGGTATCTCAGAAGTAGAAGATCACAGAAAAGGGGAACGGAGGAGAATATGAGCACACTGCAACTTCCTCCTAGGGCTCCTACAAATACTTGGGTGAAACTTAAGTGGGGATTGCAAAGGTTCTACATTCATAAGTTGGAGTAAGATCTAGAATTATATGGGTTATTCCAATTTTTGTGTCCCTGCATAGTTTCCAACGACCAGTAAGGCCATCACACATGCATTTGCTTATTACAGACAAGAGACCAACCATTGGGAAAAGGCGTCAACTTCATCTTTATTAATGTTGTATTCTGATTCATCCCCCATCTCTTCTCCAACATAATGAGAAAATTTCAACTTTATGCAAATAACATATGTGCCAGACGTGCATGTTCCTGGGACTTATCTATTCAGTAAAACAGCTCTGTGTAGTAATTATCATCATCCCCGTTACAGGGCAAGAAACTGAGGCTGAAGGAGATTAAATCACTGACTGAAGTCACATAACATTGGGTAGAGACCTTTCCAGGAATTGTTCAGGCAATGTCTGTACACCAAAGATGATGTGAACCATAGCTTTATTACCTATTCAGTCGCAACAATTTAAATTGAGTTTGATTGACTGACATCCACTGAGCAAAAGGAAAGAACTTATAATTACTACCCACGTTAGAGTAGGCTACAAAAAAATACTTTTTTGAAATTCTCACTTCTCACCACAGATGGTTTTGTAGATGTACGAAAAGACATTATAATATGTAATTATCTGGAGTGAAGCACTGCAGTGGGCATAAATAAATATGAAGAAATATTAGGTTTATTACAATCATTCATTAGATTTTATCATTTATTTATTCAAATGTATGCCTTGAGCAGCTCCACATTATCAGATACTATGCTAGACAGTAGGAGAGAGAAAAAAATGAACTGTTTTCTAAGAACAATTTATAGTTTAGGAAGGTAGATGGGATTTATACTCCAGATATACAAGACTGTCTGTCATCTGAGACATACAATAGCACATGGTAGAAACAACACTAGAGCTGTATTTCTGCCTTGTCACAAATCAGATGTGGAGCTTTTTGCTCTCGTGTTTTCTCTCTGGAGCTCAGTTCTCTCATCAGAACAATGAAAGGAGTGGTCTAGGGGACTATGATCTTCACTATTTTTTTAGTATGAGAATTTTATAAATTTTTTAGGAGAGACTAATTTTACTTGGTTTGGGAAAAACATTAAGAAGGATTGCATTTAAACCTATCATGAACAATTTAATTTCAAAACTATCATAACAAACAAACAGAGGTGGAGTAAGTCAGCTTTTAGGGAATATATGTTTACTACTAGAATATTCTATATCACAAAATTTGTTTAACCACAAAATATTGCTTGGCCCTCGGTACATGTAGAGGGCGTTTTTGGAAGTTACACGAAGCTGGAAGAGAGTTTAGCTTAGAATTTAAACTCTCACCTTTGTGTGAGGTGCACTTTTCAATTTTCTAAAATGTGTGTCTTTACTATTATTGGAAAATTGTCTGCATACCAGCATGCATTCTTTTGATTTTAATAGCAAACTCTTAGTTACACAACTTGCCCACTGTTCAACACCTTCCCTCTCATCCTATAAAATCGGTATGTCTTGTTCAAGAGTTCCTATTTATATTAAAACCATATTATTATACTTATTTTGCACACATTTTTGCAAATATGACTTGATTGACTACCCAGCACTGAAATATTCTCATGCAAATGAAAAAATATATATCAATCAATCATCTTGGTGTCAAGCAAACAGCTCGTTGACTGAATTGCTCAGCATTTATCCAGATGTTAAGTTATAGCAATCAACCAAAGGCAGAGTTTGTGTATACACGTGTGCACATGTGTTATGTAGTATCGCATATATTTAAATATTGTCTTTTGATATACGGATCTTGAAACACCCCTGGCTTTATCTGTGGATTAAATTAAAATCACTACTAATAGTGCCACCTTGTGTCTGAAGTTCAAAATCAAGAGTGTATGTTTATATGTTACAGAATTTTTCAAGCTAAAAGAAAAGCATATATATTAATCTACTCCAAACCTCTCTTTTGATGGTAAGCAGTGGGAGGTCAGGAGAGGTGAACTGACTTTTTTAAAGCCAGTCAATCAGTGAGTGGTACAGCTGGGACTAAAACCCAAGACTCCTGATTTTCATTTTGGTCCTTTTAAAATATGCCATGTTCCTTAAAACATTTACTTTTGATGACAAAAGTAATCAATTTTAGTTTTATTAAAGTCAGGTGTAGATATTACATTAATTCAGGTCTAATTTATAGTCGCAGTAGGATTCAGTTTTGCTATTTAAAGACTTTAAAATCCTGATAGTTAACGAACGTGTATAATAATAATTCAGGCCTCTATTATTAATGCTTCTCAGGGACAATTAACTTGAAAAAATTTATCCTTATAATTATTTTTTAAACATATTAATTTAAGAGAAATCACCCAAGATATCTTCTCCAATATTATCTAATTTCATATTGCATTTAAGGCATGGATCCACATAAGTTTTCAGAAATAATTCTTTTAAAAGAAGGTTGAAAGTAAGTGGCACCATAGTACGTAGTGCAGCAATACACAATGCAAAACAAGAGGTTGGGTAGCTCTTTCACCCATATATTAGAAAACTGGTTTATTGTGAACTTTCATAGAATTTTTATAAATTAAGGCCTCCTTCCTCAGCCTTCCCATCAACAAAGACACATTACATGCAACACTGAGATGGCCGTAATAAAATATCAAAAAAGAGGTAGAGTACATGGTCTCTGCCTTGGGAGTACACAAGCCTTCTTTAGTTATCTTTTAAAATTAAAGATGACTTACTAACACCCAATCAAAAATAAACAAAACTCCTATTTTTCTGGTGGTGTATAAATGAAGAGCATTTGAAATGATGGAAAACAAAAGGAAAGCAAAGAGAATATATCTTGGCCACTTGTAATACTCTAGGAACATTACAAACACTCTGGTTCAGTAACTTGAGAAAGGGCTTTAGAGATTATCTACCCCACCTCCAAACGAATCCCCATGGCAGTGTGGCTTCCAGCTTGCAAGTGCGTTTCTGTTTTGCCAGCTCTCCAGAGGTTAGAACAATCTCTAAAATATCATATATATCTACTAGTACCATGTTTCCCCGAAAATAAGACCTAGCTGGACCATCAGCTCTAATGCATGTTTTGGAGCAAAAATTAATATAAGACAATGTATTATATGATATTATATTATACTCAGTCTTATGTTATATTAAAAGACCAGGTTTTATATTAATTTTTGCTCCAAAACACGTATTAGAGCTGATGGTCTGGCTACGCCTTATTTTCAGGGAAACATGGTACATCTATCTATCAATCATCCATCCATCTATCTATATATCATACATCATATAAGGTTATATGTATGTTGTAGTATGTATACACACACACACACACATACAGAGGACGCCCAAAAATGTACACATATTTAAAAAAAGAAAATTGCAATACTCACTGCATACCAATAACAAAAGACGAATATAAATCACGTTTGACTTCTGTAATTACAAGAGGTGCTCAAAGTGGTTACCATCAGCATCCAGACACTTCTGATTACAGCAAACTACTGTTTGAGCATCGTTGACCGAAGTGCCCACTTGTATACTTTTTTTGGCACCGTGTGTGTTTGTGTGTGTGTATGTGTGCGTGTGTGTGTCGGTGTGTACAGAGAGAGATTTTAATGAATTAATAAACTCACCTCATTTGAGTTTGTCTAGAATGAACTTAAAAGATGAATTATGTTTTCTGGTCATTATTATAACAGGAGCAAGTTAATGGGAATCTTTTCCAAGATTAAGATACAGAAATTTTAAAATGAATCCAGTTATCTAAGAGAAATTCTTTTATAGAAGCTAAAGCTACTGCAAAGTAGAAGCAAGTGACCATTTTCCTTAGGTGCCTCCATCATAGGTATATATTCATATCCACAGAATCAAAATTTGGGCCATAGAGTATGAACAAAAAGAAACAGAGAGAGAGAAAAAGAGGGAGGGAGGAAGGGAAGCAGGGAGAGAAGTGGGAGTGAAGGAGGGATAGAGAGAGGGGAAGGAAGGAAGGAAGGAAGGAAGGAAGGAAGGAAGGAAGGAAGGAAGGAAGGAAGAAGGAAGGAAGGTAGGAAGGAACGAACGAATCTTGACTACTCCCATTTTACTTTAACAAAATTATATAAATTCAATTGTGTCATCCTGGCTGCCATGATGGAAGTGATAATGCCAAGATGTGAGTGACTAACACAACGAGTTAAAAAGAGATCATGGAACAAAACCAACAAAACATGACAAATGTAGAAACAAAGAGCACAAGGAAGAGGGGAATCCTCAAAGCCATGGCTAGGTTTATAGGATGCCCCACCAAGCCATGGCTGAACCCAAAAGAAAAATGAATGAATGTTAAAATATCACTGTGTCAAAAATCAGGTGTTTTGATGTAACATCCACAATAGACATATTCAGCTATGAATAAAATCCCAACAGGTTGCTTTGTTTCTGTCAGCTGCCTAATTAGGGAGGAGATCAGAGTATCAACCTTCAATAAGAAAGAAATGTAAACCTAAATGCCAATGACGTACATAGCGTAGCTTCCCAGCTTCTTTCATAACACTAGTCTCTGTTTATTAGGTGAGAATTATGTGGTTTTTTAAAGATTTGGCTTTCTGAAGGCTGCAAAATTTCCCACAATGAATATTAAAACTTTGCAGAACACTATTTTTGTAAAGAAATCACAGTTCACAGTGTTTCCGATAAAATATAAATATGATCTGCAAATGTGATATCCTCTGGGTAAAAAGTAAAATAAAGGCTGTGTCAAGAACCGAAGAGATTAGTTTAATGCTATCTCAGCACTGTTAACTAACTCCTGGCATTTATGAAATATTAAGAGAAGGATTTATCCACTGACCTGAAAGGGAAATGAGAAAGCTATGTACGAAGTGGAACTAAAACATTTGTCCCAGCTTAGAGACTTGATAAATTAATGTGCTTAAGAATCAGGCTTCAAAACAATTTTTAAACATTTGAAAGGACCAGTGTCCAGAAGAAATATAAAGTAGATAAAGAGAAAAGAAGTGTATGGATTTCCTCATATAATATCTGCAATGGACTCTGGGGTAGGAAAGAACGAATGCACAGGCATTTCTCCCAATCCATTTTGATATGAGCAGGTCTAGGTAAACCATTCACACACACACACACACACACACACACACACACACTGCCATTATTGGCTTTACAGTTCTTAATATAGGTGGGAAATTAAAGCGTACTTGAGTACGATTTTCTTTAATATACATATTTTTATTAGTTTCAGGTACTTTAAAGACTGGAGTGCTTTAGCATCATCAGTGGATATGAATGCACGTAAAGATGATCAAAAATCTATTGTTAAGAATCAGAAAGCAGATTAGAAAGCTAATTGGATCATCACCCCATTAAAAAAAAAAGGAAAAATGGGGAAAAGGGAGGATTGTCTAGGTGGCACTTTGAATGAAATTATGGAATAGTTCTCATTTATTCTTCTACATATGTCTATTTTATTTTTTCTTAACATAAATATTTATTGCTTTGGAAAATAAAACAATTGTTTTAAACAAAATAACCAAAGAAAAAGAAACAAGAAAATAAAGTTTTAAAATGGAATTCTTTGAAGAATGATGGGACTTTCATTCCCTGGGAGTCAGACGTCAGAGCTGTGGATCCAAGATCACTCAGTGTTGGTCAACTATCAAGCAGATATGATATTACCTTATATCTATGTAATGAAGTTCTAAAAAGCACATCTATTTGGGACTCGCTAAGAATCAGGCAACATGCAACAATAAGGAAAGCAGTAGGAAATGGATGGACAGAGGAAAGAGGAAGAAAATGAAACAGAGTAAGGGGTAAGAAAAAAAGAAATGTGTATAGACGTACAATTAATCACAAAATTCATTTAATAAATCTTATATCCTGTATATTACTCTTCTCACATACAATACTATTTAGTCTCATCAAAACCATTTTTTTAAAGGAATACTTCCTTTATATAAATATTACATTTTTAAAAATCCAAGAAAAGATTAGCAGAGTACCTGGCATGTAGTTGATACATATTGCACATGTTGGGTATTTTAATGAGCTTAGAGATCTGCTTTACTCCATGGCATATTGGAAAATAGAATATGAAAATATAGCTGGAAGCTATATAAAAGTAACAGCAGATAGTTGAGGAAAGACAGAATAATTACGCAAAACTAATAAACATAACACTGGTGATCACATGCATACACCTGCCCTTTTGGAAGGCATTTCTATTATACATTATAACTTCCTATAATTCCTAAAATTCCAAATCAGGACCCAGATAATAATTAAAATATGTTATGTACAATAAACTTTGCTTAAGAAATCAGGTATTTAACCTATTCAAGTAAATAATTTAAATACAATTCTTAATTCTAATGTCAGCCAGAACAAAAGAACACTAAAATGTTTACATATTTTTGGCAGTAAAGGACATTGTACGTTATCTGACAGAAGTAGTTTCTCATTATTTATGATAAGCTATAAAATTTTTCAAATTATTTAATATAGTAAGCCCAAGAAATTCAAATATGAAAAATATATATGAATATATGTATATGAATACACATACGAGGTCAGACAAGTTCACAAACTCATCTTAGAAAAAGTGCTACATATCTCACTGCTGAATATCACTACAGTCACCTTCGAAGTACTCCCCTTGGGAAGCTATGCACTGACGCCAGCACCTAATCCACCCTTCAAAGCAATTTTGGAATTATTTTCCTGGAATGGCCATCAGAACCGTCTTCGTATCACCCTTGATGTCCTGAATGTCATCAAAATGTCTTACTTTCAATATTTCCTTTATCTTTGGGTAAAGAAGTCACTGGGGATCAGAGCAGTTGAGTGGGGAAGGTGTTCCAATACAGTTATATGTTTACTAGCTAAAAACTCCCTCACAGACAGTGCCATGTGAGCTGGTACATTGCCGTGATCCATGAATTGTTGGCGAAAAGTTAAGGTTGTCTCACTTTTTCACGCAGCCTTTTCAGCATTTCTAAATAGTAAATCCAGTTAACTGTTTGTCCAATTGGTACAAATTCATAATGAATAATCCCTCTGGTATCAAAAAATGTTAGCAACATTGTTGCAACAAGTTTGCAGACTTAATTGTCACACTGTGTGTGTGTATCAGAATATTAATCAATCATAAAAATCTTGTCATTTGCAACAAGATTTATAGACTGAGTGCATTATGCTAAATGAAATGAGTCACAAGACAAATACCTTATTATATGATCTCTCTTACAGGTGGAATCTAAAGCAAACAAACAAGCAAACAAAACAAACTCAGGTACAGAGAATCAATTGGTGGTTGCTGGAGGCAGACAGTGATTGGTGCACAAAGTAGATGAAAAGGGGTCAAAATATGCAATCTTCCAGTTATAAAATAAGTTAGTTATGGGGATGTAATACATACCATGGTGACTACAGTTAATGATACTTATCGCACTGTTGAAAGTTGCTAAGAGAATAATAGATCTTGAAAGTTTTCGTTACAAGAAGAAAATCTAAATACGTATGGTAACAAATGTTAACTAGTGCTAGGCTCTATAAATTTCTTGTCTTTATAAATCATTTTACACTTTTCAAGTAAAAAATAATTTTATCTATTAATAAGTATCTATATTGTCATTATGTTCTTAAATTCTTTCTACCAAGTAAATTTGGTGATATTGTCTTCCTGCCCTCATCCATGTTACTAATTCCAAACTGAGAATTAGGAAATGTAAATGCTTTGTTAAAGTTATATGGTAACACTCTGTGGTGTGATTATAAGAAGGGATACATAATAGACCCTTTAAAATGCGGGGCTTAGGGACGCTGACCACCGTGTAGTCGAAAATCCACATATAAGTTCTGACTCCCCAGAAACTTCAGCTGTCTCTCAGTATGCATGGGGGATTGGTTTCATGCCCTCCGTGGATACTATAATCTGTGGATGCTCAAGTCCCTGATGAAAAATAGCACAGATCAATACTTAAAGCATCCAGTACACATCTGCAGACTCCCAACTGCGGATTGGAAAAAAAAAATACATAAAGTGGACCCACTCAATTTAAACCAGTGTTGTTCAAGGGACAACTGTATTTTCAACATTAAGTATCTTGCCAGTGCTCTCCTTGAGAGTCTGATAAAATACCATCATGCTTTTCTTCAGTTTTTGTCATACTCCCAATATTCTTCACAATCTGTTTTGTAAACAATTTTCAAGTATTATTAAAAAAAATACTTTACTCTTATTTGTAACATTTCTCAAAGAAAATGGGAATATGAAACTTTGTTCAGAATTTATTTTCCATTTTGTTACTTTACATCTAGGTAGATGTGGGACATTCTGATTCCATATTTTGAACTGAAACCTCTCTTTACTTTCTATTAAGATTTAGTTCAAGCTTGGTCATATGAAATGAATCCTACTAGTTAAGAGTTAAATATTAGTTAACATGTTGAGAGGTTTCATGATTAATATGAGGGTCTGTGGCACTAAGATTTATGTAATGAAGACATATAGCCAATTGCACAGCTTGGGCGGTGGATACTCTAGGATGTAAAATAGTCCGATTAATAAGGAACCACATATGGATACGATAGCCTGAATACATTCAAGCCTTAGTCCATGCATTGCTCTCTGTTCAACTTTCCCTCCATATATCCCTTTTCTTCCCATCTTTCTCCCCTTAGGTCTCCAACTGATTGTCACCTTATGAAAGACAATGTTCCTGATTGCTTACTCTCACTCCCATGCACTGTAACCCCTTTTCTCATTTATTTTAACCAAAAAACCCTTAACACCATTCGATATGCCATACATTTTACTTCTTTATTAGTTCTTATCTATAAGCCTCTATTCTGTAATATCTCACTTCACTAGAATACAAGCTCCAGGAGAGAAGGTTCTTCACATCGCTTTGCTCCTGAGTATCCCAGTGTCCAGCATAGACACCCTATAAATAATTAATCAATGAATTGAATCAAGAAGAAGGATGATGTAGACCCCTCCAAACTTGAGTTACAGTGCTAGGCCTGCCTCCAACCCATAGGTAATTATTGGCAAAGTTGCCTTACATACTGGGGATATCTCAGCCAGTCAGGAAATGTGCAGGAAGGAGGTTTATGAGGCTTGGAGTTTGGAAGAGACTTGGAAGAAAAAGGGTGGAGGGAAAAGCATGGCATCTGGATTGCCCTTCCCAGACAGATGAATGAGCCTCAAAGAGGTGGAAGAACATGAAGCAGATTCAGGGCATTGAAAACTTAATGTTAATTCAGTAGTACAGAGGACCATCAGTATCTATCCATCTAATCTATCTATCTATCATCTATCTATCTATCTATCTATCTATCTATCTATCTATCTATCTATCAACATCTTTCTATCTGTCTGTCTGTCTGTCTGTCTATCTATCTATCTATCTATCTACACTTACTGTGTTTCCCCGAAAATAAGACCTAGCTGGACAATCAGTTCTCATTCGTCTTTCGGAGCAAAAAATAATATAAGACCCGGTCTTTTATGTTATATTATATTATATTATATTATATTATATTATATTATATTATATTAGATTAGATTAGATTATACTATACTATATTATATTATATCATATTACATGAGACCGCGTCTTATATTAATTTTTGCTCCGAAAGATGCATGAGAGCTGATTGTCTGGCTAGGTCTTATTTTCGGAGAAACAGGGTAGAAATACAAATGAAGGGGATGGAGTATGTCCCTGTACCCACCCTCCACAAAAAAAAAGAGAAAGAGTGAAAGTAGCAAATTCCTAGCAGACATCTATCACAAAAACACAACAATGTCTAATAGTATTTGATGAGAAACCTACTAGAGTCTTCCAGAAATAAATGGTAATGGGAAACTCTGTAGGAGTTTGAAGGCCTGTTTGAGACATGAATGTTATATCATATGGAAAATTTGGATAAAAAAGGCACGTATGACTACGTTCGAACTCACAGGCTGATGAGGCACAGCATAATATGGGATACACGACCAACTGTAGAGAAACAACTGAAAGAAGAGTAAGACTCATTTATGATTACTTGTTAACCACTTCAGATTATCAACTCCTCAGAATCATCAAAATGAACATAAATTATTTTCATTGCACCAGATATCTAATGAACGCCTGCTATAGGCCAGGCACTGGATTAGGCACTGGATTTATGAAGATAAACTACACAAATCTTTACCCTTGACAAGTTTAGGATCTCATCAGAGTTAGAGATAATAAAGAAATAATTACTCAGTATGGCAAATTCCATAGTAGAGATAAATGGAAGTCTCTTTAATTACATAGATGATGACAAGTACATTATAAGTATACAAATATTGGTTAATGGTTTTAGTTTATACACCAATGGGAGGGGACAACTTTTACACGTAATACACTAAATAACAGGCTTAGAAATAAATGATTGAAAATAACTCATGAAATATGTCTATTCATTAATGTCTTAGTCCCAATTCCTAAACTAATGACACTCACATATTCACTCATCTACAAGCTGTTTCCACATATACTGGTAGAATATGTACAGAAAATTTCTAACTACAAGCCATGATTAAATTAATTGGAATTTCACTCTATATTTACAAGATCAAGCAAACACTGACGTTATGTGGAGGTATTTTGTATAATTCAATCACAAGATTAAATTGAAAAAATCAATTTGAAAATGCCTGGTTTAGCCTCCTCTCGTGTTAGATAAGAAAGAAATCCAGACAAGTTGAGTCCAGTACTATTCGTTCTAGAACACCAAACAAATCAGAAACCCTGCTCTACTCTAGTAAGCATGGTATTTACAAGAGTTTTCTTTCTAATCCAGGGTAATTTAGAGGATCATGTCACAAATCCTGGACTTTGTCTCTCTACAAGCACAGTGATGCAAGTTCTGGTTATAAGAAAGTCCTCAACACCCATTATTTCTTGCTGATAATTGTGAAGGCTTCTCCTTACGACAACTGAATCATTCTGATGGAACAACATAGGTAAAACATATAATAATAATAATAAATAATAAATAAAAAGGACATCTACACTTCTATAAGAGTACCAGAGAAAAGAAAAACAAAATAAGTGACAGAAAAAGTAATAGAAGGAGAAAAGGAAGACATGCCCACCAGGTCATAAAGCCTGGAATTTATGACTATTACTTCAGGAAATGGAGGGTGGTCAAGGCCACCTCAGTAATGGCCCTGAGCCATCTGACTGGAATTGTAACAGGGCAAGGGCTATTTTTTCCTCAGAATTTTGTTAAGCTTTGTGTTTCCTTTCTGATAGTGGACCACTTAGCTTTCTCAAGGATCTACCTTCCTATACACCCATATAGATCTCCCTACATTCTACTGATGACACAATCTCTTACTTCCTTTTCCAGAGACTCTAAAAGCCCCACTCCATTGCTTCTCCACTCCCCAGACCAATTGAATCAGAATTTGCTGATGGGCAGGCTTAGAACTGGTATGTTAGCCAACTCCCCCAAAGAAATATTTTTATCCCTAGGTAATGAAAGGCGTGGGTCCCTCAAAATTTGTATGTTAACACCCTAACCCCTAATGTTATGGTATTTGAAGATAGAGCCTTTGGGAGGTAAGTAGGATTAGATGAGGTCATGAGGGTGGGATGCCATGATAGGATCAGTGCCTTTACAAGAAGAGGCATCAGAGAGCTTGGTTTGCCATTCTTCCCCAAATGAGTGCACAAAGGGCCTATGAGATGGCGGCTGTCAAAAAGCCAAGAGAAGTGACCTCAGAATGAAACCTACCTTGTTCACACCTTGATCTTAGACTTCCCAGCCTCTAGAACTGTGAAAAATGAATTTCTGTTGTTTAAGCTCCCCAGTCTATGACATTGTGTTATGGCAGCCTGATTTGTGAGCTGTGTTATGGCAGCTTTACTCTGGGCTGCAAGGTCTCCTTGCAAGTCACCTGGAAATTCCTATTATTGAGATTTAGCACTTCATTCTCACCTTGAGAGATGCCTTCCATAAACTTCACTATTAGGAGAGTCCTCATTTGCATGTATCCAAATGATCGTATAACTAATAAAAATTGAAAGGGCAAGAAACAACAGCTGAACTTGTCCTCATTGCAGTTCTTTACAAAGGGTCTTCTCTCCTTGAAGAAAATGACTGTTTTCAGAAGGCTACTGGATTTCTTGCTGCAGGTATTTATTGGGATCGTTTATAGTATCTTTTGAGGATGGGTATAAATAATAAAAAGGAAAGTAAGCAAGTTTCCCTTTCACATTATTTTCCCATTTGATATGTTTAGCTTAGGGAAGGAATTCAAACAATAAAATGTATGAAAAAAAATGTGTTCTTCTGTGATTTGGGGTTTCATCACCTTTAAAATATATATGGACAAACTATGTCAAGTACAGAGATTTTGATCTTTTTTTTTTTTTCCACTGTGTCCCAATGCTCAGAACAGTTCCTCACTCATTGTAGGGGTTCAAAGAATATTTGACAAAGGAATGAAGTAAGGAATAAATGAGTGGATAAAAAGGACCCCTCAGGCCAAACTCCTCTCAGTTACACTGGAAGGTCGTAGTGGCAAGCTTTTCCATCTCTCCAAGAGTGAAAGGTAAAGTAAATACGGCAAACGTTAGCAACTGGTGAATCTAAATAATGGGTATACAAGTGTTCATTTTACTATTCTTTCAACTGTTCTGATGATTTAAAATGTTACAAAAAGTAAAGAATTGGGGAAAAGCACAGTGACAGAATAATTGTGACCTTTTCATTCAGAATTTTATAATGTAGATACAAGCAAATATATATATATATATATACTATATTATATATAATATATATAATTTTATATATAATATATGTACAAGCAAATATATAAGCAAATGTATATATATATATACATATATACAAGCAAATATACATATATATATATATAATCTTCCTTTTTCTTATATAAAAGATAACATACCACATACAGTTTTATTTCCTTGCTTCTCTCATTCCCTTTCCCTCTCACCCTTCTTCCCACTATCCCTCTGTTTTTCTCCCTCACTCTTGGTTTAACAATAAATCCTGGAATATTTTTCATATAAATTCAAGTAGAGCTTTCTTATTGTTTTTTATAGCAAAAAGTTTCATACCATTGTTTATATAAACAGTTATTAGAAAAAAATAATACTTCAACTAATAACTTCCACACATATAATTTTATGTATGTGCAGGTACATCACCAAGATAAATTCACAGAGGTTGGAATACCATGTGAAAGGCTAAATGCATTTGTATTTTAATTAATATTTTCAAACACCTTCCATAGGTGCTGACTGATTTGGCAGTCATACCAGCCATATTTTGAGAGTGCTTGTTTTCCCACAATTTCATCAACAGATTATCTTGCTTAATTTTTGTATTTCTGCCAAGATGATGGATCAATTACATGTAGGTATGGTTTTAATTTTAATTTATCAGCTAATGAATAAGAATGAACACCATTTTATATAATTACAAACTATTTTATTGTATCGTCTATTCATATCTTTTACATGTTTTTCAATTGTTCTTAACAATTTAAAAAAACTTTTTTTTTTTTTTTTTTTTTTTTTAATATCTTAGGAAAACTAGCACTGAATCTATGTTCTGAGTAACATATCTTTCCCAGGTCTTAATTTGACTTTAATGATCTAGTTTTGATTTTATAAGTCTTTTATTTCGTGGATTTCTGATTCTGAGAAATACAAAGACATAATTTACACCAAAATTATATAGAATTTTTTCTATATCTTTTTCCTGTGTCTTTTAGTATTTCTAGGGTTTTATCTTTACACTTAAATTTTTCACTCATTTGGAATTTTTCTCATGTTCACTGTCAGATATAGATTTGACTTTATTTCCCAAAGGTTACCCAGCTGTCCAACCACATTAATTAAAAAATATATATTCTTGATTGACTTGACAGCTTCATAACATTAAATTTTCGTAAATATGTATACATACATATATAAATATATATGTATTTGTATCTGTAGTTTTTATTTTGTTCTATTCATTTGTCATTTTTAGTGTGTCAATACGATATTCTTTTGATACTAGTGATTTTACAAATTGTAATATCTGGTAAACACAATTCTTTATTGTTTTTTTTTTATTTTGTAAAGACTTCTCAATAGTCTTGAGTTTTTTTGTTTTTTTTTAATAAACTTTTGAATTAGTTTAGTGTTAGGGGAGGTGTCCTCTATATAGATAGATGGATAGATTAATTGATAAAATTATTTGGTAAGATTTTTCCAATTAAATTTATGAACAAACTGGGAGAATTGTATTTATGTTGAGTCACATATTCAAACCATACCTTTCCATTTGTATTATGCATTTTCAGGCCCTTGATCAAGTATCAGCTGCTTCCTCTGAAAATCCACAACTGAATTTCAACAACAACAAAAATGTATCTACACTTCCTCATCTCATCTATATCTTATCATTTGTTCTACCATTGTAAGTATCATGTTATGATGAATTGATTTCTTTTTATAACTCTCTCCCTTTCTAATCTCCATGAGAACAAGGATTTCGTAAGAGGGGCTAATATGTGTTTGTTGGAATGAAGGAAACTATGAGGTACACTTTCTTATTATTTCTACACAACAGTTTCCTAAAATGAGATTGAAAAATTTGTGACTTAGATAATCCTAAAATCACAGAGCTATTAAGTGGAGCCCATTCTCAAATGCAGGTCTTTCAATTTAAAATCCCATATTCTGCCATATCTTGTGATATATAATAGTTGAGTAACATACTAAAATGATATGATTTCACAATTTTATATCTTTCTTCCACCAGATAAATTAGCATTAATTATTTTTTTGACACTGTGAAATGTAAAGACATGCGTAAGTAATAGAATTTCATGTTATGGCACCAGGAAAAGAAATATGTTTGGTCATTATATCATCTTATTAAGGCCAAGTCAAATCATTACCATCAACATCATTATCATCATTATTATAGAAACAAAGCATTATGTATCAGAAACAGAATCAGCATTTTAACATATCATTTTGTTAAACTTGTCAACATTGGTATTATTATATTGCTTTTACAGAGGGGAAAATGAGTCTTAGAGAATTTAAGCAACATGCCCAAGGTTTTAAGATTGATAAAGGGCAGGGGCAGCAGTCAAACCCAAATCTGCTCTTCTTCAACCTTAAGTTCTTTATTTTGTGCTGCTTTGCGTGAAGGTGGCCCCATCTTCTACCCATGTCTAAGGCTACTTTTGCTTTCAATTTGCTTTCCTTGCAATTTCCAGTGCTCCTCAAACTAAGATAGATCTGGGTTGCATATGTTAGCAGGTCAAAGGAAAACAGTGCCGACTTGTTTTGGTAAAGCATTTAATGTCATTATTTTTAACCAAATGGTCCTTGGGGTTTTTACTGTTTCCTCTCTATGAAAATGTATTTGCATATGCTGTAGCTGAAAGAGGCAATTAGTAATTCATGAGTAATTTAGGAAATGCTCTCTATAAAAGTTGTAGATATTTACATAGTTCCCATAAATTATAGTCAAAAACTATAATTTGTTCAATTGGAATTCTGCTAAAAGCTTGCATTTACATAGACTATACAAATGCCAAATGTTGACTGCAGTTTTAAAACCAACATATTGGGGCTATTTCCTCATATAATTTAAACTAAATTCATATTCCATACCAAAAGCAATAAGGTTTGTGGTGTTTTTTTTTGTTTTGTTTTTTTTCCTATCAAGGAGAAAAAAGACAAAATTCCTTACGCAGTTAGAGACAAGCATGTGGAAGAAATAAATGCAAACCTACCACCCATGAGTGGCAAAAAATTTAGCAAACATAAATAAACTGTCTGAATAACATATACAATTTACATATCTGTTACAGAACTGGAATGTATAGTGACCTTTATAGAATTAGGTATTAAAGTAAAATTATAAACAGAAATTGAAAACATAAAGTGAAGGTGTGGTAGCCAAGAAAAGATAACATTTCCTGGGTGGAGAATACTATGGAAAAGGGGAGTTTATTTTGGGGGAGCAAGAGATGAGCAGGGGTTCAAGGGATAGTTTCAGGTGTAGATCCCTAGTGGATATTCAAATAGAGATATTTGAGTAAGCCATTAGTTACAGGACTCTGGAATGCAGGGAGAAGTTAAGACACAGACATAAATAGAGAATCAGTACCATATAATGACACTTAAAACCATTACTAAACAAACAAGTTGCTGGATGAGACTTCCTGGGGAACGATATAGATGGAGAAGATGACATGTCCAACAATAAAATTTATAAAAAAAACAAAACAAAACAAAAAACTAGGCATTTCCAGTATTTGGATGTGGAGTCAATGAGGAAGAACCAACAAAGAAGTTACAAGTGAGGGAGGAAGTGGGACAATAGAGAAGGGTGCCACGAAGCCAAGTGAACAAAAAACCTAAAGAAAAAGGAAGGGTTGGTTCATTATATCAAACCCTGCTAAAAGGAAACTGAGAACCAAAACGTGTCCATTGGATTTAGCATCACAGAGGTAATTGATAATGTTGCTAAGAGGTGCTTCAGTTGAGTTATGAGTGAGACTCAATGGAATGGCCTCGGGAGAACCTGGGAGGAGACAGCAGGAAACAAGAGTCGTTAGCTCTTTTTGAGGAGTTTGGCTGTGAATTGTAGCAGATTAATGAGGTTATGGCAGAAGGAATGTGAATTTGAGGGTTTTTTAAAAAACAAACAAACAAACAATTATACATTTGTAATAGAAATAAACAAAGAAAGGAATATTAATAAAATAGGAAAGAAATCTGAGATTCTGTGAGAGATCAGATTCAGTGCATAGTTTGAGGAGTTAGCCTGAGGGACAAGCATGGTCTGTTGGCCAAATAAAGAATTTCCCAACTTATCTCAATGATAATGTTTATTCTTTACTGATTTCTGAGAACCTCATGTGTTCTGAAAATATGAGATACTAATCTCTAATATCATGGTACCCTTCACTATATGTGCTTCTTTCTTAATTTATTCAACCAATTTCTATTGATAATTAGATATAAAGATGGATAAAAAACGGTCCTTACTTTCAAGGGGTCAGTAAGAAGAGTACAGAACAGAATTAACAATTCTAGTATAGTGTCATTAGTGCAATGATAGTAAATAATTGCACATGGAACTATGGGAACAAAGAAGAAGAGAGCTAAACATTAGAAAGATAGAGCAGAATAAATTAAGACCTCCTATACACAGATTCTTAACTGGAGTTTTGAAGGCTAGTTCTACACCAAGATGAAGTGGGAAGAGTGGTAGGAAAGAGTTTAGAAAGAGAAAGCAGTACAAAAATGAGAAATAGCCTGAGGGTATCAGACCAAGGGATCCGAATGGTGCATGCCACCTCCTCTGGCATGTGAGTACAATTATAATTACTGTTGCACAATACTTACAAGCCTCCTATATACTCAACACAAGCTGTGACTTTATTGTAAATATGTATATGAATTGTGAATTAACATTCACATTCCACTAATTTATCAGTGTATTACAATCCGGAACATATATTATGAACCGTAAAATCTATTTGAAAAAATATTCTAATTTCAAAATAATTCTTATATATGCATTATTAGGACTATTTCAATGTCTGTTACTGATTCTCTTTCATAAAATAATTTATTTTAGTGGCTCCAGATTGAATCTATTCAGTTTGACACACGTTTTAACTGTTAAACGTTATTTTTCTATTAAAATTCATAAAGTCAAGAAAAACTTCAATTCAGTACAAGTTAAGAGCCTTTCCTCCCACCTGTCATCTGCACAAAGCATATAATTTCCCTAAAATTATGCAAAAATTAGCTAATTAAGATTTAATTTGCTAATTCTTGCTCAGTTAAACTAGTGACATATGCAAATTGCCTGCCGAGCCTTTTAAAATTTTTGAAGCAAATGATAAACAAGACCGCTTTTGAGTTTAAAAAAATGTAAAGAATCTGGTGATTGACACAACGTAATGGCTGATAGTTGGATAAATACTTACTATAGTTTTAATAGAAGCACAAATTGGCATATTCATAAAAAGCTAATGAAATACATGCATAGGCATGTACATTCCAATGTCTCAAGGACCATAAAGATATTAAAACAAGAGGCTAATAAAGTGTGGACTTCTCAAAAGAGAATATATTCCATCTCTATTTATAAAATTATGGAAATTTCTATAGGTTGTCTAACATTGAGTCACTGCTTTTCACCTGTGGAAAAAAAATATGATCAACGAGAAACAAAAGAATCATCAACTATAATTTGGGGGAAATTACTTGGAATTACTTAGCATTGAATTTTCTTAAGAAAGGGTCAGTGAACATTAACACAGTTCCTTAAGTCAATATGGTGTGTGAATGTTTTCTAGACCCCAAAACTCCAGTTGTTTTATTGAATTATTCAGTGTTAAGGAGCTGTGTGTTGTGTTGTATAGAAACGGATCAACATGTGTGTGATACAGGTGTCCCATATATGAGTTTATATTTGTATAATGGTACTTAAAACACACAGGAGGACTAAGAAGATCAACGTTAAGTACTTCCTAAAATTTTTAAAGGGATTTATCTGTTGATAAACACGATTTCTACTTGTATAACATGATACAAAATTGTTTTAAATAGTTGAATATTATACTTGATGATCCCCAAAACAATATGAAACGTTTTAATTTGTTTAGTGCATAATATAAAACAAATACTCTCTTAGGTTTTTCACATATATTGTTTAGAAACAGCTTTGTAAGTCTGATTTCTGGAAATGTAAGGTGACAAATTTGTGTTAAGTTTGCAGCAAATTGTTACAGCAGCAAAAGAAAATTAATACAGAGACTACTTATCATCACTGATCTATTTCCAGAGAACAAAGTTATTTTGCAGCTGTACTGGGAAAGCGGTATCCTTATATCTGGGGATTCCAGGGTGTCTGGTTTTGACTATTGGCCAAATAAAGGGCAGTGAGATCCATCATGTGCTTTTTAAAGTTTGAAACTCCCCTGGGAACCCAGGGTCAGTGTGTTTACTGATGGCTTCACTTGGCATAATTGATTAGACAACCTGGCTTGGCTATTTGAGAAGAAGAGAAAAAAGACCCCACTGGAAATTCTACTTTGAGTTTTCCCAAAGTCAAGATTTACAGCACAGTTCTTGGTGGTTCAGTCTGGAAACAAAGGGTTTCTATGTTTGAATAAGGTTCCCAGTGAGTTTCAGTCTCAATGTCTCTCTACAGATTATGTTTACCTGCACTACCTTCTCTTAATATACATATGCTTTGATTTTAAATGAAAGCCTTATGTGGGTTTATTTGGTAGATTCTTGTAAGTTCTTTCAAATGTCCAAACTTGGTCAATTTTTGCACTATGATAGTAACATGCCTTGAATGTTCCTGCTTTCTAAATTAGGTTGTAGAAATTGTAGCAGCTCCCTAAGATATCCAAGAACACCTGTAACCAATTCTTATAGGGATTCTAGGATATTTTAAAGAATTTTTGTACACAATGTCTTCTTATTTGCACTAACATATCACTGTGCAATTTTATTTCTTAAGTGAATATATCCCCTAATAGATTACTATGAATGCAGTGCACACTAATCATGTTAAGCAACCTGCAAGGGAGTTGATTAATCTTATAAACACACACACACACACACACACACACACACACAATTATACTCGTATATAATCTCAAAATATATGGCCTTTAGCATTTGCATCATTGGCTTATGTTTCATAAATAAAATAGTATTTCTTTTAAATCCTCGTTAGAATGCTTCAGAGGACCCTCAAAACAATTGCCAATATGGCAGATTAGCAAACATACAGAGGCCACTTGCTATGAAGTGCATTTTATGTTATAGCAACAGAGGGTAATCAAATTAATCCTTTTCATGTTGTAACCCATGTAACTGTGAAGTGAAATGGGATCTTCACATTAGGAATTAGAGCTGCTTGCAATCAGGCAGGAGTAATGCTAGTCAAGTGACACCATTTTGTGAGGTTCCAATTAGTTCACACAATAGGGGGCTTTATGGTGACAGGAGCATGAGTCAAACCAATATCAAGGGGTTATCAAAAAGGTATTGAGTCAATGAATCAATCAACTATTCCCTTTTTGCTCATCATTGAGTTGAGATGTAGCGCTCAACAGTTGATTAATAGGGAGTCTTGCAGAGGTTTGGTTTTTAGATGTTGAAGTCTGGTGATCTTTCATTTTTTATGCCTCCTGTAACACTGGCTCCTTTTATCATGCAATAATGATCAAGGTGTAAAGAATCCCTGCAGGATTAATGATCAGAGAAAGAGAGTTGAATGCACAAGAGGAAGTTGCTAGTTATTAGCCCTCAATGACCCTTCAATATTGAAAAATATGTTTGAAGTCTTATTGCTTTTTTTTAATTAAACAGATGGTGAAACAAGCAAACAAACAAAACAAAACAAAACATACCACCTCCTATTCATTTAAAAAATTCTCTTAAATGATTACCATGCTTGGTTATACTAGATATTAAACAGACTATACCAACTATATTAATTCCTTCAGTTGTTCACTCACATAACAAAAAATGAACTCTTTGCTATATGACAGGCATAGTGTCGGATGATACTAATTGAAAATGAATAATAATCTAGCATTTATAAAGCTGCCATGTGTAGTCTTAAGACTACAATATAGAGGTTCTGAAATTCTACCTAAAAGTATAATTGACTTTTCACTTACTTCACGTCCTCAATTAAAAACACATTTTAAAAATTGCATATTTATAGGAGTGCATATGAAAATATCACTTACAGTAGAAAGAAAGGCAAGCATACTAAAGGAAAGGCTACAATCTATAAAGGAATATTACACAGCTATTACAAATCATGTTGTTCAAGAGTATTAATGACATTAAAAAATCCTCAAAATTAAATCTTCAATTTAGAAGTAGCATATCAAACCAAATATACATTATGGATCCAATTTTGATGGAAAATATATACCTGTAAGATCTGAAACAAAACAAAATAGTAATTCCAGGGTATCAAGATTTTGAAAACCAATTTGTCAATGGGTATATCTTTAAATACATTCATATCATTGGACCCAGTAATTTTATTTCATCAAGGTATTATATATAATTTTGAAAATCAAGAAAACCTGAATGTAATTGGGTAATGGATAAAAATGTATGTACATATTCAAAACAACTAATGAATAATTTCAATATGAGGAATACTAATAGCATAATGGTAAGTAAAATCATCAGGATGTTTTCCACCACGTAAATAAACACAGGTGTGTTACCTTGAAGCTGACCAAAGATTCAAACACAGCTTTGGTATCTGTATAATAAAAATGGATATAATTTTAATGTGTCTAGAAGGACAATGAGGTCCTCTCCTGGACATGAAGACTCAAGACAATTCTGTCAATTTCAAAGTTTTTAGAATTAGAAGGAACATAATTCAGTATCTTAGCTAAAGAAATGCAAAAACTAAACAAGACATTTGGCAGATGAGTAAGTTGAAAACTTCCTGTGTAGATCAAGGTCTTGTACTATATAAGTTTTGAGGCCTGTAAGACCAACCTCTCTTTCACATGAAGCCCCACAAACTCTACATAGGGCTCAATGTATCTCAGCAAAGCTCCAGCATTAATTCAATCAAGAGTTCCAGCCAAAATCTTTGTGCATCATGCAATTTCTACTTGCTAAGAATGTTGCCCACTAATTAGAATAACATATGTGCTTTATTAGTAAGTAAACAAAATTAAAAACTACTAACTTTGAAAATTAAAAACTACACTTTAAGTATTTAGAGGTTAAGAAAGAATGGATATTTTTGCACTTTAAAGATTTGTGATATTAAGAGAATTTAGCCTATTAGAGAAATTTTCAGCTTTCTAAAGTGAAATTACCATATAACTGAGTAATTAACTTAGTTGTGATTTTGATTGTAAATATTTCTAAGTTTGTATACACCTTAGAACATGAAATTTCCCTTATTTGTGAATTTAATTTAGTAGATTTAAGTATTTTGGAAGTTTTCTTTCTTAAATTGAAAAATTGAAGTAGTTAAAAATGGAAATCAAGTACATAAATTTAGCAGTGCTGTGTAAAATGATTAAAATATCTTGACAAACTTTCTTATTAGGACCAAATATTATCAAAGAGAACCTATAATTGAATTTTTCAAATATGGTGAATTATAAATGTGTGAAATGTTCACAAAATGATTTTGAAACATGAAGGAGAACTAGGTTACTAAATAGCAATTAATAATTTAAAATACACACCTCTAATAGAGCCTCTTTTCTAGAGCACTATAACTGCTATTGAGAATATTAACTAGCTTACATTTATAATCCATGTATAAAAATCTGAAAGGAAATATGCTAAAATGTTTACAGTGTTAATCTCCATTTCACGGGATTATATATTTTCTCATTTTTCTATAGTGAACAAATATAATTTTGTATCAGAAAAATATCAAAGATTCATCCTTTCATGAATCTTTCACATCTCTGTCTCCTAAAAAGAAGCATACCATCTGATCACTAAACAAATGTTTCTAATTTAAAATGCAAACTTTTTCTTATTTTGAAATTAAATTATCAAGTATTTTGCTGATTCAAACAATATACTGCAATTAAGTATTTGCCTAAAAATAATAACGAATATGCTGTGATTTAAATAAATTCCTATAAAGTTGTAAAGCCATTAGGTTATAGACTAGCGGGGCTTTTCAATACTGTTTCTCTGAAAATAAGGCAGGGTCTTATCTTAAGGTTTGTTCCAAAAGGCGCATTAGGGCTTATGTTCAGGGGATGCCATCCTGAAAAATCATGCTAAGGCTTATTTTCTGGTTAGGTCTTATTTTCGGGGAAACACAGTAAGTATGGAATCAGAAAATGTAATCACAAAGTACCAATTCTGCAACTTTAACATTTGACTGAATTGTGACTCAGGAGAAATGAACAAGCTCTCTTTGCTTACCTATGAGTAAAGTGCCAATAACACCACTTCACAGGATTATTATAAATATTTACAAGCAAGTAAAAACAAATATACTATTTAAACTATAAAATGCTACATCAATGGAAATTTTTTTTGGTTTTCCTTATAGCATCTTCATAGAAATAACATACTGGTAGAAAAGACAACTCTCATTTTCATGAAACTTAAAATTTAGCCAGAAAAGTAAAGTATGAATAAAGAAAAGAAACAAAAGTACAAATGACAATATAGTATAATATGCAGAGTGCATCAATAGTAAATTAATTTTGAAGAAAAAGATAATTTCATACCATAGGCTAAGTACTAGGATAAACACATGAAATTTAAAATTAACTACAGCAAATAACCTAGTGTAAAAAGTGCTACCATAGGGGAATGATCTAAAATGGTGGAGTAGATAAATGTTGTGCCTGCCTCATCCTGTTAACATTCAAAATTACAACTAAATTACAGAACAATCAACCTAGGGAACCATCTGAGGTCTAGCTGAACAGAAGTTTTATAACTAACGATATAAAGAAGAAGCCATATCAAGACTGGTAGGAGGGATGGAGACATGAAATGGGGTGGCCCCAAAACTCCATGTGGCAAATGAAAATTGAGAGGGATATCTCTGCCACAGTGGTTCCCCACACAGGAGCAATGGACCCCAGCCTGCTGTACTGGTACCAGAAAAAGGAGCTCCCACTATAACAGGCTATGAAAAACAATGGGTATTCTGACCATCTGGGTGGGATAGAAGACTGTAGGGAACCTAGATGTCTTCCTACCTAGGTTTACAACATGGCCTCTCTCACACGCCTCCAGGTCCAGCACAGGGAGTAACCCAATGTGGATCACTTTGTAGCTCCTACCAGGTAGTCCCCAGCTGGTTACAGGTAGTGGTTGACCTGGGTCTGCACCGGACACCCACCCCAGATGCCCTAGAACCAACATACTAGAGGTTGGCTTACAAAAGTAGAGCACCACTGTGCTCAACAGTAGAGTACCAATTAGCCCCACAAGTGGCACACCCAAAGGGCAGTGTCAACAGGCACCAGAGCCTGCTGGGACAACCCCAGCTCCATATAGTAAGCCCCCCTCCACCCCACAGCAGCCTGTAAGCTGTGGATGTGGCCAAACACCGCGGCCAGTCAGCCTGAGGGTCAATCCCACCCACTGCTGTGCCAATAGTAATCAAGGTTCAAATATAAGAGAAGGGCACATACAATTCACACAAGAGACACTCCTGGAACATCCAGCATAGGTGACAAGGAGACTGTACCATGGTCTCACAGGGCATTTACTACATAAGGTCACCCAGGAAGATGGGAAAATGTAGAAGATTTATCTAATACATAGAAACAAACACAGAGAAACAGCCAAAATGAGGAAATAAAAAAATACATCCCAAGTAGAAGAACAAGAGAAACCTCCAGTAAAGAAACTAAGTGAAATGGAGTCCAGCAACCTACCAGAGGCAGAGTTCAAAACACTGGCTATAAGGGTGGTCAAGAAACTTACTGACAACTTTAACAAAGAGATAGCAATCATAAATCAGGACATCGAAACCATAAAGAAGAACCAGTGAGAAGTGAAGAATACAAAAATCTGAAATGAAGGAATCACTAGAACGAATCACCAGCAGGCTAGATGAAAGAGAGGATTGAATTAATGATTTGGAAGACAAGATAGCAGAAAAATCCAATCAGTGCTACAAACAGAAAAAAAGAATAAAAAAAAAATGGCAAGAATTTAAGAGACCTCTGAGACAAAATAGTAACACAAGGAGAAGAGAGAAAGCAAAGGATTGAGAACCTAATTGAAGAAATAATGACTGAAAACTTTCCTAACCTCATGAGGGAAATATATACACGAGTCCAGGAAGTGCAGAGAGTCCTAAACAAGACAAACCCAAACAGTCCCACACCTTTAATGTGTATTAAAGTTAAAATGGCAAAGGTTAAAGACAAAAAGAGAATCCTTAATGTAGCAAGAGAGGCAACTACAGTGTTTCCCCAAAAATCAGACCTAGCTGGACAATCAGATCTAATACTCCCAAAGACACATTAGTGCTGATTGTCCGGTTAGGTTTTATTTTCTGAGAAACAGGGTAATAACTTATAAGGTAACTCCCATAAGATTGTCAGCTGACTTCTCAGAAATCAGAAATTTTGAAAATCAGAAATTTTGAAAATCAGAAAAACAGAAATTTTTTAGGCCAGAAGGGATGGACTCAAAATTTTCAATGTAATCAAAAGCAAGGACCTACAACCAGGATTGCACTATCCAGCAAAGCTATCACGTAGAATCAAAGGACAGATAAAGAGTTTCCCCTACAAGAAAAAGCTAAAAGAATTCATCACTACCAAACCAGTATTACAAGAAATGTTAAAGGGACTTCTTTAAGATGAAAAAAAGATGAAAAATAAAATGGCAATAACTACATATCTATCAACAGTAAGTTTCAAAGTAAATGTATTAAATGCTCTAATCAAAGATAAAGGGTGGCTGAATGGATAAAAAAGCAAAACCTTACATTTTCTGCCTACAAGAGACTCACTTCAGATTGAACGACAGAGACTGTAAGTAAAGATATGGAAAAAGTTATTTAATGAAAACAACAACAAAATCCAGAGTAGCAATATTTATACCAGACAAAATGGACTCTAAAACAAAGGCTATACCAAGAGACAGATAAAACCCCAATAATCCCACTTCTAGGTATTTATCCAAAGAAACTCAAAACACTACTTCAAGAAGATGTGTGCATCCATATATTCATGCAATGGCCAAGATGTGGAGGCAGCCTGGGTGTTCATCAATGGATGATATATAAAAAGTAGGTGGTAATATATAATGGAATATTGGTCAGCCATGGAAAGTCATGGGTTCTTACCATCTGTGGAGGCATAGATGGACCTGGAATGTTTCATGTTAAGTGGAGTATGTCAGACAGAAAAGGACGGATGCAATGTGATTTTACTTACATATGGAATCAAAAGAATAAAACAAACAAACAAAACAGAAACAAATTCATAGAAACATAGAACATTTTGATGGTTGCCAGATGGGAAGAGTATTGGGGGGGGGGTGGAAAAGTGAAAGGGATTAAGAAGTACAAATTGGTTGTTACAAAGTAGTCATGTGGATGTACGTTATGACATTAGAAATATAGACAATAATATTGTAATTATGTATCGTGTCAGATGGGTACTAGATTTATCTAGGTGATAGACTGCAGGGGGTTGGAGAGATGGTGAACAAGGTGAAGCAATTAGAAACACAAACTGGTAGTTACAAAACTGTCATGGGATGTCAAGCAAAGCATAGGGAATATAGTCAATAATATGGTAATAACTACTATGTATAGTGCTAGGTGGGTACTAGACTAGTCAGTGGTGCCACTTGTTAAATATATAAATGTCTAAACACTATGATGTATACCTGAAATTAATACAAAATACTGAACTGAAATTAACACAAAATAATACTGAATGCAAAGTGTAATTGAAAAATTAAAAGAAGGAAGAAAAAAAGTGAAGGGGAATAAGAAGTTCAAATTTCCAGGTATAAAACAAATAAGTAATAGGGATGTAATTACAGCATAAGGAATGTAGTCCATAATATTGTGATAGCATGGTACTATGTTAGATTGTTGCTAGACTTACCATGGTGATCACTTTAGGTATATAAATGTTGAATAACCATGGTGTACCCCTGAAACTAATATAATATTGTCTGTTATATGTATTTTAATAAAAATCTTAAAAGAAGTATATTTGATTAACATTTTAAAATATAAATGTTTCAGTAGGATTAAGTAGTGTCATACAATATTCTTTTTGTAATTTTATATATTTATTAATTAAATTTATTTGGGTGACAGTGATTAGTAAAATTACATAGGTTCCAAGTGTACAATTCTACAATACATCATCTATATATCACATTGTATGCTCACCATCCAGAGTCAGTTCTCCTTCCATCACCATATAGTTGACCCCCTTTACCCTCTTCTACCATCACCCCTCCCTCCTTACCCTCTGGTAACCACTAAACTGCTGTCTGCGTCTATGAGTTTTTGTTTCTTTGCTGTCTTGTTGCTTTCAGTTTTATATTCCACATATGAGTGAGGTCATATGTGTCTCGACTTTTTCTGACTTATTTCGCTTAGCATAATATCTCAAGATCCATCAATGTTATTGCACATGGCAGTATTTCATCTTTCCTTATGGCAGAGTAGTACTCCAATAAAGGACTAATAGCCAAAATATATAAAGGACTTGTACAACTCAACAACAACAAACAATCCAATTTAAAAAATGGGCAGAAAACCTGAACAGACATTTCCCCAAGGAAGACATACAAATGGCTAATGGATATAAGAAAAAATGCTCAAATGAATTAGCAATTAGGGAAATGCAAATCAAAACTACAATGAGATATCACTTCACAGCTGTTAGAATGGCTATCATCAAAACAAGATAAATAACAAGTGTTGAAGAAGCTGTGGAGAAAATGGACCCCTCATACACTGTGGGTGGGAATGTAAATTGATACAGCCACTATGGAAAACAGTACAGAGGTTCCTCAAAAAAAATAAGAATAGAATTACCATATGACCAATCAATCCCTCTCCTGGGTATCTACTCCCAAAAATCTGAAAACATTTATCTGTGAAAATACATGTACTCTGATGTTCAATGTAGCTTTATGTATGGTGGCCAAGACATGGAAACAAAAGTGATCTTTGATAGATGATTGGATAAAGAAGATGTGGTTCATATACACAATGGAATAATAATTTAATCAAAAACAAACAAACAAAAACACATAGTCTTGGGGAGGAGTAGACATAAAAAACATTCAGCAAGGACCTACAACCAGGATTGCACTATCCAGCAAAGCTATCACATAGATAACATTCTCAGTTATCAACATTCAGTTTTCTCAGGATGAAGGTCTCAGGTAAAATTTTATTGTTCATTTTTGCTCCCAAATTTGTTGAGATATCACCCTCATGCCACATAATTTGCCTATTTCAGATGTAGCATTTAATGTTTTCTTATTATATTCAGTGTTGTACAACGATCACCCAAACTTTAGAAAAGTTTGTTCCCATGACCATTAGCAGTCACTCACCATTTCCCCAATCCTTCCGCAACTCTAAACAACCATTAATTTACTTTCTGTAGATTATTATGTTTTATAAATGTAAATAAAAATGTTAATTTTTATGATTATGAGGTATAGGTCCAATTTCACTCTTTTGCATTTGATAATCCAGAATGGTACAATTCTTGAAAAGAATATAGAAAAAGAAAGGACAGTTCTTTTTTCACTGAATGATTTTGGCATCCTTACTGAAAAACAATTGATCATGAATACATGGGTTTATTTCCTGCCTCTCAATCCTATTCTATTAATCTATGTATTTATCTTTATACCAATATCATACCAGCATTAATATCTTTGCAATAAGGTTTAAAATCAGAAAGTATGAGCCCTTCAACTTTTTTATCCTTTGTCACGATTGTTTGGGCTATTCTGGATCCCTTGCATTTCCATGGAAATTTTAGGATTATGTTGTCAATTTCTGAAAGAAAAAAAAAAAAAGCAGCTCGAATTCAAATAGAGATTGTGTTAATCTGTAGACCCATTTGGCGAGTGTTGCTCCCTTCACAATACTAAATCTCCCAATCTATGGAAATGGAGTATTTTTTCATTATTTCAATCTTCTTTCTTTCAAAAATGTTTTATATTTTGTAGTGTGTAAGTCTTGTACTTATTTTGTTAAATTCAACCTATGTTTTTCATTATTTTGATGCTATTAAAAATGAAACTGTTTTCTTAATTTCATTTTCAGAATGTTAATTGCTAATGTGTAAAAATACGTTTGATTTTTGTGCATTGATCTTGTATCCTGTAACTGCTAAAATTGTTTAGTAGTTTAATCATTTCTAGTTCATGATTTAGGATTTTCTCTGTTCAAAATCATGTCACCTTTGAATAGAGATAGCTTTACTTCTTACTGTAATAGGATTGCTTTTACTTCTTCTTTTCTCCTTTTCCTCCTCTTCCTCCTCCTCCTCATCCTACTCTTCCTCCTCCTCTTTCTTCTTCTTCTTTTTTTTAAAATTAGACTGGCTAGAACTTCCATTAAAATGGTCAATACAAACAAGGAGAGTGGGCATTTTCATTTGGTTTCTAAGGTCGGGGGGGATTTTGCTTTTAATATTAAACAAAATGTTAACTGTGAGTTTTCGGTTAGATGAATTTTAACAAGTTAAGAAATTTTCCTTCTTACTTTTTGAGTGTTTTTACCATAAAGCAGTATGGAATTATGTTAAAGTTTTTACTGTGTTTATTGAGATAATCATGACTCTTGCCCTGTATTTTATTAATATGATGTATTACATTAATTAATTTTCAGATGTTAAACCAGCCTTGTATCCTGTAATAAATCTTAGTTGGTCATGATGTACATTTCTTTTAACATATTTCTGGGTTCACTTTAATTCCATTATCTTTTTTTTTCCAATTTTTTTCAATTTTTTTCAATTATCAATTATCTTTTTTGTCAATGACATTCATAATTATTTTATATTATTTTCAGGTGTACAGCATAGTAGATATTTATGTAAATTTATGAAGTGATCCCCTCAATTAATCTAGTACTCACCTGGCACTATACATAGTTATTACAATATTATTGACTTTGATTTACTCCTATCTACTTCCTTTGTGTTATTATTGTCAAATACACTACATTCTATGTTGTAAGTCCAAATTATAAACATATTGTTTTATACCAGTTTCTTTTTTATACATTATAGGATGAAGGTAGAAGAAGTATGTATTTATGATATCTTTTATAATTACATAGTAAGCTTAACTGATGCTATTTGTTTCTTTATGTGCATTTAAATTATTATCTGGAGTCATTTGTTTTCAACTGGAAGAAATTCTTCTATTATTTCTTGTAATTTGGGATTATTAGTAACAAATTCTTTTAGTTTCTATTTATCTGGGAATATCTTCATTTTGTCTTTCGTTTTCTTTTCATTTTATTTTGAAGTAAAATTTATATAAATAAACCTACTGTTAAAGAGAGCAATTTAGTGCACTCATAATTTTATGCAATTGCCTTCGTTTTTGAAAGACAGTTTTAATGTCTATAAGATTTTGGTTGACTTTTTTTTTCACCACTTTAAATATGGTACCTTATTGTCTCCTCACTTTCATTGTTTCTGACGGTAACTTAGCTATGAATCTTATTGAGGTTCCCATATATGTGATGAATCATTTTTCTATTGTTGTTTGAAAAACTTTCTCTTGGTCTTTGTTGTCAGTATTTTTACTATCATGTGTCTTGTTATGGGTGTCTTTGTGTTTATTGTACCTGGATTTTATTGCATTTCTTGGATGTGCTGATTAATATTTTTATTAGAGTGGAGATATTTTTGGCCGTTGATTAAGTAATTTTTTTTTTCAAATGATTTTACTTAGAGATTCAAAATTATGACTGGGGTGTAGGTTGGGGAAGGCGAGTCCAATCTTCTTGGCTTACTTTCCTAGAAAAGAGATTCTGCAACATGGAACTAGAGTGAATGACAAATGCAGGAAATCAATTTCTCTTGTGATAAAACAATATCCCTAGACTGAGAGCTGCGGGAGACAAAAACCCACCTTTTTGGCCATATTTTTAAGGGGTAGAGCTTCAGTAACATGGAGACAGCTGCGGGGAAATAGAGTGGGCCATAGACTCTTGATGTTCTTAATGAGATCAACTAGATTTTTTTGAAAGAATGTTTCTCCATTTGTTGTTTGCTTTTAGGGAAAAAAAATCCAGGAAATTTAAATAATTTTTTTTCATATACAATTTTTTTTTTCCTGGAAAGAGGGCTTGCTGAGCTCCTTACACCACCATTCTGGAAGTCCTACCTCTGTTAGACGATTTATTTTTAAAAGACTCATCTTACCTGTGTCTCCTAGTATATCAGTAGTATAAAATAGATTTGATTCTGTAGAAGATCTTACGCTAAATAACTTACAGGCAAGCTATCATATTTAATGCCTGAACCAGTATTTAAGTTATTGCACCCTCACCTCCTTTAGCAGTTACTGAGCTCTAAATAGGGCTTCACCAACTCAAAATAGTTAACAGAGCAATTGCTTAAATTCTGTGCTAGGTACTGTGCTTATAAAGGCTCCTTTTAACATTAGAAAGGATTTCACTTACCATTTTAGCAGCCATACCAGACATTGATAAGTGGATATTACACGGTCCCTTGTTGAGCCTGGATACAGCCTCAGAGTCCCTCCCCACTTAGTTATCTAGACAGTCTCTTCTATAATTGCCATTATTTTGTAGAGAGTTTATCAAATATAGTCCACAACAGAGATGAGCAGAGTGAGTGCTGTCTACGCACAACCATTGACTTGGATTTCATATTGTATCTCTATGTTGGAACCTGTATTAGGACATTGTACCACTTTTATAATTTTATTGCACAAGAAAGTCACACTGTTTAAATGTCAGATATAGAGTCAGATCAATCTGGATTTTAATCTCGCTTTCATTCTTTTTGAGCTGTAGAAATTGGGAGAAATTTCTTGGCTGTCTAATCGTCATTCCCTATAGACTTCCATTACCTGTCATTCATTTACTTTTCTATTCTCAAGTATCATCACTCTACCCCAGCACCTAGGCACTTATTGTAGTCTTTCAAACAAATATACAGTTTCATATATTTACTTCTTTACACACTTACTTGTTCTTGCTTCATAGATTGTCTTTCCTCTTTGCTAGAACTTGGATAGTATCCTTCTACATCCAACTCAAGCATCATCTTCTCTGCAACCCAGCAAAGATAATAACTCCTTTCATTATCCCACCAGCATACCTTAAATAGACTTCTTCTTATAAACACATTTGAGATTCCATTTTCTTGCAAGATAAGGATTTTATTGAAAAAGGAAACTTTCACCTCAGCCTAATTCCATGTCTGATGCATGCAAGGTACTGAACAAAGGTTTGCTGCATTAGACAGAACTAAATCACGAGTTGCAAAAACACATTGTGAAGCAAAGGTCAAATAAAATTGTTCTCCTTCATAATCAGTACATAATAACGCTCAGTTTAGGAAACACAGATCTAGGTTGGCAAGCGAGAATGATTGCAGTTTTTACAGGTCATTGGATCAGAATGGAAAAGAACATAGGTTTTGCACTGGGAGGGCATTTGCAATTTTACAAATGTTCTTACTCTTCCTAAATCAAATACTCTGCCTCTGAGGTTCAATTCATGCTGCTTCTCTACCTTAAAAAGTTATCACGATCTGTCCCACCTGTCCAGCCTCATCTTTTGCTCCTACCTCTTTCATTTCATATCGTAGCAACACCAAATTCTCTCATAAATTATCTCACACATTTCCTTCAATTGCTGTACATACTGTTACCTCTGCCTAGGACATCTTCCACCTCCATTCTAAGCTTATTCATCTGGCAAACCTGCAATTTATTCTTTGAAGCTCAGTTTAAGCTACATCATCTGTGAAATAGTTCCTGACTTTCACAGGCAGTTTTAGGGATTTCTGTCCCTGTGTTTCCACTGGAATGTGTAGAAATGATGAGATGATACTGTAATTAACTATGCATTTATGTAAGTCATTTGAGGACGTACAATTTTTGAATTCGCATTATATAACATGGTTTCTGGTATACATCTGAGGTTCATAACACACGTTTGTTACATTAATGAACTGACAGTAAGATTTTCTTATCCTTACTTTCCCTTAAAAATAAATATTAACCTAATCATAAAATTACCTCTTGTTTTCATGTGGAAGTTAAATGTTTGGTAGTATTAAAAAATAAAAAGCATTTCTGAATATATTTATTTTAAATTAGGCCATTTATAATTTGAGGAGGATGGGAAACTGTCATTAAAAAGCTGAAATTGTCAAATGTCTATGAAGAAGTACTTGGAAAAAATGTTTTTAATTGCTTAGCAGTTCCCTCACTGGTATATGAAATGGGGGCAATGCTACAGTATGAAGGAGAGCATTCATGAGCACATGTTACCAACCATTCCATAAATATACACTGTATACAAAGTACTAGTGTTATAACCAGTGAGCCAACTTGGAGACTGACTAATTGAGGTGAGAGATAAGGGATAAGAATGAGGGTGGGTTATTGACTGGAATTAAATGAAAAGTCAACTTTCCATATGTTTTCATAAAATAAAAACTAATACTTTTAAATTTTAAAAATCCTAGGTTGATATTATTTGATATAGTAATTTATTTTGGCAGCCTAATAGGGTCGCAGATCACTATGTCATACTGAATATGGATTCATCATATTTAACTTAACCATCCCTCCATGCTTGGATACTCAGTTGTAGCATCTTGGTCTACAATGATGTTTTATGCTTATTATTTTCAATGTTCTGAATGCATTAAAATTTGGAAGTCTTACTTGAGATATGATATGAATAAATGTTTTAAAATACTGAAAAAGTTGAAGGGACTAAAAAGTAAAATTGGCAGTTACAAAATAGCCATGGTGATGTGCCACACAGCATAAGGAATACAGTCAATAATGTTGTAATAACTATGTATAGTTCCAGGTGGGTACTAGATTTATTAGGGGAATCATTCTGTAAGTTATATAAATGTCTAACCACTATTCTGTACACCTGAAACTAATATGATATTGAGAGTCAACTATAATTAGAAATAAAATAAAATAATAAAAGTAAAAATAATGAAATATTATTAAAGTAGACAACCTGTAGAATGGAGAAAATATTTGATAGTCATATATCTGTTAATGGTCTAGTTAATGGTCTGTTAATGGTCTATCAAGAATATACATATAACTTTTACAACTCAATAAGAAAAGATAAACATTAAAAATGGGCAAGGGAACTGAATAGACAGTTTTTTAAACAAGATATACAATGGTTAGTAACACTCATGAAAACAAGCTGCTCAACATCAGCAGTCATTAGGAAAATGCAAATCAAAACCATAAGATACCATTTCACATTCACTAGGATAGCTATAATTTGTAGACAATCAGAAAATAAAAAGTATTGGTGAGGATGTGGAGAAATTGGAACCCTCAGACACTACTGGTGGGAATGCTAAACGGTTTAGCCGCTGTGGAAACTTTTTGACTGTTCCTCAAAAATCATATCCATGGGTACAGTTTGGGGAATATAATCAACGATGTTGTAAATATTTTGTAGGGTGTCAGATGGGCACATGTCTTATTAGGGAGACCACTTCATGGAGAGTGTAGATACTTGACCATTGAAGTGTACACCTGAAGCTGAAGCTGAATAATAATATTGAATGTCAACTATAATTTAATATACATATAGTTACGGAATATGGAGTATAGCATAGGGAATAGAGTAAATAGAATTGTAATAGATATATACGATTTCAGAGGGACAATAGATTGGGGGAGGGTATTTACCACTTTGTGAGGGGTGAAACGTCTAACTACAGTGGTATCTCGGTTTTCAAATGTAATCCATTCCAGACGACCATTCAAGTTCTGAAAGGTTCAAAAACTGAGGCACAGTTTCCCCATAGAATGTAATCCAAAATGGATCAATCCATCCAGACCTTTAAAATCAACCCCTAAAACTGCAAATTTAGCATGAATTTTACTATCTAATGATACCATAGATCCATAAAATTGACGGCATTCGTAAACTGAAATGTTCATCAACGGAGTCATTAGAAAACCGAGGTAACAATGTAGTGCATTATTTTGTACACCTGGAACTAATAAAAAGAAAAAAGAACCAAAAAATGTTAAACAGAATTACCAAATGACTCAGCAATTCCACTGTCAGTTATACATCCAAAGGAACTGACAGGTACTCAAATACATGTACACACATGTTTATAGCAGTATCATTTTTATAATTGCCAAAAAATGAAAAACACCTAAATGTCTATAAACAGATGAATGGATAAACAAGTTGTGGGATTCATATGTATATATGCAATTACATATATAAATATATATATGGTGTAATATTATTCAGCAGTAAAAAAGGATGAAGCACTGACACACACAATAACTTGGATGGACCTTAAAAACATTACACTATGTGAAAAAAGCCAGAAACAAAAGATTATATATTATATGATTCTATTTATATGAAGTATCCAGAATAGGTGAATCCATAGAGACAGAAAGCAGATTGGTGGTTAGTGGCCAGAGGTTTTGGGAAGAAAGAAATGGGAAATAACTGCTTAATGGGTACAGGGTTTCTTTTGGGGATGAGGAAAATATTTTGGACAGAGATAGTGGTTGCATTGTGAATATACTTAGTGCTACTAAACTCTTCCCTTTAAAATGTTAAATTTTATGCTATGTGAATTTTACCTCAATAAAAATAATGGAAATGTTTATTTTATTATTATAATTGTAAAAGCATAATATACAATTTTTAGAATTACATTAGCAATATGAAATATAAACACGTAAAAGAGACTGAAGAAGATATAGCAATATGTTGAATGGTAAATTGTGGATAAGGCTATGATTACACTTTTTGTTTATTTAGAGTAGCAACTCCTATTACTGATGGCATACTATTTCCTAGGCACTGTTCTGGGTATCTTCCTTATATTATCTAATTTAATACTTATAACACCTCAGTGAGATACGTATTATTATATTCACTTTATAGATAGAAAATTGAGACTTAGAGAGATATTTAAATAAACTAAGATTACAAACCTAAAAAGTGACGATACCAAGATTTTAACCCAGGTTGATTAGAAGCCAAAGATTTAATTTACAGTTAACTTTCTGCTATTTTTTCTCTATAATTTTTTTTTATCTTTTTTTTTTATAGTTTTATTTTATTTTATTTTATTTTTACATCCCTCACACCGTGAACCCCCCTCCCCCATCCACCACCACCTCGACCTCACACCGAGCCATCACATTATACACATAAAATTATAGTTGGCATTCATTAATGTCCAGTCTCTGGTGTACAATGCCATGACCAGGCATCCACAGCATCCCTGAGGTGGTCTCCCAAACAGGACACATGTCCATCGGACACCCAACAAAATCCCCAAACACTATTGAATAAGTTCCCCAAAGTAATTCTCAAAAAACCCTGAGGCCATCCTATGGTCACCAGCCGCCCCCCAATCCCTTCATCCTTTCCCCCATCCCCCATCCCCTCCCCCCCGCCCATCTAACAACTCTCGGTTTTTTGTGTCCCCAAAACTGTTTCTGATTAGTTCATACACATATTCTTTTCTTTAGATTCCGCATATAAGTGAGATCATATGGTACTTGTCTTTCTCTTTCTGACTTATTTCACTTAACATAATGTTCTCTAGATCCATCCATGTTGTTGCAAATGATAAGATTTCTTTTTTCTTTATGGCTGCGTAGTACTCCATTGTATAAATGTACCACAGCTTCTTAATCCAGTCATCGACCGATGGGCATTTCGGTTGTTTCCATATCTTGGCTATTGTGTAAAGTGCTGCAATAAACATAGGAGTGCATACAGATTTTTGAATTGGAGTTTTGGATTTCTCCGGGTAGATGCCTAGGAGTGGAATTACTGGATCATAGGGTAGTTCTATCTTCAGATTCCTGAGATACCTCCATACTGTTTTCCATAGTGGCTGCACTAATCTGCAATCCCACCAACAGTGCACTAGCGTTCCCTTTTCTCCACATCCACGCCAGCATTTGTTGTTTGTTGATTTATTGATGATAGCCATTTTGACTGGGGTGAGGTGGTATCTCATTGTGGTTTTTATTTGCATTTCTCTGATGGTTAGTGAGGTTGAGCATTTCTTCATATGTCTTCTTGCCTTCTGTATGTCCTTTTTAGAAAAATGTCTCCTCAAGTCCTCTGCCCATTTTTTAATTGGGTTGTTTGTTTTTTTGGAGTTGAGTTGAGTAAGTTTTTTATAGATTTGTGATATTAATCCCCTATCAGATATATGGGAAAAGATATTTGCTAATGACATATCTATATTTTTTTCCTCAACAGTATTGCATTTGTCATTGTACGTTTAAAAATAGCAGTCTTATTTATTCAAGTCTTCCTAATCTTACTTAAGATTAAAATTTGCAATTTTTCCATTAATGGTCATGTTTGCTTTTAAGAATAATTGTCTCTGAACACATGTACTCCTTATAATACCTGTTTCATGAATAGAAGAAGCTAATTTTCAAAGGCGTGCCCCTTTTCTCCATCACATTAGCTGGGACTGTTAACAACCTCACAACATTGCACTTTTCCAATTGGCTCATAGGTAATGTGTCGATTAACATGAAAGCAAAGTACTTCTTCTACTTCAAAGGTGACTATGTTTGCCATACTCAGATCTTTCCTGTGTTGGCATTAAATTTTCCTGGTGCAGTTTTTTTTTTTTAATGCATTTTGATAAATCCATTTATGTGCCAGAAGACATTTGAGAATTTACTTATTACATTTCACATATCATATCTGTATGCTTTAGACAATGATCTGCATTTTCTACCAATCATTTGTGTTCTTTTTCAAATGTTTTCAGGTATTAACTTCTTAATCACTTTCACTAACGCCTACTGATTTTAATGAAAATAACAAGATAACCTATACCATATACGTTCAAGTTTGTAGTTTAAAAATCATTGTGCTCTATTACAAAAGAGACTTAATAAATGGTGATGCAGATTCCACTAGCCAACATATAACAGTATGGACTTTGGCAAGGTGTTTCTATAATCAGAATGTAATAGTCCTGGACAACAGACTATGCTACATGATGAATACAACAGTCCTTCAGAGAGGATGGATGGATGGTTTAACCACATAATGAGTTGTGTATCATCATGATTCCCATTGTACAGTAAAGAAAGGAGATACTAATTTATAGATATGCAAAGCCTGTTCCTGTATGTTTAAGTTAATATTGTGTTCTATTAAAATAGAGCTTTTTCTTTTTTTTAAATTAATTTTATCGGAGTGACAATTGTTAGTAAATTTACATAGATTTCAGGTGTACAATTCTGTATTACATCATCTATAAATCCCATTGTGTGTTCACCACCCAGAGTCAGTTCTCCTTCCATCACCATATATTTGATCCCTCTTACCCTCATCACCCACCCCCGACGTGAATTGCATGAAGTATTTAAGATAAGTTACATTTTTTAAATTAAATTTATTGGAGTGACAATGGTTAGCAAAATTACAAAGGTATCAAGTGTACAATTCTGTAATACATCATCTGTATATCACATTGTGTGTTCACCACCCAGAGTCAGTTCTCCTTTCCTCACCATATATTTGATCCCCTTAACCCTCATTTACCCCCTCCCTCCTCCACTAAACTGTTGGTTTACCACTGAACTGGTTTCTGTGTTTATGAGTTTTCATTTGTTTATTTGTTTGTCTTGTTCCTTTGTTGCTTTCAGTTTTATAACCCACATAACAATGAAGTCATATGTTTTTTTTTTAACTTTTTTTGTTTGACTTATTTCACTTTAATGTCCATAAAAGGAACATGGTACAAAGAAACATTGACTGCATTTGCAAGAAAACATAGAATTAATCTGGTCTCAGAGCCTGAATTATACATGTCTTTGTGAGCCCTCTGCAAATGGAAGAAGAACAAAATGGTAACACGACAGAAACACTTTAACTTTGGAAAGTGTTTCCACCTGACCACAGTCCCTACTGATATTTTCCACTGCTGTGGAAAGATATCTCTGACGGCATGGTGATCAAGCAGAGATCAGCCATGGTCCACTTGGGCCCAAGATGTGGTCAATCTTAACTTTCCATATTTTCTATCCAACTGTACTATGGTAAGCACTGTGTCTAAAACAAGAGGGACACTGGGAAGGGCTTCACTTCTAAATAAAAAAAAAAAATTTCTGAGTCTGAATCCCAGTTTTGTCACTTAGAAATTGTGCAAATTTAATATCATTACAACAACACTGAACTTCAGCTTTCTTAACTTTAAATTGGGGAAAATGTTATCTCATTGTATAATAACTATGAAGACTCAATGAGATTAAATTGTATATTTAACAAATTTAACATGGTGTCCACAGAACATATGTATTCATAATATTATAAATACTAGTTTCCTTTCCACAAAAACATAAGGAAGGGTTTGAACCCTGGGGACACTTTTAAAGGTAAGATACATGAAAAATGCACAACCTCCTCCAATGCATTTGAATGATTATAATGAAATTGTCTCTACATAGAAAAGTTTTAACATCCTGCAGTGGAAGCTTTTATAATGGTATCTCCTACTGACAGTTAAATTATAATTCCAATAAGTACTGAAAGGAAAGGAAGGGATTGGACCTGACACTGGTTAAGAGTAAGGCATCTTGAGGTAGATTGGTTCCCTAATACTCCTATCTCACATATAAAACAGGTTCAGAGTCACTAAGTACCATTTCCAAGGTCACAAGGGAGTGTGAGAGCTAGAATTGGAGTCCAAGATGGCTGACAGCACACTCAGTGCTCTTACCACCAGGTCTCTTATTATTTCTTAGCTTTTTGTTCCTTTCCCATGAAGTGAATGGGTTGGTCTTTAAAATCTAAAGTCATATCATTCTTTGAATGGGCCCTGAGTCATGTGATAGTCACTATGTGGGCCAAGGCAGACATTTTGGATAATGGAGTTGGAAAGCCAAATTCAAACCCTGGCTCTTTCTAGCTCTTTAACCTTGGGGAAGTTAGACAACTTCTTTTTGAAGGTTCAGTTATACGAAAAACAAAAACAAAAAAACAAAAAAATGTGAAATATACTAGCTAACACTCAAGGTTTTGTGGTAACTATATCTGTAAAGTCTGTAACATTGTGCCAGGCTTATAGCAAGCATTGAAAAATAGTAAAGATGATTTGTTTTTCATTTATATTTTGCAATATTCTTGTTGATCCTTTATATCTTTTAACTTAGAAGAAAAAATACAAAGTTGCTTAGAAAAATGCTAAGTGACGCTTTTGCCTCAGGTCAATAAAATCAAGTCCTGGGCCATCTTGCAGGCACTCCATACTCAACTCTGAATCTCATATGTTCCACAGTGTGGTACTGGGGGCCGACATGGCAATTACTAAACATAGTAGGAGGATGGCCTTTCATCCTCCAGTCTTCCTATTTATATGGATTGGGAAGACAGGGATCTGGTGGCTGAGAAGCTGCCTGTGAAATCTTCAACTTCATGATCATATAAAGCCCTTAACAGACACACAGACACCCAGTAGCATTAAAAATAAAGTTTTCCCATGCCTGTCTAAAGTAACTAAGTACAAGGACCTTGGAGGATTTTTGTGCACCTCCAAAACGGGTTTTGGAGAGCTAAATTTGTATTTGTCTTTACATTTTATTGCATTTCTACCTGACCACAGCACCTACTGATATTGTTTCATGCTCCTGGTATTTCAGGTAGTGAATCTGAAGAAGACTCCTGGAATAGGATCTTTTAACACTCAACCATATATATATATATATATATATATATATATACACACATACACACTCTCTTTCTCTGGCCTCTCAAGGAATCATTTTCTTTTGCACTTGAAAAGGCTTTTGTTAAGTGGTCTGAAAATGAGATCATTGTGAGTCCATCTTGGCAAAATTAAGCCATGAGCAAAAATGTCAAAAGGGAACTGGTTGTTTCTATTCTGAAGACTTCTTTCAGTGGTCTGAATGAGAAAGAAAAATGATCCCCAGAAGCCTCCCTTGCAACTCGGCTGAGGGTTATCAATGCTTCCTTCTTCTAATGAAGGCCTTCATCAAAGCTGAAGGGAAGCAAACATTCAACAAGTAGGAGACCTAATCGCACAATGAAAACATGGGTAGCTGATCTCATCAGTTACTAGCGATTCTGCAATTGAATTCTTTAGAAATTATAGAAGGGAATCAACAATTTAGAGAAAAAATAATCCATAAAGTGTGCAAAATGCACACACAAAGCTTGCCTGGAGGATAAACTTTGGTCACACGATGATGTCTCAGAAGCCACTTTCCTACTTTACATTCATGAAGCTTTGAGCAACTTGGTCTCTGTGCTTCATTTCCTTCATATCTAAACGAGGATAATAGTAAGGTGATGCTATGGACAAAGCATGCCGAAATAGTGGGAAGCAATGGGGAACCCTCAGCTTGAAGGGACGCATGGAAGAGAAGTTATTCTAGATGGCATATGATATAACAAACTTGGAAATGGATCTAAGGTTTAGTGTGTGTCCCTCTCTGTTCTCCTATACACCCCAGTGTCACACTTGCACTGTGCTGAAAGCATTTCTTTTCTTGCCTACCTTCCTGCAGCAGACTGAGAGGTTTTGAGAGTAAGAACTGTGACTGATAAAGCCTTATTTGGCTTCCTATTCTTGGGATCTGCATAGAGCTTGATGCTGAGTAGCTACTCATCAAAAACTAATTTAACAGGTATAGTAAGCATTGTATGCATTAATATATTCTGTTTTGTTAAAGTAACGTGTTCATATATTCTGTTTTCTTAAACTGTAAGAGAGATCTGGAATCATTTATCTGATGCTTCTTTTATACACAAGGTGGCTGCAACACAGGGAGTCTGACTGTCTGGCCCATAGTCACACAGTAACTTGGGAGGCAGATCCAGAACTCAAAAGCCTATCTCTATATAGTCTCCTGAACACTGCCTTCTCTGCTACATTATGCTACCTTCCCTTATTATGCTTCTTTTTTATTCAGATGTCAGAAAATGAGGACTCAGGGTCTGTGTGGTATCTTAGGAAGAACAAGTATAACTGACGAAATGCTGATTCCCGCTGAGAGAAGATAGTATTTTCTAATGAAGCCTATAAAAGCACAGAGAAAGGAATTGGCCGGATTATTTTATGATGAATACATTTTAGAAAACTTAATTGGTTGGTAAAAATAATTTCATAGCTTATGTTAAAATATTATGCAGTTAAAATAGTACCAGCTCCCATTTTCATGTGACTGCATATCAATCATTAACTCAGGTCTCACTGATTCGGGATTTGTGATAAGTATGATTGAGAAAAGCTGATGGTTCCCTTTAAATAACACAAAGAAAAAAGGGTCGTTAAGCAGTTTCCGTATGGATAATATTGTCAGAACAGTGATGAAATTCCTTAGGTGAAAGTTTATTTTGTCCACTTAGCTATAATATTAATTTTGATGGCAGAGCTCCTTATGTTTCAGTTCAGGTCTCTCACTTAGTAACTGTAACCCCAGATAACTTAGATGGCTTAATTGAGCATCAGTGTATTGCTTTGTAAAAGGAGGTAATGTTCCTGACTCTGCGTGCCTCACGGGTTGGCTGTGAAACATAAATTGGAGAATGTACTGCATTGTAAGTGAAAATATGCTCAGCCTCAGCACAGGCTAAGTTATGATTATCAGTGATAATAATATGGTAATTCTTACAAATTATTATCTCTCATCAAGCAAATCTAGTCATGCCATATGTGTTTGCTTGTTTTCTGCTTCAGGAGATACTTGAAAATATAAAAACTATAATTTATAACATATTGTTATTTCAGAGTTGTCTCTAATTTATTCTAGCCAATCTCCTAATTATTTGTTAGTGAGGTTTCCTCCTACCTAAAATATCCCCAAATGTAGTGGACTGAAATATTGCTCAAAATATTTGCTGCCCCCCCCAGGTTTATTTCCCTTGAAGAAGAATTATATACATGCGTTCACGTACATGAGAGCGGCCATGTGATTTGCTTTGACCGATAAAATATAAGTTAAAGTAACATATGTCATTTCCACAAGAAGTTTTGTCTACAAACTCATGGTTCTCAGTGTCTCTTTTCTATTTTTCCCTCTGCCACCAAACTACCAGTGCCCCAGACAGAGGTGGCTTGGCCAGCTTGGGTCCCAGAAAAAGGATGGCATAGAACGGGGCTGCACATGATCCATAATAAACATATGATATGAGCAAGAAATAAATTTTGAAATATTAAGCCATTCAGATTTCGAGGTTGTTTTTGATCCCAGTATAACTTAGTCTAAGCTTTCTGAAAAAGCTTTATAGAAGATAGAACTGTTGAAGCCACTCCCTCCTGAAAACACTTCACTATCACCTGTGGTATGATGCTCAAATTCCGTAGCATGATATGTTACAATTCTCTGCCCTGATTCCTCACAGCCCTTCTCCAGCCTCATTGCCTGTTACTCCCACACACTCACACTGTAACATCCAGCAAGTGCAGATTGCTTCTAGTTCTCAGAAAAGTTCAAATTGCAAACACTTCCACGTGTGCCTTACTCTCTGTAATCCTAAAGGATTCACATTTTTCCTGCAAAATCCATCTTAAACCATTTTTCCATCAAGAAGTTAGACCCTGTACTCCTTGATCCAGACAGAGATACATAGTGCCCCCCCCCCATATTCTTTCTGCCTCTGTGTTTTCTTCTAGAAATACACTTAGGACAAGATACCAAAAGTGTAATGTTTTAACTTCATGAGGGCAGATCCAGGATCATATTTACTTCTCTTTTCCTGGTGATACCTGCTATAATACAGACATTTAGTCAATGCTGATTTGCCTTTCCTTTCTTTATTTTAAACTGAGATAAATTAAAACAAACGACATGTTTGATTTGTAGGAGTCACATTTTGTGACCTAAGGAGGTTCACACTTCTTTTTAACTCTGTTTCTCAGGAACAGCATTTTTTTGTATCAGAAAGTGTTATGAAATTATCACATGAAACATTAAAAGTAGAAATTGTTAATTATCTTCAACGAGATTTACAAATACATTTCATTAGTTTTCCTAACTCCCATTGAACAAGTATTAATAGGGATTTTACTGATAGAAATCTCTTAAAAAGAGAGTTGTCATATTTGGAAATAAAATTAATGAATCAGAATGTATTTGTAATGTTCTAACTTTTATATTTCATCTGTTTTAGTGTGGTGACATACTTTCACCCTTATAATATCCTCCTAAATCCTGTACTTATAAGAGCAACTCTATAGAGTAATATTAGTCATACATTTGGGAGAAAAGAGAAGAATTCTCCAAGTCACAGGCTTTTAGGAGCCTTGCAAGCAAGGATTACTTTTCAACCTCTATGGAGAATCCCCACCTTAAAATAAAACTGCCACCACTATATATCTTTCAGACATTTCTATAAAGACTGGCATTATATAATGTCCAACGTAGAGATGAAAAAACTGAGGCCAGTTCACTGTCTCTAAGTGCTCAACACAAGTGAAGTGTGCAACATGACAAGTTAGGTGGCAGATACAGAGATTAAAAGAATGACACTGGACTCAGACCTCTGCCCTCAGAATTTTCCATTCTAGTGGGAATAGAATAGATTAAAAAAAAGTTTTGAAAAATAACAGAGGTATTAAGTGGTAAAGAGACAAACTAGAGAGAACAAGGTATTCTGCTGCAGTTAGGATAGGGAAAGAGAGAGGAGTAGATGAGGTAAAGCTAAAGGAAGGTGATATTAGGTTGGACTTTGAAAGATCAATAGTACTATGTGGACACGGCAGAGGACGTGTACAAAGGGACAGGGAGATAAAAATGCAAAGTGCCTTGGGAACAACCAATTACATTATTTTGTAATCAAACAGAAGGAAGGTAGACTACATGCTGATGAGTGATAAAGAGCATGGCCTCTGGTCCCATATTACTATTTTTGGGATTACCATTTTGTGTGTGTGTGTGAGTAGTGAAAACGTTTAAAAGATTCTCTCTTAGGAACTTTTATATACACAATACAATATTATTAACTATGGTAACCATGCTGTACATTATGTCCAAAAACTTATTCATCTTATAACAAATGCTTGACCAACATTTCCCCAAAACCCCTATTCCCCAGCCCCTGGTAACCACATTTCGAGTCTCTGTTTCCATGAATTGGACTTTTTTAGGTTCCACATACAGGTGGTATCGTACAGTATTTGACATATGTCACTTAGCCTAGTGCCATCAAGTTACATCCATAGTGTTGCAAATGATAGGATTTCCTTCTTTTTATGGCTGAATAATATTCCATTTTATATATACATTAGATACATTTATATAAATATGTGATGTATACCCATGTATACATATACACATATTTTATCTTAAAATGTGTACACATTTTTTGGCACCCTCTGTATATACAGTGTGTGTGTGTGTGTGTGTGTGTGTGTGTGTGTGTGTGTACATACATACATTTTCTTTATGCATTCATCTGTTGACAGACAGATTGTTTCCAAATTTTCGCCAATGTGAATAATGCTTTAATGAACATGGGTGCAGATATATTTTCAAGATAATGAATTCACATCACAATTGTTTGCATTATTTGAAACACCTCGTTAGAGGTGCTCATCATAATGAATGGCTTTAAAACTTGGGCAGGATGTATGAACTTGAGAAAAGGACATACTCAGCCTTCAGAGGTTAAGGACAATAAAAAGCAAAGCTCTCTAAAATTCTGCAAAACCAGACTTTGTCCACCCAAATCAGGTACCACTGTAACCCAAATTGTTTTTCTTTACAGGCATCTTAGTCATATACACACATTTGTGTTTCTGTGTGCTCTCTCTCTCTCTCTCTCTCTCTCTCTCTCTCTCTCTCTCTCTCTCTCTCTTACACACACACACACACACACACACACACACACACACACGTTTCCAATTAAAGATTGGTTAAATGACCAATGTTATAGAATGTAGTACCATGTGTGACTATTTAAATTTCATTTATAAAACATTTTTAAGGATGTGAAAGATATTTCTAATATAATCTTTTAAAATGTAGAAATAAAATTGTAAAAGTTGATTCCAAACTATGGAAAAAAGACATCAAAATAAATTGTTTTAAAAATTAAAAGGAAATATACTAACATTGCAACAGTAGGTTTCTTTGGGTGGTAGTTCTCTTAGTAATTTCTTAATTTATTTACTCACAGTCTCCTGTGTTCAGCAATTTTTCTAGAATAAGTATGTATGTTTATAATTATCCACATAGAACATACACATTGCTAAAAATAAACCTATAAAACACAAAGGTGAGGACCACAGTTTGTCCTTGGTGAGATTAGTTTTGCTTACAGTAGGGAAGGCAGTCCACTCACCAGACTTAGACATTCTCATTGAAAATAACTGAATCTTATTCTCAAGAGTGCTTCATGAAACGCTTATGACTTACCTTGATCAACCATTCAAATGTGTTTCTACTTCAACAATTGCCTTAATGTCTTACATAATGCAGAATTTGGTTGACCTTTCACACAAGATGAAAGTACCGTATAATTAAAGTTTTTATATACAGAGTTAAAACTTAATGAAAACATGAGGTGAAATGCCAAGACTTAATTTGCAGACCTTTCCTATTTCACATTGTGAGCTGCTAAGGCTTAGTTTACAACTCTCTTTCTCTCAGGCACTTTCACTTTGACCAGGCCAAAATTTGCTACATACATCCAGGGAGCCCACTCAGATAAATAACACAGAAAGAGATGTGGAGCCACAGGAGAAAATGAGAAGTTTGAGCTCCTGGGCATGGCTAGCTCGTTGGGACTGCAACTTGGGAGTCAGACAAACCTAAACACAACTCTTCAGCTAGATACTTACTAGCAGTGTAATTGTAGGCACATTACTTAATCTGTAAGCCCGTTACTTTACTTTTAAAATGGGAATGACAATAATTGTATCTCATTGGGTGATCTGCAAGACTGTACTATTCATAAGATAGTACACATAAATCATAAATGACATATTTTTAAGGACACAATAAATATCTATCATCGATTCACTGAAGACTCTTCATGTGTGGCCCATAATTATACCTCCAACTTTAGCTTATACCATTCTCCCTCGCATGCTTCTCTCTATACTCCTCTGCACCTTCGCTCTGCACCATCCATCTGCACCTTCAGTCTGTTATGTGGAAATATTTGACATTTCTTGAACATCTTACTATTTTACATTTACAATCAAAGCTATTTTTTCCCTCCAAAATCCAATCTTTTCTTCTCCCACAATAATAGAATTCTCACTTGACACATGGCCTCTAGGAACATACACTACAAATCCAAGACTCCTTTGCAGCTACATGCCACTAAGTTTGAGGGAATTATAAGATATAAGATAGATATAAGAAAGAATGCCATGGGGTGATTTCCCAGAATCATCTTTAAGAGAGATTTAGAGTGTACCGTTTGCCCCCTATTTTCCTCCTTTTTTTTTTTCCTGCTGTCTAAATACAGAAGCCAATTTGGACTAAGAGAATAAGGGCCATTCCCAGAGATAGAGAAGTGAGTTAGAAAATGCCTGGATATCTGAGGATGGTGCCAGTCCTGGAACGTTGAGACAGAAATAAACACTTTTATTGCTTAAACTACTATTATCCGATGCTTTCCTGCTGCTTACAGGCAAACCTAATCCTACCTGAGAGACTTCCAAGCTCTTCATGTATGCTAATAACACGGAAATGCTATTTCTTGCACATATTTTTCATAGGAGATTTCTACTACTTTCCATGAAGATCCAGCCCAGGTAGTGCCTCCTCCACGATTCCTTCCTGGATCCCATGTAGGCCAGGTAAGCCTCAGCACGCACACCATCTCTATCATGGCAATTATCAATGTGTGTTATGATGATTTGTTTTCTTGTTTGCTTCCCTCTCTACAATGTGAAATCCTTGGAGGCTTGGTGTTGTATCTTATTTATTCTTAAGTACACATATCCTGTAGAGAGGCCGATCCAGACAGGCATGTGGAAACTGTTGAATGAATAAATGACTGGAGCGATTTATTGGGGAAAAAAATTAATCTGTGAAAAATTCTCTATTACTAGTCAGCTAAGGTCCCCACATCACTCTTTTTTTTTCTCATCTACTCATCCCCTCCCTCAGCAATAGAAAGGGGTTGCTTCAACACTGAGTAACAACTGCCTTCAGAGTTTCTTAGTCACATCAAAATGCCTTCTTCCAAGGTTCCCTGTACATTCCTATTGATTTTTTCAAACCAGAAATCTCAGATTCACTGATGAGACTGCAAAGGGAAGTAGGAGGAACAGTGTGAAACCCATCCCCTACCTAAGTCTTCATTACCTTCTGCTGTTTTTGTTCCACGATGATTCATTTACATATTATAGTCTCAAGTTCACTTTTGTTTTAACCTTAGGGCTGCTTATGAAAAATTAAACTAGTTACATAAAAGAGATTCTATTGCTGTCCTTCCACATATCAGAAAAAAAATGAATCATCAGAAACTAGAACAGACCAATTGAAGTTATTTTGATTTAAACTTCAGATTAGTTCACTAGTGGGGTTTATGTGATAGTATATTGCTACTACAAATTTTCCTAAAATATCAATGCAAAAATGTGATTAGATCTTCTTTCAAGGTCTTATTTCCTCCAATCTACAGACTGTAAATTGCTTTCTAAAAACTCTCTTTACCTCACCAAATAGTCCATATTGTTTAATTTTGTAAGCAATTTTGTAAGCAAAAAAAAAATTGTAAATTTGTGTGTGTGCTAAACATAGCTCTGGCTATATTATCACAACTCAGACATGTTTAAATTCATATTCAATTATGGTGGCTTCAGCCAATCAAAAAAGAGTTTTAATCTAAAATATATGCTCTCAGTGTTTCAGAGGGTTTTAGAATTTGAACTCTGCTTTCTCAGTTAGCTTCTTTACATGATATGGGATTGGGCGAGGAGAACAGAGCTTCCCCTTGATTATAATATAATTCAAACTGAACTACCAGTAACAACCATTATGAAAGCCCATAAGCAGTTTGGCTATTTAGCATTAACTCTTTATAAACTAGGAGCCAATCTGTATACAGTTTTATATTTGGGGGACTTGCTGAAGTCATTCACTTCAACTTAATAATTTTTCAGCACCTACTAGGTGCCAGTCACTGCCAGATAGTGGGAGAAACTCCCTCATATAAACACAGTGCAGTTCAGTAACCACGTACGATACAGTTTGGCAAATTACAAGGGGGAAAGCACAGAGTTCAATGAGCAAAGCAATATGGAAGTGGCAGCTACCAGGTTTCCCTGAAAATAAGACTTAGATGGACCATCAGCTCTAATGTGTCTTTTGGAGCAAAAATTAATATAAGACCCGGTCTTATTTTAATATAACATATAATATATAAGACCAGATCTTAAATAATATAATATAAACCTGGAATATACTATACTACACTATACTATACTATACTATATAATACCGGGTCTTGTATCAAGTTTTGCTCCAAAAGACACATTAGAGCTGAAGGTCCAGCTAGATCTTATTTTCAGGGAAACACGGTAGTTCAGTCTCGGCTGAATAAAGGCATCCTTTACAGAAGACCTGATATGTACGCTGAAATTGTGAAGATAAATTGTGATTAGTCAAGCAAAATGGTGAAGGGGAAAAGTGTTCCAGAAAGGAGTTGAGGAGAAAGATATGAGGTAAGAGAAGTAAGGAGTGCCTAAGATATCTACCACCTCTTCTATTTATAATTTTGGATCTGGATCAGTTTAGAACCTAGACCTCCTGGCCACTGAGGAGTGAGAGTGATTTTTCACCCCACCCTGAGAGGGACTAAGGTATACTATACTGAGTAACTATAAAGACTCTAGAGTCAGGACACCAGACTTTGAATGTCCGCTCTACACTTCAGCCGTTATTCTATTTGCTCATTATTTAATCAGAAATCATTTATTCACTGTTCACTATGTTCCAGGGACCATCCAAGCACTTGGAATACAATATTGAACAAAAACTGACAAAACCTCTGCCCTCATGTAGCTTACAGTCCAGTAGGGGTAGATGGACAACATAAGGAAGCAGATTATTTGATACTTTAGAGCAGAATTAACTGGGAGTGTAAAGGTGCTATGGTGCTACAATACTGAATGGTTAGAGTGGGCTTCAATGAGAAGGTAACATTTGAGCAAAAACTAGATGGAGGTGAGAAATTTCTCATGCAAAGTTCTTAAGATGAAACTGTGCCCGGCAAGTTGATATCTCTCTACTTCATTTTCCTCATATGTTAAAAGGCAGTAAAAATAATAATTAAGCCTTAGGGTTTTGTAATAACTAAATATGTTAATATATGTAACTATGTTTAGAACAGTGTCTTACATAGAGAAGCATTAATTTAAGTATGTGATACTATTATTGTCATTATTATCTAAGTTGAGTACCTAATGCCCTTTTTTTCCCTTTAGGAAAATCTGTAAGAAGTCATCCCCGCTTTCTCTCTTTCCCCCACTGTGTTAGAGCTAACACAACAGCAAATCTTATTACTCAGGGTCCAAAGTATGTCCTAGATCTTCCCTCTTCCCACCTTCTCCACTGTCACTAACCTAAGGTGCTAGCATTACTCAAAAGCCTCCTAAGTCTTCCTTGTTCCACTGCAGTCTATTCTTTATGAAGTGTTCTTTTTTGAACATAAATCCGATCCTGTTTCTTTCCTGCTTAAACTTCCAAGAGCTTCCAATTGTTCTAATAATACAACTTAAATGTATTCTCCCAGTCTACAAAGCAACAGACTACATATGGGGTTTGGCCTCTCTTCCGCTCGCGTCCAGCTGACCTTCTCCGGGTTATGTGAACATGTCGAGCTTCTCTCCTTCCTCAGGAATTTCTTCTTGTTCTCTCAACGTGGAATGACCTCTCCATTTGCCCTTACATAGCTGGCCCTTTCTTGTGATTCAAGCATAGCTTAAAAATCATCTGCTCAGAGAGGCTTTTAGTGATTGCTCAATCTAATCATTCCAACACATTAGCCTGCATCATTTTCTTCATGGGTTAATTTTTCTCTTTGTTTAGGATCTATAACTGTCTACTACTGGAAAGCTAGAGCACAGATCTTGTCTGTCTCTCTTACCCTTGTTTCCCCAGGGCCCTGTACTGTAACTGTCCTTCAATGAACGGATGGATGCATGAGTGGTACTGTCTTGGCTGAAGCTTCAGAGATGGATAAGACTCTGAATCTTCTCTTGATCACATTATGCATGTAAACTGATATTGGCATTTATTATCCAGACAAGGAAAATGTCCTAATAGATCAGTGATTTAAGCTTCACAGTCTCTTCACACTCCTTGGGGTCCGCTGCTCTGTGAACTGCTGAGGACTATTTTCTGTATTAAATGATTTATGGGTTCCTGAATGTGTTCTGACTGTTTATCTTTGCACATGTTTATAATACATTTTCCTACCTTATCCAACTGGAAAATTTCCAGTATCACTTAATAATCAACTTAAACGTCACCTGCTATAAAATTATTTTTCTGAACCACCTGCTCCATGCTACCATTGGGATTCCTGCAAACCTCAATTTTGGTACTTGTCATGTTGTGCTGCAATTATTCATCTGTAGACATTTCTTTGCCTTCTAATCTGGAATTCTTTGATATCAGGGAGAATATGTTAATAATCATTGTATACATATCGCTTCACATATAGTAGGGGTTCAATGATTAGTGAATGAATTAATGTAGGGACAGGTGGTCTGCTATTCATCTCATGCACTGTAATGGTATTGTAGCAAGTGTACTACGTGATTGTGAATCTAGTCCCAGAATCTGACGCTTCAGCAGGGGTACCCACTTTAAAACAAAAGACCCCATGCATTCATATTTATAGTAGATTAACTCTGAGTAGAACTTTGACACAGAAGTTGTTTTAGTAGTATAGAGCTGTAAAGACTGAACTTTCCTTTCAAATTAAAATGTGGTACTGTTCACTCAATTACTTAATCAATAAATTAATTGAATTGTTTCAGGATAATGTAATTTATCCTAGAGTGAAAAGTAAATACTGTGGAATAAAATGCAGTCTTTTGTCACAAATGTCTATATCTGATATAGGTAAAGGCACATAAATCTCTCAATCTTTTAAATGGGTCATAAAAATTTGCAGTTCAAACCTAGATGATACAAATGGGCCCAAATTTATGACATAAATAGTCTGTAATATAATCTTAAAAGTTCTTTTTTAAAAATATTAATGGGCAAGAATGAAGTCAATTGTGCACAAAAGAAAGCATAAATTATGCCAATATTCATCAATTTTAATCATGTTACAAACGTTTTAATTTAATTAAACCAAATGTCTTTCTAAAAAAAAAAATTAGGGTGATTTACATAGGTCACAAAAACAAAAAAGAAAAGATATAATTAGAAAAATTAGAATTATGGATTTTTTAAAAAAAGAGATTTTAGTCATTTTGCAATTATTACTGAAGCTGTGATCTAAAATCAAAATTCGGTTTGTGTTTCCTGTCAACAATGACAAAAATAAAAACAATAGTATACATATTTCTATCAGCAAAGAGGGTGTTTGCTTCAAGAAAAGGGTTTCCTATCATTAATTATGAAATAAACCTGTCACTCATGTTGTCGCAAATGGTAAGATTTAATTCTTTTTAATGGCTGAGTAATATTACATTGTATCTATCTATTTGTCTATCTGTCTATGTATCTATCTCACATCTTTATCCAATTGTCTATTTCTGGGCACTCAGGTTGCTTCCATGCCATGGACATTGTAAACAATGCTGCGATGAACAGAGGGGGATGGAGATATATATATATATATATACATATATATATATATATAATATATATACATTATATGTACATATATATTACATTATATATATATCAAATATATATGTATAATACATTATATATATCAAATATATATATATATATATATATATATATTAGTGTTTTGGATTTCTTTGGCTAAATACCCAGAAGTGGAATTGCTGGCTTATAAGGTATTTCTATTTTTAATTTTTTGAGGAACCTCCACACTGCCTTCCATAGTGGCTGCACCAGTCTGCATTCCCACCTACAGTGTATGAGGGTTCCTTTTTCTTCACAGCTTCTCCAACACTTGTTTTTTGATTTATTGATGATAGCCATCCAGAAAGACGTGAGATGATATCTCATTGTGATTTTAATCTGCATTTCTCTGATGATTAGTGACGCTGAGCATCTTTTCTTATGTCTATTTTCCAGAGGGCATTATTCTAGGTGAAATAAGTTAGATTGAGAAAGATAAATACCATATGATCTCACTTATATGTGGAATATAAAGAACAAAATAAATGAACGAAACAGAAACAGACTCACAGATACAGGGAACAAACTGATAGTTGCCAGAGGGGAGGGACGTTGGGGAGTTGGGTAAAAGGGTGAAGGGATTAAGAAATATAAATTGGTAGTTACAAAATAGTCATAGGGATGTAAAGTACAGCATAGAGAATATAGTCAGTAATGTTGCAACAACTATGTATGGTGCCAGGTGGGTACTAGACTAATCGGGGGATATCACTGCATAAATTACATAAATGTCTAAAAACTATGCTGTACATATAAAACTAATATAAAATAATGTTAAATATCAAGTGTACCTGAAAAAAAAATAATTTAAAAGGTTAACCTGTCACATACAGAACTTGATATAAGGAACGTGATATATGTAACTTATTGTGAAATATTTTTGGAATCAATGAATAAAATCCTAATAATAATAATGATAACAGCCACAATGATAATAATGGTGGCAAGAATACAGATTCTAGGTTACTCATGTGATATCCAGCATATGCCATTCTGTGTTTTAGGGACTTTATAGAAATCATCTGCATTTTCCCACTGTAATTTCAACGTCACTATTTTATAATTGAGAAAAGTGTTTAATATTACACCACTAATAACACTTCCAACAATTTTCTGTCTGATTCCAAGTTTCATACATTTTTTTACCATAGTGCTTCTATAATAAATACAGAAGTGGATGATAGTCCAAGTTATAAGATTAAACAAAAGTTGTCAAATGCAATTTGGTTGGGGATGAAGCAAATCTGTTAAAAAAAAAAGATATTTTTTGCTGCTGATTTAGGTTGATATATGACTAAATCTTAGACTGTTACAGGAGTCTACAGATAATATTCACTAGACTGTCCTTCTTGCTTGCTTTCTTGAGTACCTGGACAAGTAGACACATAGATTAAAATTCAGGAGTGCTGAAGAAGCAGTATACTATGTGCTTGTATGTCATTTATTCTTATTATGAGGGTCATTATCTACGTTACTAATATTCATTCAACAACTAGTGAATACCTACTACAATCCACATGCTGTACTAGCTGGGCTTTGATTCTCTGCAGCATTATGGAACTTGCATTCTCAGAAAGATCTTGAAACAGGTAAGGCAAGCTCCCCAAATGCAATTATCCAGCTTTAAAGAGCATTATTATTGATATTTTATACTTCACCTGACTAATCTCAAAAGGTAAGAATCATGCTACCTAAATTGTCTGAGTTACTCCTCCTCTGTTCTTCTCTTTCACTTCCATGATGTGTGGCTTTGGAAGTTAAGTCTAATTGGCTTTACAAATTAAGTCTAATTGTCCTCAGTTGGAATTACATAGCATATTATTTCAAGTAGGAAGTGACACTCAGCTGTAAGTGCCTCACTGTTCTATATCCACTCTCCCCACAGTAACTCTGTCCTGCCGGTACTGTGAAGTTTCATCAGAGTACTCGTGTGCATGTTTCATTCTTGAAGCACATAATTTTAAATGTATTTGTTCAAAAAAGGACTAAGTGGCAATGAGTTATCATTACACACAGATCAGCAAAAAGGTTATTTCACAGCAGGAATTTATTTTATGCTGTCAAAAGGAGAGAATACTCTAAATAAACTGAAACCAGACTTTATTGGTTTCTCTTTTCCAAGCAGAGGAAATTACTTTGCTGGGGTGATGCAGGAGTGTGAAGACAATGTTATTACGCGTCTGGATGTTTTGTTTAGTAGGCAGTGAAAGGAATGAAATTAACATATATTGAGTTCTTATATAGAAAGCTGGGGACTGTAGTTGGCATCTACGCAGACGACATTTAATTGCATTTTTGTAATCACAGCAAGACGTAGGTGTCATCATTCTTATTTTCCAGAACAAAATAATAGTAGTATCTCACATTTATTATCTACTATGTGCAGGCCAGTCATGTCAATCAATACGCTAGATTCTTCCTATACACAACTGCATTTAATCCTTATAAAAATTCTTTCTGTTGAGAGTATGTGAGAACAACAGTGGAAAGTCCATGAAAAACATATTTGTCAATGAAATAAACTGACCAATTTGAATTAGCTAGCAAAATTCACATATTTTATAAGTAATTTTCTATGTAAGGAAACCAGGAGGTAGGATCACTCTTAATTCCAACTAAAATAATTTAGGAATAATTCCTGCAACCTACATAACAGTTTTAATACAATAAGCGGAAACCAAATCAATTTCATCTAGATAAAACCTGTATGAACAACCACAAACCAGGTATCGTAGAACAAAGTATAATTACTGTAGAATCAAAATGTAAAGAACAGATAAAATTTTGCTATTTGGCAGAATATTCTATGGTTTTATAAATTTTGACATGTCTCCCAGAAGATAGTAAGCTTCCCAGAGCAAATGTGAAAATCACTGCACTGGAGAGTGGGGGGGTTGGGGGAGGGAAGTGTCAAGGCATTCACTCTTCAAGGGTTATGGATATAAACATCTTTGCTTCCGTGACAAGTCTACTCTTTAAAGGCTTAGGGATTCCCAAGGGTACCCTCAAGCCACCTTCTAGGGAGAAAATAAGACATTTCTCTAAGGTTAAATAACAATTCTGCTTGCTGAGTTCTGATTTGTCAAAACAGCCTTCTGATGATAAAATCCTGGGGTCAGAGTCAGAACAATACCAGTACCAGCAGCATTTCTGTCCAGAGGACTGTTTATAATTCTCATCGTAAATTAATATTTTTCTTTCTTTCTCTTTCTCTTTCTTTTTCTTTCCCTCTCTCTCTCTCTCTCTCTCTCTCTCTCTCTCTCTCTCTCTCTCTCTCTCTCTCTCTCTCTCTCATAAACATAAACACACACACACACACACACACACACACACACATATCCCGGATAGAGATATCATCAGTCAGCCACACAATGTGAATTCTGGGTGAGCAATGACACTGTCACCAGACCTCAGATGATTATGGATTTCCTAGAGGTAAATGTCTCCTCGGTTTCTTACTAAATACTCTCCTGCTTTATCCTTGCTAACAGGACCTAGATTTTTTCTTTTTTTTTTTTTCTGGTAAAGGATAAAGTGTGCCTCAGGATGATGGGCTCCTCCCCATTCCCATATGGTGAATCTTGGTTAGTGAAAAAGAATCATAGTAACTCCATTACCTTTGTCTACTGAATGTCTTAGGCCTTGCAGGGCGGTGCAGGTCTGGCCAATACATTGGAGAGGAAGCCTAATAGGAGATATTTTGGAAGCTCTGCCTGCTTTCTTACAAAGTTACACAACACAGACTTATTTTCTACCAATGTCACATGCTTATCATTTCAGAAACAGTTATGCTGGGTCTATGAGGGGAGCCATAATGAAAGTATAACAAATAAGCTGAAAAATTCTGTGCAGAAAGATAGGGAGAATCTGCTCAATGAACAAAATGTCTGTATCAGCCCTACCACAAACCTCTTGTTATGTGAGCTAATGAATTTCCAATTGTTTATTTTAGTTGGTATTACCTGTTGCCTCAAGCTACAGAGAACTAACTGATAGATTGTCCAATCAGCCTTCCTCAAGCAACTTCCCTCTGCAACACATATGAAAAGAAGTCCACAATTGATACTTTTTTTCACATTAGTAAACTGAAAAACCAATATACAGGACTATTGTAACATTTTCCAAGACAGTAGTAGAGCTAATATTCTGACATGTCTCTGACTCCAGAGCAAGATTTTTCTACTACACAATGCTTTGATATAAAATGAAAAAGGTGTTGACTATCTCAGAAAGCTGTAAATACAAGGAAGCCTTGGAAATCATAAAATGGAAACATATCTTTTGAAACCAAACAATTTAAATCATTCAGAATCCCACGTGTCTCCAAATACTCAGGAGATATATTGACTCTATCAAGCCTTGAGAATAGAGTTGTAATGAAGATGTTCTATGTATACCACATTATTTTATTTTCCAGCACAAGGAGAACTGCATATCCCAGTCTTTCTCTTCTATTTGGAGAACCACAGAAGATGGAAGGAAACTACAATGTAAAAAATTGTGAAAAAGCCAATTTTTTGGAGTTATTTACCTGTGGGTGTGTAAAGAACATGTCTTATTACAATTAGCAGAAGAAATGTGCTCCTATGTAGGGATATTGGATTTATACTCTTAAGAACAGGTAAGATCTCAGAACAGATAAGCTAAGCTTCTAAATACAATTACCAAACATTAAAAACATAGTTGTATTGATACATTATTTCCTAATCTTCCATACTTAATTAGTTCTCAAAATTTCTGTTACTAAAATAATAGCAAGCTGATTGCTTCCACAGAACTTCTGTTCTAGTACACATCAAATAAGTTAGAAATAAGTAAAATGTAGAGTGAATTAGCAAGCATTGATTGTTAAAAATAAACACTAATTGAAGAGAGGGGAATTTTACCTGGAAAGGGACAGATAGTAAAATTTTGATAGGGTTGCCTGGGAAATATGCACATTGAAATTGATTTGTAACATAAAGTGTACCGATTTTAATTGTAGCACTTAGTTAATTTGGGCAAATAAATATGTTCCCATTAGCACCACCACAGTCTACATACAGAACACCTCCACATCCTAAAAGCTTTTCTTGTGTCCTTTCCCTGCTGAGCCTTGATCTGATGCTCTAGGAAACCACTAATCTGCTTTCTGACATGATGTATTAGATTTTCCCCTTCTAAAACTTTATATAAACAGAATGTTACAGCATACAGTTTTTTAACTGGCTTCTTTAGCTCAGCATATTGTTTTTGGATTCATCCATATCACTGTGTGTATCGGTTTGAACCTATTTATTTTATTTACTTTTTTTTTTTAGTTCATTTTTATTTATTTCCATTTTAGGGATATTCTGCACTCGGTTTGCCCATTCACTTTTCATAGACATTTGGATTGTTTCTACATTTTACTATTACAAAATTAGTGTATTCTTTGTTTGTAATATGAAAACCTGCATATACGTCTATCAGTGGGCATATGTTTTCATTTCTCCTGGGTCAATATCCAGGAGAATTGTTGGGGCATATGGTGTTTGTTAAACGTTATTAAAAAAATTACTGAAATGTTTTCCAAAGTTACTGTAACGATATAATCTCTCTCTAACAGTGCATACAAGATCCAATTGCTTCACATCTTCACCAAGATGTGGCATTGTTAGTGTTCTGTGGTAGTGATTTTAATTTTTCAATTTCCATTTCCCTGAAGATGAATGATGTTGAGCATATTTTCAGGTATATGTGTATGTGTGTGTATAGCTAGCTAGCTAGCTAGCTAGCTAGCTAGCTAGCTAGATAGATAGATAGATAGATAGATAGATAGATAGATAGATAGATAGATACAGATGTACCCTGTTTCCCCAAAAATAAGACGTAGCCAGACAATCAGCTCTAATTCATCCTTTGGAGCAAAAAATAATATAAGATCCAGTCTTATTTTTGGGGAAATACGGTATATAGAGTATGCCCATTTTTGCTTGGGTTATTTTGTATCTAATTAGTGAGCTCTTTATATATTCTGGATTTAGGTCTTTTTCAATAATATTTACTGCAACTGTTTCCTCCTGGTTGATAGTTTATCTTTTTGCATTCTTAGTAGTGTCCTTCGAAGAACATAAGTTTCTTTTTTTTAATACTCCATGCTTTTTGAGTCCTAAGTAACCTATGAAGATTGACTTCTGTGTTTCCTTCTGGTTGTTTCATACACTTGCATTTATATTTAAATAGACAGTCCAATTAGATTTAATGTTATATGAGGTAAGCTAATGCATTTTTTTTCTACATGGAAATTTGTTTTTGCAGTATTGTATGTTGAAAAGACTATCATTTTTTTTCCATTGAATTACTTTGGCATTCCTATACAAATATAGTTGACCATTTATGTGTGGTTTATTTCTGGGCTCTCTGTTCTTTTTATTTTATTTTATTTTATTTATTTTCAAATGTACAAAGCAATGTAATAGTTATACATTTACACCCCTCACAAAGTGATAACCCCTCCCCCAAACTACCACTCCTCTGACATCATACATAGCTGTTACGGTTCCACTGACTCTATTCCCTATGCTGTACTGCACATCATGTGACTATATATATATATATATATATATATATATATATATATATATATATATATATATCAAATTATAGTTGACATTTATTATTATTCAGCTTCAGGTGTACAGTGCGGTGATCAGGCATCTATACCATCCTTGAAGTGGTCTCCAGTGGTCTCCCGAATAAGACAAGTGTTCATTGGATACCCTACAAAATCTTTACAACATTATTGATTACATTCCCCAAACTGTCTTTCGTATCCCCATGGCCATCTTGTGGTTACTGATCTGTGCTTTCTAATCCTCTCACATTCTCCCTCATCCCCACCCCCCTCCCCCACCCATCTAACAACCCTCAGTTTTTCCTCTTTGTCCCTAAAACTGTTTCTGATTAGTTTGTTCATTTATTCTATTCTTTAGGTTCCACATACAAGTGAGATCATATGGTATTTGTCTTTCTCAGTTTGACTTGTTTCACTTAGCATAATGTTCTCTAGGTCCATCCATATCATTGCAAATGGTAAGATATCATTCTTCTTAGAAAATACTCCATTGTATAAACGCACCATAGTTTCTTAATCCAGTCATCTACCGATGGGCATTTCAGTTGTTTCCCTGTCTTGGCTATTGTGAATAGCACTGCAATAAACATAGGGGTGCATAAATTTTTTTGAATTAGCATTTGGATTTCTCTGGATAGATACCTAGAAGTGGAATTGCTGGGTCATAAGGTAGTTCCATTTCCAGTTTTTTGAGATATCTCCATTATTTTCCGTTGATTATTTTATCTATCCTGAAACCAAAACCACATTGTTTTGATTAATGTAGAGTTGGAATAAATCTTGAAATTGGGGAATGTAAGCCCTTCAACTTTGTTTTTCTCCGTGTGTTTTTTTTTTTTTATTTCGCCTTTCCATATGTATTTAGAATAATCTCGTCAATTTGTACAAAAACTTCCTATTGGATTTGGATGGAAACTATGTTTTCTAAGTATTAATTAATATTGCATAAAAATAAAATAGAACTTTATACGTTAACCTTGTTTCCTAAGAGCTGACTAATTTCACTCACTAATTAAAATAGATTTCTTTGGGTATTACCTAGGATTTTCTAAGTACGTGCTCATGTTATCTGCAAATAAACATTATTTTATTTCTTCTTCACTAATCTCTATGCTTTTTTTGTTTATTTGCTTTAATCTTACTGCACTGATTAGACTCTCCAGTACAAAGTTTGAAAAGAAATGTTTATTCTTTCTTCCTGATCTTAAGGGAAACCATTCACTAAGTATGATGTTAGCTGTAGTTTTTTCTTAGATGCCCTTTATATTGAGGTAGTTTTATACCAAATGAGAGTTTAATATTGTCAAATTATTGTTCTGCATCTATAAAAATGAGCACATTTCTCTTTATCAATGTATATCTTGGTATGAAATACATTGATTTTCAAATGTTAAACCAACCTTGCATTATTGATATACTGCACTTGTTCATGATATATTATTATACATTATTAAGTTGCTAAAGTCAATTTGATAATATCTTGTTAAGGATATTTATGTCTATATTACTTAGGGATTTGTACTGTAGTTTTATTTTCATATGCTGTCTTTGTCTAGTTTTGGCACTGGAGTAATTCTTGTTTGATAATATTAGGTAGCAAGTGTTACTTCTAATATTTTCTGAAAGACAGTTGACAGAATTGGTATCATTTCTTTCTTAAATGTATGATAGAGTACATTGATACAGCCATCTAGTTCTATAGTTTTTGGGGTTTTATTTTGAGAAAGTATTTACTTATAAATCTGATGTCTTTCATGGTGTGTGCAGATTTTAACAGTTCTCTTTAAATCAATTTTGATAATGAGTACTTTTTAAGGAATTGTCCTTTTCTTCTAAGTGGTTGTATTTTTTTGGCCTGAGGTTATTCATAATAAATGTAAAAAATCCCTTTAATGTGTGTGTTTTCTATAGTGATGTCCTCTCTTGCTTGATATTGGTTATTGTGTCTTCTTTCTTTTATGCCTTGATTAATCTATCTAGAAGATTAGAAATTTTATTTATCTTTAAAACAACTCTTGGCTTCTTTAAATTTCTACATTGTTTGTTTTTTATTTAGCTTTTATTCTTATGATATTGTTTGCTTTCCCCTGCTGAATTGGGATTTATGTTCCCTGTTCTCTTCCATTTTCTTTTCTTTAATTTCTTTCAGTTTCTTAATGTATAGTCTTAGATTTCTTTTTTAAGTTTGAATATAAACAAAGTATTTTAACTGTCTAAGCAGTATTTTAACTGTCACTAAATTTGGATAAATTGGTTTTATTTTTATTCAGTTAAAATTCCATTTTTAACTGAATAAATATAAACAGTGTTTTAACTGTCACCAAATTTGGATAAATTGATTTTATTTTTATTCAGTTAAAATTCCATTTTTCTTCATGATATCTTCCTTGATACATGCCTTATTTATGTCTCATTTAATTTCCAAATGTTTGGGATTACATGGACATCTTTCTAATATCATCTTTCTGATATTCATTTAATTTAGTTGCAATCAAAGACCAAAGTCTATATTAATATATTTTTAAATTTTTAAATATATTTAATTTTTTAATGGGCAATCACATGGCTTACTTTGACACATGTCTTGTGTGTACTTTAAAATAAGGTGTATTATTCTGCTGCTGAGTAGTGTGTTCAGCAAATGATAATTAAGTTGAATTAGATGGCAGTTGAATTAGATGGAAACTTATGTATATTAATATTCTTTATGCTTGTTTTTCTCAATTATTACAAAAGGAGTGTAGACATTTCCAACTATAAATGTAGATTTATCTGTATCAGTTTTCAGTTCTGTCATATTTGCTCCATATATTTTGAATTTCGTTTTTAGGGGCATACATATTTAGAATTGTTACCATCTTTTGACAAATTACCCTCTTTATTCTCATGAAAAGTTTCTGGTAATATTTCACGTATAGCATAAGGTCCTGAAAATATTAGACTTCCATTTCCTAGATTGTATCATTCGTACTTCTGTTATATTTTATTTACATACAAGCATATATGTATACATACACCATTTCTGTTACTCTCCTTTCCTTGTGTATTTCCTAGTTTCTAGTTAAGGTTATTTTCCTTTGGTTGAAAACTTTCTTTTCCTTGTAGTGTTCATGGTGAATTCTTCCAGCTTTTTTTTTTTTTTTCACAAAATATTTTCATTTTTATTTATTCTTCAAAAGATATTTCTCTGTAGATAGAATTGTAAGTTGATTTTTTGGTGTTTTTATGGTGTTCCATTGCAGAGTTTCAGGTCACATGTCACAGCATTAATTACTTTTCTTTGTTTCAGTGTTCATAATGTGTCTTTTTTTCTCTGGAGAGTTCTATGTTGTTGTTGTTTTTGTTGTTTTCCTTATCACTAGATTTTAGAAATTTGAAAGTTATATGCCTTGTTTTGGTCATCTTTATGATTATCATGCTTGTGGTCCCCTGAGTTTTTTGTACCCAGGGGTTTCCAGTTTACTTCAAATTTGGAAAATATTTCAGCTTTAGTTTCTTTAAATATTCACTCAGCCCCAATACCCCACCTTATTCTTCTGGGACTCCAATGTTAGATTGCTTCATTCCACAGACCACTGAAGCTGTTTATTGTTTTCAGTCTTTTTTAATGCATGTGCTTAAATTTGGATAGTTTCTATTGCTATGCCTTCAAGTTCATTGATCTTTTCTCCTGCACTATCTAATTTGATATTAATCCCAGAGTGTTTTTTGTTTGTTCCCTTTCTTTTTCTCCTCCTTTAGATATTATACTTCTAGAACTAGAAGTTCCATTTGGATCTATTTTACACTTTTTATTTCCTATGTACATGTATTTTTTTAATTCTTAAGCATAATTATAGCATTTATTTTAACAATCTTTTATACTACCTATTTATATGTACTTTCTGAATCATTTTCATTGATTGAGTCTTCTCCAAAATACGGATCACAATTTAGTGTTTCTTTACATGCCTAGAAATTTTTCAATGAATATTATTTTCATGAGCTTTCATTTTGTTGTCTTCTTTTAAATAATGTTATACTTTGTTTTGGCAGGAGTTAACTTACTCATACATCAGCTTAATTTTTTCAGGCTTGTTATAAATATTTTAGAATAGCCATTAATCTATGACTAGTTTAACACAGTTAAGGTATGACCTTCTTGTGGCTACTGAATCAGGAATTTAGAAAGAAGTTCCATTTGCCTTATTAGAATATAAATCCCTCCCAGCCATGTTTTTTTACAGCTCCATAGTTATTCTTTGTGATTTTCATAGAGTTTCATTATATGTATGTATATTACTATGTAGTATTCAGCCATAATCAAGGGGCTCCTAAGTACAGTTCTGGTTCTTCTTTGGGCAGCTCCCTTCTTTCTGGCACTCTATTCTTCAAATTGCCATTGCCTAATTCTCTCCAACTTCGGATCTCTGTCTTTTCAACTTAGCTAGACCACTATCCTTTGCTTGCGATCCTGCTCTTTGCACTTTGGTATAGAAAATGCCTTAGAAATAACACCAAGTTAATTTGTATCTATCCTTTCCTGTTTCCTTCTTCTCAGGAGTCATAGATCTTGCCTGTTGATCATGTCTGAAAAAAGTTTTATTTTAGAAAAAATATGTTTGGTCTATTTTTTCTATTTATTAATTCTGGGAGCATAAATCTGGTTCCAGATACTCCATAAGCAAAGTTTTCAATAATTTGACTTTTGAGTAAAGATGTGGAGAAAATGAGGGAGCTAATTATGTATATTTCTGGAGAAAGAGATTTTGATGAATAGTAATAACAACCAGTGGACTGGACCTAAAGCATTTGTGTGGCTGACAGGTTTAAGAAACAATGGCTAAACCAATGTGGATGGAACAGACAAAATGGGAGAGGAGACTAGCAAGAGCTGAGATCAGGGATTGAACTGGGGTAAAATCATGTAGAAATCTATAGGTTACAATAAGAACTTCACTTTTATCTTGAGTACAATGAGAAAACTTTAGAAGAGAGGCATGATCTGACTTCATTTTGAGGAGTGCAACAGCAGAAGTAGGGGTACTAGTTAGGAGGCTGGCTATGGCAATAACCCTGGAAATGATAATGGTGACTAGGACGAGGGTACTTGATTGTCACTTACTGGATATGAGAATGGGCATACTTGAAGGTATTTAGGAGAATTTGAGATGTATGTGTAACGCTATTCTATGTCCTTCTGGAAAACAAAGCAAAACAAAAAACAAACAAACAACAACAACAACAAAAAAACATGTTATTTTGTTCCTCTATAGTAGAGGAATTTAATTCCCTACTCAACTGTAAGGTAAAGCAAAGCTAAGCTTATCTAGACAGAATACTATATATAGGATCTTGCCTCTTTGGCTTATTTGTGCTCTCCTTTCTCCCACTATGAAACCATTGTGCCTCTAGAGTTTAAGTATTTTCCATTAAAAGTTTTCCTGCCCAATTTTCATTTGGATTATACATATTCTTTCTAAATGTTCATGATTAGTGATCAAAACTATTTCTGTTTTCAATGCACCTATCCCTTTGAGCTTATAGAGTTAAGTCACTAGTCAAAGGCCTACTACTGGGATCTGGGCTCTAAAAAGGCGAAACTATAGTAGAGGCATCTGGCATGGGCAGTTAGATCTGCAGAAAACAGAGACGAGTGCTGTTCTCTTAAGCAGAATTAAGGATCAAATGCCAGGGTAGAAGAATATCTCCAAAGGCCAGTGTGGAATGGTTAGTTTCAGAGAGCGGTTGCAGTTGGGAGGAAATATTAATGGATGATGGTGAACACACAGTGGGATTTAGAGATGATGTAATACAGAATTGTACACCTGAAATCTATGTAATTTCACAAACAATTGTCACCCCAATAAATTTTTAAAAAAGAAAGAAAGAGTAGGTATTGTCTAGAAACCAAGTGAACTCTAAGGTCATAGTAGTAGTTATTGAGAATAACCTTTGAGCAGTCATTGTTTCAGTGGATATATGTGTGCTGCTGTGCGTGTGTGTGTGTGTGTGTGTGTGTCACTGCATGGGTATAGGTTATAAATTGCTTTGGCTTCAAGTGCCAGAAGCAGGGCTCATTTCAGAAATGAAACAGATACAAATGCATACCTAGTTGTTTGCGCATTAATGAATATTTAAATAGAATGCACCCCAAGAAGCATAATCACGCACCTTTCACAACGTATATTGTAGTTAGATGTGTTTCCACATTAGAGTTATACATATCTAATATAGCATAGATACAAAACTCAGTGTAAATGGGTAGTTCACTCATGCAAACATCTAAAACAGCCTTTTATGGAATCAAGGTGGGGGTGGGAGTTGGAATACACTCCCTGCTGTTTTTCTGATTTGTTCCTAAGCTCATTAGATGCTTGGTACCTCCTCCAGGGGATGAATCTCATCTTCAGACAATGTTAAACTCATTCTCTTGAGCAGAGGTGAAAAAGCTATTTCCCCACTGGAGTTTTCAAAGGCAAACATTTCCTGCAGGAAATCAAACAATTCTAGGACTTGACAAGGTAGCTAAGTACATTCAGTTTAGCAAGTAGCTGCCAGTGAAAACCTCTGTATACCTCCATATGCAGCCGCAGGCCCCTCCTGGGGATGACAAGGCCATTAGTTTTAAAAGGAAGGAAAGATATTGGCAAACTGTCTTTTAGAAAACACTGACACTGCCAAAACAGGAATGGATAATCTCAGGTGATGGAAATATGAGCCCCAAGCAGCTTAATTTTACGATTAGCACATATATGAATAAGTATATTTTGCATTCTTCTGAAACTAATATACATGATAACAAAGGCTTTCAATTCTGGGTTCCTGGTTTTAGCTGTTGGTAGCCTTTCTTTCTTCTCTCTCTCTCTCTCTCTCTCTCTCTCTCTCTCTCTCTCTCTCTCTCTCTCGTTCTTTCAGGCATTCTGAAGGGGACTGGCTATACTCAACGGACAAAAAGGCATAGCACAGCTCCTGCCATGTTGGCCTCATGACCTAGTACTAAGAATAAAAAGTGAATCAGTCAATAAACATATCACAAACTGTAATAACAGCTAGGAAGAAATTAAACAGAAAGAAGAACAAAAAATAGGGACAATTACTCTATGTAGAAAGGTCAAGGCAGTGTTTCTGAGGGTGTGACACCTAAACTGCGATCTATATGCTGAGGAAAAGCCAATGCTGGAGAGTAGTGGGAGAATGTTTCAGACAACGGAATGAAGGCACAGGCTCGCAGGCCAGAATTTGAGAGTAAAATGTGGCAACTTCAGGGCAAGGAAGACAAGGGCTGGCTTAAGAGGAAGATGGACAAAGTTCAGGACCAGATTATGTTAGACCTTAAAATAGTAATAAGTTGTTCAGATATTATATACACAGGACAATAAGCAAACACACAGGAAGTGGTAGTAAAGTAGGACTTTTTTTTTTCATTTATATGACACACTATCTTGCTAGAGGTCCTTTCTGTCATTGCTTTTTTTCTTTAGCCCAATCAGTCTTTCCATTCTATCATTAGAACAGCATGGAGTGAAATTAGCATCATGCTGACATGAGAAGACCTCTAGGTCTCTCCCCTTGGAGTTGCCAGAAGATAGATAGCTATCATTCAATAAAGGAATCCATACAAAACACACAAACACATCTAAGAAGTTTACACATTGAGACATCTGAAGGTGGGTGTATCTGAGCCAACGGGGGAGGCGGGACAAAGGGAAGGACAGAGATGAGAGAGGCAGTCACAGTCCAGACTCCTTCTGGTCCAGCTCATGTGGTAACAGGGAAAGGTCAGGATGCAACACCCTGTGGGCAGACCAGAGGGGCAGCGCCAGCAGTGCAGCCTAAGTGGCCAGTACACATTGAGGCTGAGACCAGGAACAGGGGATGACGGGAAGTACTACAAAGGGTAGCAGTGATCAAGAAGTCACCATCACCACTACAGGAATCCCCCGCCCCCCACCCTTACCCCGTGCCACCCACTTGTGGTCTGCCTGACAATACAGTCCTCATTGGGAAAGTTGCAAATGGGCAGAAGGAAATTTCTAGCCTAAGTAAACTATACTCGTTGTTGAACTCACTGGAAAGAACAGTGCTGCACATGTGGAAACCTGCTTCCCTCCGTTCATCCCTCCCTCACTCATCATGGTGAAGCCTGGTAGAGACAGCTGAGACATTCCAAACAGAGCAGCCTGGCTGGCAGCTGCTGGTTGCAGGAAAGAGGTGTTAGGAACACACAGGTCAGGACATGCATTGCCCACCATATCCCACCATGCCAGTGGTGCTCCCAGACTGAGGAAACCTGGGGATGAAGAGAATGCTCGCCTCCTCAGAAAATACAGGGCATTTTCCATGGCCTAGGCAACAACATCCCACGGAGATCCCAGAAGTCCCACTAGTTCAGGTAAAACAAAAACTTTAGCTGCAGTTCTATCTATTGGGAACAAACATAAAAAGACCTTTCCTTACCAAGCTGCTGAACAGTTAAAAGAGACAACACTTAAAAAGAGAGAAGGTTTCATTCTGTCATATGCCTAGACAGAGAAATAATCTATGAAGTGCTATGAATAACCAAGGTAACAAGATAGTTCAGAAAGAAAATGAAAAATCTCCACAAAATAAACATAAAGACATGGACGACTCTGATTTAGACAACAACGAATTCAAGGTTGCAGTTCTGAAAAATTAAAAACAACAACAAAACTCACCGACATATAAGAAAACTCAGAAAGCAGTCAATGAGCTCAGAAATAAAATCAATGAACAAAAGATATATTTTACCAAAGGGATTAAAACTATCAGAAAGAACCAAACAGCAATTTTCAAATTGAAGAACTCTACCCAGCAAGGCTATCATGTAAAATTGAAGGAGACATAAAGAGTTTCCCAGACAAGAAAAGTTAAAGGAATCCATTGCCACCAAACAAGCATTACAAGAAATACAGTATGGGAAATATAATCAGTAATGTAAACACTATGTACAGTGTCAGACAAGTACTGGAGTTAATGGGGAGATCACTTCATAGATTATATAAATGCCTAACCACTGTGCTGTACACTTGAAACTAATATTAAATAATATTGAAAAAATATATATAGCCATGGGATGTAAAGTATAGCATAGGAAATATAGTCAATGGTATTGTAATAGTTATGCATGATGTGAGGGGTAGTAAACTCAGGAAGTGGGTGGTTATCACTTTATTAGTAGTGTAAATATGTACATGTTTAATCATATTGTTGTTTTATGCACCTAATACTAAAATAAATTAATTAAATGAAATAAAATAGGAAATGTTAAAGGGACTTCTTTAAGAAGAAGTGGAGGAAACAAATAAAAAAATAAGATAAAATATGAATAATAAAATGGCAAAAACTATGTACCCATCAATAACCACTTTAAATGTAAATGGATTAAATGCTCCAATCAAAGGACATAGAGTAGCTAAATGGATAAGAAAACAAGACCCATACATATGCTGTCTACAAACACCCACTTCAGATCAAAAGACACACATAGACTAAAAATGAAAGAATGAAAGGGATATTTCACACAAATGGAAACAAACAAAAATCTGGGGTAGCAATACTTATATCAGGCAAAACAGACTTGAAAACAAAGACTGTAAAAAGAGTCAAAGAAGGACATTACATAATGATAAAGGGATCAATCGAACAAGAGGACATAACCCTAGTAAATATCCATGCACCAAACATAGGAGCACCTAAATATATAAAACAAATATTGACTGGAATAAAGGGAGAAACATAGAGCAACACAATTATAGTAAGAGACTCTAACACCCCATTAACTACAATGGACAGATCTTCCAGATAGAAAAAGCAACAAAGAGACAGTGGCCTAAAATGACACACTAGACCAGATGGGTTTAACTGATATTTTTAGGGCATTTCACCCCCAAAGCAGTAGAATATACATTCTTTACAAGTGTACATGGGACATTTTCCAAGATAGACTACATGTTAGGTCACAAAAAATTCTCAATAAATTTAAGAAGACTGAAATCATATCAAGCATCTTCTCTGATCATAATGGTATACAACTAGGTATCAATTACAAGAAAAAAAACTGAAAAACACTCAAACACATGGAGGCTAAATAACATGCTACTAAACAATGTGTGGGTTAACAATGAGATCAATGAAGCGATCAAAAGATACCTTGAGACAAACAAAAATAATAACACAATGAGCCAAATCTATGGGACACAGTGAAAGCAGTCCTCATAGGGAAATTCACAGCACTGCAGGCCTACCCGAAGAAACAAGAAAAGTCTCAAATAAACAATCTAACTTTACACCTAAGGGAACTGGAAAAAGAACGGCAAACAAAGCCCAAAGTGAGAAGAAATGAAATAATAAAGTGTAGAAATAAACAAAATAGAGGCTAAAAAAAATACAAAAAGATCAATGAAACCAACAGCTGGTTCTTTGGAAAGATAAACAAAATTGATAAACCTTTAACCAGACTCATCAAGAAAAACAGAGAGATGACTCAAATAAATTAAATCAGAAATGAAAGAAAAGAAGTTACAACTTACATCAGAGAAATAAAAAGAAAAGAAAACAAAATATTATGAACAATTTTGTGCTAACAGCTTAGACAGTCTGGAAGAAATGGATAAATTCCTAGAAGCATACCATCTTCCAAGGCTGAATAAAGAAGAAACAGAAAAATCAGAACCAACTGATTAATCCTAATTAAATTGAATCAGTAATCAACAAACGAAATCCCTACAAACAAAAACAAAAGTCATGGAACAGATGGCTTCACACGTGAATTTTACCAAACATAAAAAACAAAAAAACAAAAAAAAATACAAACAAAAAACAAACAAACAAAAACAGAAACAAAAACAAAAACAAAAATCAAAACCACACCACCTATTCTTCTCAAACTATTCCAAAAAATTCAAGAGGAGGGGAGGCTACCAGGGTCATTCTATGAGGCCACCATTTTCCTGATTCCAGAACCAGACAAAGAAATCACAAATAAAGAAAATTATAGGCCTATATCCCTCATGAACATAAATGCAAAAATCCTCAACAGAATATTAGCAAACTGAATTCAGTTAAAAGAATCATACCCTAAAATCAGGTGGGATTCATTCCTGGTATACAAGATTGATTCAATATCTGCACATCAATCAATGTGATACACAATATAAACAGAATGAAAGATTAAAATCATATTAGCATCCATTTATGATAAAAATTCTCAGTAACGTGGGAACAAAGGGAATGTATCTCAACATCGTAAAGGCCATATATGACAAACCCACAGCTAACATAATACTAAATGGGGAAAAGCTAAAAGCATTCCCCTTAAGATCAGGAACAACACAAAGATGCCTACTTTCACCACTTTTGTTAAACATCCTACTGGAAGTCCTAGGCACAGCAATCAGAGAAGGAAAAGAAATAAAATGCATCCAAACTCAAAGGAAGAGAAGTAAAATTGCCATCACTTGCAGATGACATGATACTATGTAGAGAGAACACACATGATTCCAGAAAACAAAAAAAAGAACAACAAAAAAAACAAACTATTAGAAGTAATAAATGAATTTGGTGAAGTAGCAGGATACAAAATTAATAGTCAGAAATTGGTTGCATTTTTATGCACCAGTAATAAACCATTAGAAAGAAAAATCCCATTTACAACTGTATCAGAAAAATAAAATACCGAGGAATACATTTAACCAAGGAGATAAAAGACCTGCACTTGGAAAAAACACTGGAATAACACACTGAGGAAAGAAACTGAAGAAGATACAAGTAAATGAAGCAAATACCATGCTCATGGATAGGAAGAATGAACATCATCAAAATATCCATACTGAGCAAAGTAATGGTATCAAACTATATTACAAGGCCACAGTCATCAAAACAGCATGGTGCTTTCATTAAAACAGACACCTAGATCAATGGAATTGAATAGAGAGCCGAGAAATAGACTCACCCCTATATGGTCATTTAATCTATTACAAAAGAGGTAAGAATAAATACGCAATGGAGTAAAGACAGCCTATTCAATAAATGGTGTTAGGATAACTGGACAGATACATGCAAAGAAATGAAACTAGACCATCTTGTCACACCATATACAAGCATAAACTCAAAATGGATTAAAGACTTAAATGTAAAACCCTAAACCATAAAACTCCCAGAAGAAAACATACAGTGAACTCTCTGACATATCTCTTAGTAATCTATATATTATATGTAATACATAATATATATGTTTATATATATAAATATGTACATATATATATACACATATATATGTATATATATATTTATTATATCTCTCCTTGGGCAACAGAAACAAAAGGAAAAAATAAATAGACTAAATCAAACTAAAAAGTTTTGCACAGCAAAGGAAACCATCAACAAAATGAAAAGACAGCATACTGAATGGGAGAAAATATTTGCCAATGATACATCTGATAAGCAGTTAATATCCAAAATCTATAAAAACAAAACAAACAAACAAACAAAAAACTCATCAGCAAAAAAAACAAATAATCCAATTAACAAATGGGCAGAGGGCCTGGGTAGGCATTTCTCCAAAGAGGAAATACAGATGACCAATAGAAATATGTTTAACGTCACTAATCATCAGAGAAATGGAAATCAAAACCACAATGAGATATCACCTCACACCAGTCAGAATGGCTATCATCAATAGATCAACAAACAACAAGTATTGGCAAGGATATGGAGAAAAGGGAACCCTCATACACTGTTGGTGGGAGTGCAAATTGGTGCAGCCACTATGGAAACCAGTATGGAGGTTCCCCATAATATTAAAAATAGAACTACCTTATGACCCAGCCATTTCACTACTGGGTATCTCTCCAAAGAAATCCAAAACACCAATTTGAAAAAAAACGTATGCACCGATATGTTCACTGTAGTGCTACTTACTATAGCCAAAATATGGAAACAATCAACAGATGGTTGAAAAACATGTGGTGCATATTTATCAATGGACTGTTACTCTGCCGTTAAAAGTAATGAAATCTTAGCATTGATGACAACATGGATGGACCTAGAAGGTATTAGGTTAAGATAAATAAGTTAAACTGAGAAAGACAAATGCTGTATGATCTCAATTATAGGTGAAATCTAAACAACAGAGTAAATGAACAAACAAAATAAAAGCCGATCCATAGATACAGATAACAAACATGGGTATTGGATGGGAGGGGTTTTAGGGGGTTGGGTGAAAAGGTGAAGGGATTAAGAAGTATAAACTGGTAGTTTCAAAAAGAGTCATGGGGATTTGAAATATGGTATGGGGAATACAGTCAGTAAAAACGATGTATAGTATCAGATGGGTACTACACTTACCAGAGGGATCACTTCATAAATTATATACATGTCTAACCGCTGTGCCGTATACCTGAAACTAATATAAAATAATATTGACTGTCAACTGTAATTTTAAAAAGTCCCTGGAATATATAGTACAGCATAGTGAATATATAGTTAATGATATTCTAATAACTATGTACAGTGTCATATGGCTAATAGACTTATTGGGGTTACTACTTTGTAAGGTATATAAATATCTAATCACTGTGTTGCTTTGCACACCTGAAACTAATCAAAAAATCATATGATCATATCAGTAGATACAGAAAAAGCAATTGACAAAATTTAGCATCAATTTATGATAAAAACTCAGGAAAGTGGGCATGGAGGGGACATATCACAACATAATAAAGATCATCACTATATTTGCTATTATCTTTGCATTGGGGAGAACCGTTATTTTTTTAAGTATTTGATTGTATTATCTCCTTATTCTTAAAATTAAAATGATCCTAACTTGTAGTTCTCTATAAATAGAAATTATCAATATTTGGCCAAGATAGAGCAACCAGGAAATATTTCTTAAAAGGGTGAATACCAAACCTAACAGTGTCTAACTTCCTCCTCATCTTTCTGTCCTCCTTTCTTGTCTTTCTTCATATGTGCCCCACTCCTCAGACATGGGTTTTCCTCAGGACGACCCTCCTTACTTCCACCATCCATGTTGTCCATCTTGTCCCTCCCTAATTGCACTACAACATATAACTCAAGGCACATTCATAAGTGAGCTTTTCTTGGCCAACTGTATTTACCCAGTGCCATTTTAGTGGAGGTATATGGATCAAAGCTCAAACTCTGGCCTTGATCCTGGCTCTACCATGTGTCATCCGCATGTGCTGGTTTAATTTACTTAACATCTCCAAGCCTTACATCTCAGTTCCTCCATGATATGAGATACAGTTACTCTGTAGGGTTGCTGGGAAGATTTAGTGAGAGATTGCATCTAAGTACTCAACAGTGTTTGCACAGAGAATAAAGCTTTATAAACATTGGTCATCTCATGGTCAATTAATTATTTTAGTCACTTCTTGACTTTTATAATATATTCCACCTTGCATTATAATTACCTATAACTATATCAATATACACATCTATCTCTAATTCTGTCAGACACACAGTAAACCTCATTAAACATTTATTGGATGGAAAAATAATAAAGGTACTCCAAGGAGGCCAAATTTGTCCTAGTCCTGCAAAGCGAGGTTTGCAATACCAAGTATAGGGAACCCTGAAGTAGAGTTGCCAGATTTAGCAAATAAAACTACAGAGCATCAAGCTAAATTTGAAATTCAGTAAAAAACAAAAAAAAAATTCTAAAACTATGCCCAATGCAACACTTGAGATACACTTACACTAGAAATTTATTCATTGTTTACCTGAAATTCAAATTTAACTGATTTTTATGTATTTTATTTGGCAACCTTACCCTGAAGCCACTTCCAAATCCATAATTTTTTTCTCTTCCCATGCCAAGTTTGAGAATAAGGACTCAAGGCCATCACTGGGACGCCCCGTCAAGGTCACAATAAACGTAAGTAGTGTGTAATTCTGTATTATTCATCTATTCAATTTAGCTGCAAGAGGAACTTTTTTTCAAGTGGTCACAACTATTAAATTAGCTTACATTTCTCAGAAGAATATACTGAGGTGCACCATGGTGTCCTTTTGTTTTTTTTTTTTTTTTTCTTCTCTTGAGGTTGTGAAAAGAATTGCATAAAAGCTTCCAAAATGACAGGAGCAACAATACAACTAGCCCCAGGCAGTGGTAACTCAGGCCTTCATTTGCCCCTTTTGTTTGATCAGTTCTAGGAGAGAAGCAGTTCTGGCCTGGTCCTGGTCCTGTCACTCCAAGTCATTTTATTTGGGAAGTTAATTAGCTCCTGCTTTTATTGCTCACATCCTGGCATCAGTAAAACTTTCTTCAATATAATTTGGTACCTGGACATTTTCAATCTGTAAATACACAGCATAAGTTTCACTACATGCACACGTGTTTTGTTCAATTCTTTTTGTGTTTTGTTCAATTCTTTATCCCTAGCTCCTAGCCAAGTTCTTGGCACAGAGTTGGAGATCAATGTATAGTTGGTGAAGAAACAAATGGTTAACGTCTCCGACTCTGGAGATAGACAACCAGATTCAAATTCTGACTCGGTTACTTACTAGCTAGCTGTGTGACCTTGCAAAATTACTTATTCTCTCAAGACTTAGTTTTCTTGTCTATAAAACAGGGATACAAACAGTAGCTGGGACACAGTTATGCTCTGAGGATGAAATGAAATCTTGCACTTAAGTTGCTTAGAAGGGGCTGACATCATAATTAGTGCTTTAAAACGTCAGTTCATATTACGTTTCCAATGTTACTGTAGATAAAGTGGCAACAAAACACCACTGCATGAGAACCTGATCTTGAATTACTTCTTTAGCTCTGCTCCCCTAAAGAACCTGATAAGACTAAGAAAGTAACTGTTTCTAGGCAATATCACTAGGGGTAAAAATTATCCCTGAGCTGTAAACTACATCTGGACTGGGAAAAACTATAAGTAAACTATAAATATGTGATAAGTACTTAGTGCTTTGGGGTTCTCTGAGTGTCGTGTAACATTGCTTTGTAGTGAATATGTCTAGTACGGTGACTCTGGAAATTATCCCTATGGAGTGTAAGAGATACTGGCCCTTCTGGGACATGGAGCTTTTAAGCCAGAGCAACCATAAAGCCATCAATCTCATCTTCTTGAACTCGAAGTTGTGATCTGGAAAGAAGACAGCTTCTGGATGATTGCAAATGGCTGACCAGACAGCCACAAAGAGGATGGCTTGACACCATTTATCCCGCAAGCTGCAGCTCCTCTCCTCTGGTCTTCTTTGTAGACTCTCAGTGTGGGCTATTGTAGTCTCAGAGGTCTAATGCTTTTTTAGCATGAGAAGATGCCCAGTAGGTGTTCTAGCACTGTCCAGTGGAAGGTAAATCCGTTTGTATCCTCAATACATTGCCCAATGAACTTGGAATCTTAGGACTAGAAGTAATCTTACATGCCATCCGTTGACCAATGTGGGAAGCAATATGTTCAACAACTGGTCACCTGACCCTGTCTCTAACACTTTCAGCCACAAAGGATTTCTCCTTTCGGAGTCCAGTGCACTGGAGGCAGTTCTCATTAGAAAAGGCTTTGCTTTGGACAGAAATCTGCCTACCTGAAATGTCTGACTATTGTCATTTTTCTGCTTTTCTTCCTATACTCAGCCATCACATTAATCTTCCAGTGTAGTTTCTAAAGCTAACTCAAAGCAAAGGTGTAACCTGGGAAAAGCAGACAACACATAGAAGAAAACTAAAACACTAAAACACATGTATACATGATGTTAAAGATAATAATAAAATATACCAGCAATAAAATACTATGCTTGAATTTGTGCTTTTTTAGCAATGCCACCTGTATTCAAATTCTGAAACAGCAAATTTAGGCATGCAAATTTTGGGGAAGTTATTTAATTTCTCTAAGCCTAAGATTCCCCATCTGTAAAATAGGGATAATATGGTATAGATCTCATTGGATTGCTGAGAAAACAAAGAAATAATCTATGCAAAATATTCCATGTACATTGGCTGACAGTAAACAGTATGAAAACTACATGCTGATAAAATTGCAAGCTCTGAGCTTGAATATCTAGTCTAGCATCTATTAACTGTGAAATCTTGGACAAGCTACTGAACCTCCCTCCATCTTCATTTCCTCAACTTGTAGCAAATTGTATTTTATAAAGGTAAGCATAAAAATATTTCCAGTGTGACATCTCTTCTTGAAATTGGCCAACTCCCTCATCAAGAGGGTGGAGTCTATGTCCCTCCCTTTCAACCTGGGTAGACCTTTGTGACTGCCTGAAGGCTAGGAACACAGAAAGTGAAGCCATGTGACTTTCAAGGCTAGGTCATAGAGCTGGCACCGCTTCTACTTACTTCTCTCCTTCTCTCTTCCGTCCCTTCCCCACCCCATTCTCCTCTTGACTCTTGCATTTAACACTCTCATATAAGAAGTTTGGCTACTTCGAAGTTGCCATGATGAAGAGACTACATGGAAATAGTGAGTGGTGCCTCAATGGTTGCAGCTGTTCCCACTTCCAGTTATTTAAGTCTTCCCAGCACTGGCCACAGATATGTATGTGTGAGCAAGCACTCAGACCATTTCAGCTCCACTCTTTGACTGCAGGCATATGAGAGACCCTGAGTGACAATATACTGCAGTTTATTTAACCCCCGGAATCATGAGAGGTAATGACAAAATGATTGTTCTTTGAAGTCAGTACGTTTTGGGATGATTGGTTAGGTAGCAACATATAACTAATGGAAAGATAGAACAGTATTTGACGCATAAGGCTTATGAGGAATAAATGAGATGACTCAAACTATTTAACAGAGAGGAATGGTTCTAAAACTTTAGTGTCCAATAGTACCCCTTGAGGGTTTATTACAAAACAGATTCCAGGGCTCCTCCCCCAGAATTTCTGATTTAGTGAGTCTGAGTGAAGCCTGAGTACTTGCATTTCCCACATGTCCCCAACTGACACTGCTGGCCCAGGGACTACATTTTGAAAACCATGGCATAGAGCAAATAATTTATAAATTTTGTTCTTACTACCATTTTTAGCACTTACTGTTTTTATTTCATGGAACTTAATTAACTACTGCCAGTTCCTTTGGGCACAAAGGAAATTTATGCCCAGTTTCTCTCAATAATTCACAGTCTAATTTATTTTTTTTATCCCTAGTAGATCACAGTCACTTTCATGAAATAACTGCTTAACAATTGCTTGTTAGAGGAAATATGAACGGCTCCCATATCCACTTACAGGTATATGATGTATTAAAAAGAGACAATGTAAGAAAAAAAGGAAGAGAGAACAAAAAGGGGAGAGAGAAAAGAGAGAAGGGGTAGGAGGAGAATTTTAAGCTTCTTGCTCTCAAACATTTTTTTTTCATACTATGACAGATTTTCACATCATCCTTTTATAATTTTAAGATGTGCACCTCAAGACAGGAGCACCTTATTTCCAAACTCCCTATTATTTCTTTAGTTCCTTTAAAATGAAGTGGTGAAATTGTTGAATGATTCTATAACAGAACCAGTAAAAAAATCTGCTATCAGACTCTTGTTTTGATTTGATTTGATGGCTATTGTTTAGTCTGATAAAATGCATTATTATGTGGATGCTTGAGCATTGTCTTTAGTTCAGGATGCTGGTACATTGGCATTCATCTTATTGATAACATCTTATGGATATGAAAGGTATAAAAATACAAATGCACAGAATGAGACTTGAACGTTTCCTGGAAGCCTCTGGTTTCATACAGACCAAATTTTAAGGACACTTAAAAGCACCCTTAAGGTGGGTCGGTCACGCCTCTGAGCCCTACCAAGATTATAAAATCCATATTTAATGTTTGGCTTTCTCTTTTTGCATCCGATCCAGCAGAATATCATGAAACAAATGACAAAGTCCATATAAAAGCTCTCTAAGCCTGTAGAGATCTACTTATAGACACTTAAAGCAATTAATACCTTGTTCTCTTATTTCTAAAATCTTTTAAGTCATATTGGGAATAAATGTTAGTTTGCATTATATCCTAGGGGTGCCAGAAAAATGTATACAAGCGGACACTTTGGTCAATACACACACACACACACACACACACACACACACACACACACGGTGCCAAAAAATGTATATACATTTTAAGAAAGGAAAACTATTAAAATTATAATACTCAATATATACCGATAACAAAAGATGAGTACAAGTCACGTTTGACTTCTGCAATTACAAGAGGTGCTCAAAGTGGTTACCATCAGCGTCCGGACACTTCTGATTCTGGGGAACTACTGCTTGAGCAACAGTGACCAAAGTGTCCACTTATATGCATTTTTTGGGCACTGCCAGTGTATATACATAATGTGTCAAGGACTGTTCTGTACCTATCAATTCATATATGCTTAGGTAAATGCACAGAAGGAGTCAATGTAGCCCTTGCCCTAATGAAAGACAGAATTTTGAAAGAAAGAGAATATCTGTAAGTGAAACAAGTGTTGCCTTTCTTAAACAGGCGTCGGATCATGTCATTATCCTACTAAAAGTCTTTTGACATTGTCATGTTGCTTTTAGGGAAAACCAGGAACTGTATAGAATGACTGGCAAAGCCCATATGATCTCGCTCATCTTCCATCTCTACTCAGCTCAATTTCCTCATCTCTTCATATACTTAGAGTCCTTCATCCCCTTGGACTTGGCAGCCATTACAGCACCCACCATCCCTTTTCACATTATCATGTCTTTGAACTTGCAGTTTTCTTTTCCTGGAATGTTTCCAACACTGGTGTTTACACAGCATCTGATACACAGTAACCATATCACACAAAGGATTTCTAGAATTATTTAGTAATAGTGTCCTGTTACTATATTATTTTAACCTTTGTCTATGCCAATAAACTCCAGGATGAATGGCAGAGTGTGCCTACCTCACTTTGCATCTCCTCTACCAGAGCTCCTAGTTAATTGAACAAAAGAAGGAAAATGCACATATTCTTTCTAAACAATTAGGATAAAATAAAACATAGATTAAAAAAAAATACTAACCCATGTGGTACTAACAAAAAAGTCTATGGAAAGTGATTAAACTAGCAATCAATTTTACCTAAGGATGACTTCAAGAATGAGGTAAAACTTTTTATATTGATTAACATATGTCAAATCAAACATCTAAAAGCTGGTACGTGCTCTGGTGGCAGTAAGTACACCACCTACTCAAACGCTTGCAGATCCAACACTGTTTGTGAAAAGGAAAGCAAGAGTACAGAGTTAGGGAACTCACACTTGCTAATTGAATATGATCAATATCTCAAGAGTTGGAACCACACTGTGAGATATGAATTTGTATCTATTTTCATTAAGGAGTAATCACAGTCTTCAAGAACTAAACACATCACACAGAAAGCAGAGCTCGGATTCAAACTAAGGAGAATGCCAAAACTTATGGCCTTTTCAATACATCACAAGGTTATTCAAAGTTATAAGAGAAAGGAAAGAAGCATAGATTTCCTATGGTAGCATGTTTTCTAGGAAAGGAAGAAAATTGAAACTACTATTGTTTCACTTAAGCTTTCAGTAAAGCTATATCCTAGGGTTGCATTGGTAAGTATCAAAATAACACAAATATATAGCCCCTGGTCTTGCAGAGTTTAGGAGAAGCAGACATAAGTAAAAATCTACATGAATAAACGCAAAACCACAACTGTGTTTAAAGTGATTTAAAAAAATGCTGTCTCGTACTCTGAATGTTCTATAATGGGAAGAACAGATTCGGTCATGTCTTTCATTCCCATGAGACGAAAAAACGGTGATAAAGAACAGCTGGAATCCATGCGTGTGTGAATTGGACGAGGGGAGTATTCAGAAGAAAGAAACATTTCAGGCACAAGAAACTGCACAAGCAAAAGCCCTGGGAACAGGAAGGATGTCTCATATTTGAGGAACCGAGGGAAGGATACTGCATTCCAGACATTTTAACCTAAGAGAACAGTAAATAGAAGTCTTCTTACATGGAGATATGGCAACATAGGAAGGCCTTGTGTCCAGACAAGATCAACAGTGTTTTAATTAAAACATCAAGTTGGGCTTATCAAATTTCTTCCCTCCTTTATCTATTATGCTTCCCACCCTGTGGTAGACAGGTTCGTATAAAATGAAGCTGCAGCATATGAAAGATTTGCTTCAGGTTGATCACTAGAAGGGTTGTTACTGATTTCCTTAAAAACCAAGTAGAGATTCTTCAGAAATTTGGGACTTCTCGTGAGTGTAATTGTGGTCTTTAAATTGTGCTGGATTTTGGCTCAAACCCAAATCTTCTCTAGCTGGGTCACCTTGGGCAAGTAACTTCAACTCTCTGAGCCTCAGGTTGCTTATGTATAAAATATTGTAATGAGTGAATAGGAGAAGGAATATAAAATGCTAAGCATATATTCAATATCTGACCGTGGCTTTCCCTTTTATTTACTTCCTTTTTTAAATGAATTTATCGATTTCAGTCTTCTGACAAAATTCCTTGGTTTGGCATCTTTTGTCTTTTATTCCTGGGGAGAAATCATCAAAGAAGACCTTACTTTTGTTACCTGCATGCTATAGTAAATCCCACATAGCGTTAGTCTATTATAAATGAGGACTAATCTCTTCTATGCTATTTTTCCTTATAGAAATAATACTTTACACTGTACCATAGCATTGCTTTCTATAGTACAAAAACAATTATACAGGCAGATGATGTTTCTGTCCATTCAAAGAGGTTGCCAGAAAACTATGTCGAAATCAATGATGCTCACTTGAGAAAACAAAGTTCTTTGTAATGGGGGTGACGTGAGGAGCCCCAGAAATGGGCTTTATTTGCATTTGTCACACACAGTGCTTATGTTTGGGGTAATAGTTCATGGAGAGAAATGCTTTTTTTTCCCCCGTCAATTTTTTCCTATTTACTCAAAACCATCACTTATTTTCTTTTCATCAGTTATCCATTATTAGCAGCGTTGTGAAGAAGACATGTGTCTGGCTTGGAATTGCCAGGTGTTTTAGTCCAGGGATGTGCTTAAAAATTAGAGATATTTTGCAATTCTCCTTGGCTGAGCCTTTCTTTGAGTGATGGAAATAGCACCCCTATTCTGGAAACCAGCCTCATGCCTATAGTCAACATTATTTTCATGTTGATCCAGGGATGGCAATTTAGTTCTCACTCTAAATGTTGCTGTTATTGTTTGTAAGAAACAAAGCCATAAATCAAGAAAAGCACTGTCCTACTCATTCTTCCTATATATGGACTCACCATTCTGTCCTCTCTCCTGCATTGCTATTTTCTTACTGTAATTCCCTGACTACATAGTAAGTTCCTTGAATCGAGACTTGATCTTGTCCCGAATTATATACCTAGCATCGAGTAAGTATCCCGATATTAGGAGTTTAATTAAAAAAAAAAAAAAAAGATGAAGACTGCCCTCTACCTCTGTGAATCTGCCATTTCCTTGCAATGGATCCTGGAGTCTTTCCTAGTTTACTGTTTTTCTTACAGTTTTCTTAGTCATAGGAAGAGAAAGAGAAAGAAATTGCTAAGTACCTGACACGTGCTAAGTACCATGGTTTTTGTTTTTCATGCATTATTTCATTTATTTTATAGCACGTTTGTGGTAAATGTTTCCCCTTGTTTTACAGAAAAAAAAAAAAAAGGAAATTAAGGTTCAGAGAAATTAAATGACTTTCTCAATATCACATAGTAGGAAAGTGTCAGAATGTGGACTTGAAGACAAGACCAAGATAGGAAGAATTGTGTTTTGATGGGGGTATGAAGGGAGGTGGCAGGGGTTGATACTGGGAGGGGAAAGGAAAAGAGAACAATGATAATGAAGAAAACTGATCACAAGAATTCTAACAGAAAGTATAAATGGATGGGATTATGTGCTTTGTGAACATAGCACCTATTTGAAAAAGTCCCAACAGCAGCTAGAATTCAAATTATTATATCTCTAAGTGTACCTCAATTATCTATATTTAGTTCTGAGTAGAGTGCTAAATTTTCAAAAATAATCTATAAAAAGGTTAATAAAACAGTTGATTTAAGAAAGAAAATATTTATCATTGAATTCTTATATCCTTTACACAACTAAAACATGAAAAAAGTTTGCCTAATAGGGTCCTATGCTACAAATAGTAGGTCTGTCTGACTCTGTGAGTTCCATGGCTTGGCACAAAGGGCTTGCGTTCTCTCTGGGAGCCATTTTAAGCCAAAGCAATCAGTCAGTGATGCAATTACAGGACCTGCAAATATTGTAATGTTTCTACCCACTACCTACCCCAGGGTGGGATTCTAAGGAAGCAAACTGAGATGGAATCTAGTATACAACATGTTTATTTAGGTATGGCCTTGAGAAAACCACCTGTAGAAGGGATAGGTGGGAGTCAGGATTTGGCACAGGAAAAAGCCCAGCTGAAATTTGACCAATTGTAGCCTTTGTCTACCACCTGGATGGCTCTGAAGCTAGAATCAACCCTCTGAATTGTCCCAAAGTGGGCTGAGATGACCAGGCCTTTATACTGTTAGACTGATTAATCCCTCAATGTCAATGTTGCCTGGCCATGCTAGGAAAGGGCTGCACCTTGGGCCTGGTAGCTGTCTGCAACTGAGACAGTCCCTGAAGGAACTAACAGCTGAAGGCTGTTGCCTGACATTAAACCAGCAGCTGGGGCTACATGTCCTTCATGGACAAGGAATCTGGCTGGTGCTGTCACGTACAATGGCCACCACAGAGCCCAAAAGTATAACCCCCTCCCCAGGTGCCCTTACAAATGTAGGGACATCCAATTCTGGAAAGGTCTTCCCTTCCTGTGAATCAGTACAGCAGTTACATGGTCATTTGAGTCTGTTTGCATTTATTTGTAAGTCTTATATCCCATTTACAGTTTTAATTTAGGTAAAACAAAGAGTGCTGTTTTGTGACTTTTTTGGAGGGGGATGTATATTATAATTAAGCTTAAAGACAGCTTTTTACAAATTGTCGGCTCGGGCTACCATAACATACCACAGATTGGGTTGCTTAAACAGCAGAAATTTATTTTCTCACACTAGTGCTAGATAGAGGCTGAAATCTCAGACCAAGGTACTGGCATATCTGGTTTCTGGTGAAGGCTCTCTTCCTGGCTTTAGATGGCCACCTGCCCACTGTGTCCTCATGTGGCCTTTCCTCTATGCATACAAAGAGAGAGAGACGGAGAACTCTAGGGTCTCTTCCTCTTCTTGTAAGGGCACCAGCCTATCAGAGTAGGGTCCTGCCCTTATGACCTTATTTAAACTTTACGTCCCAAAAGGTCCTGTCTTCAAATACAGTCATCTTGGGGGTTAGGGCTTCAACATATGAATTTTGGGTGACATAATTCGGGTCATAACATCAAATAATTAAATTGAAAATTATATCCAATTCCAAGTATTGTACAGAATATGAATGTTTCTTTGGTTATTAATCCTGTTTTTGTAGAGACCTGGTAAACATTTTGTGAGGATGATGGATAGTGCCTTGTTTGATTTTAAATGACTGCCTTTTTCATTTATATTTAGGCTTACTTTGAATTTACTCTATTCCTGTATGCATGGGCTTTACTCGCCTAACTTCAAAAATGTATCTTCTACACTTGCTCCTTTAATCTCCACATTATTCTGCATATTCCACAAAATATGCACTACTGGCATCGCATGCACAGCTGAGATGTATACAAATCTGTGCTCTCATGTTAGTTGGGAAGAACAACTTATGATGACTTGGGAGAAAATTCTGTCATTTTGTTGTAATTCAAATTATTTAATTACAAAAAATATTTCCTTCAGTAATTTGCCTACTCTGTCTGACACATACCGCGAGCTAATAAACATTTTGATAAATAAAATAATAAAGAACCCATAGAGATTTGATCTTGCTTTTTGATGTCAGTACTTCTCTCCCCTGCAATGACAGTTTAGTTATCAAATGGGTTGTGAAAGAATTAATTGTTTTGTTCTGCCTATCTATACTATGAGGGATTAACAAACCTATCTGAAAATTCTTTGAGAATGGGTTTAGAGAAGTAGTGTAGAATACTCTTCCCTCTCTTCCTCCCTTTTAATCTACTACTTTTTAAGATTCTGAATGTTGGGATCTTCATTTATGGGATCTTCCTGTTGGAGTGCTTCATTTAATATGCCTTATGAGAAAATGCGGTGCAATCTAGCACTGAGAATTCTAACTTTTCTTTGTTCTCCCATTACACTTGAGTTGGATATTCTCCTCCATGACAACAGGTAATATTTTGCATATCTCTAACCCAGCTGGACCATTGCTTTTGGGCACTGATGTCTCTGTATTTCTCTTAGATCTTTGGTATACTGATTGCCTGCTCGGGGTTTCATGACCTATAACCAGATTTGGATGTATTGGGTTTGACCCTATGACATTAGTAGATAATTTTCTGCTTAGATCCAAAACTTGTCATGACAGTTACCAGAATCCTAATAGGGTTTTCTATCTGAAAATGGTTATACTTTGTTGCTAGATTTCTAAAGTAAAAGGTCTGTTTGCTAATATCCCTTTTACTGTAACCACTTAACTCCCAATAAAAAGTTAAGATATAAAATTTCAAGTTCAAAGTCTCTTTGTTGGTAAAATTAACATGTATTAATTCTTCAGGGGATAATATTTTGTTCCAAATGCCAGTGGAAATGTTAGCAATGAAAACAAACAAACAAACAAAAATACAAGTTGTTGTCTTTGCAAGAATGTTTCAGTCAGGTCTCAATTGCCAACTTACATTCCTCTCTCTATTAGAGTTGAGGAGTTCAAGGAGACACTGATGGCAAGGACTAAGCAGAAAGGTGAAGTTAGTCTTTCAAATTGCACCCATTGGGTAGTATCATAACACTAAGTATCAAAACCCTGAGTATCATAAATAATAATAATTGGTGTTTATTGAGCACTTAATTTGTGACACATTGTGAATCTGAGTGCTTCTTATCTTTTAACTTATTTCATCTTCAACAGTAGTCCTATGATGTTGGGTAACAATACAGAAGTCAAGGTGCAGGTAATTTAAATATCTTGGCTAAGGCCTCGCGCATATTAACTGACAAAGGTGGGATTCTCACTCAGGGAGACTATTTCCATGCTCACTGCCCTTTTCTTAAATAGCATATTACTTCAGTAATATGAATGTGTGTGCATATACATTTATCTATATGCATATATATGTAATATATATGCATATAGATACATATAGACACAATACATATTTTTCTACGTTTTTTATTAGCTAAAAATTGATAAAATCACACATTTGAAGAGCTATCAGAAATACAAACACACGTCTCTTTCTTACTAAGTTAGGTGTTTCTACTAGGTACTCATTAATGCTACTTTTAGGTCTCCAGTTTTATTTATCTAGCACTTTCTTCTTGAAGCAGTGAAAAATAAACAAAAGGAAAAATCACGTGTTGTCTTCCAAATTATACAACTAATGTAATATTAAAAAGCATATCATCTACATAGGTTTCAAGGTATAAAATATTTGCAACCAAAGTCATATTTATTACTGTGAGAATTATACAATTTAAAAAAATTATCTTACTTAACTATAAAAGAGATTTGATGTGCAGCCAGAGTCATTCATTCTAGATTACCTTAATTTTGTTATTTATCATAATAGTCCTTTTCACATTGTCACAGAGAATGGCAATATATTATTAAACTATAACAATAAAACTCTCAATGGCAAATAAATCAGCTTCCAAAGGACTAACATAACATACACATCATTTTATTGAATATTCAAATGTATGACAAGTGGAAAGCAAGTAAAGTCACAATTAATTGAAATATAATCCTAAATCCTATCTTTAACAGAATCAAATCCAGCACAAATTTCCTCTAGCAAACATTAGTCCAAAATATTTTTTTGATGTCTGAAAATATAAGGATATATGAATTTTTGTCATACTGGATGGTAGCAGAGGCATGCACTTCTAGTCTGCTACACAAAAAGGAACATGTACTTTTTACTTTAAAGTCCAAAGCAACTGAATTTACCGGCCCTATATTTTTTACTTATACGACATACATTATTATAGTCTAAGGTAACATCTAATAAGCGTCTCTTAAAGCTACTTTTAAAATAAAGAATTTAAATGTTCTTTTTTTTCTTTCTCCATAAAATGTGGACTCAATTAAAGAAATAAAATTTATCCAGGCATTTACTGAGTATCTGTTATGTGACAGTAAGCTGTCTAGATTCTCAGAAGAGGTGGAAAATATGATTTTAGATTAGATAATAATATGATCATTTAGCGAGCATTTTCTCTTCCATATCAAGTACCATAATGGGGTAAAGGCATGTCCAAAGGCATAAAATAAAACAAATGCTACCTATTTGTTGTGACAGGTGACAGCTGTCTTGATGAAGCAAAGCAGAAGAAATTGGCCATTGAGGCCTAAGCCAACGCAAGGCCACGCAGGTCACATTCTCAGCAATGACAGGCATCGTCCTCATCAGCCAAGATCAAGGCAGAAGGCACTCATGAGCTGCTTTCCTTCCACCTGCTGAACATTTGCTCACTTCTTGGTCTGGTTATCTGCTCTAAGCAAGTCTTGAAGTCAATTCAGTATCTAGGTACATCTATCATGGATATTTCTTCACTCTTCTCCTCAACTCCTTGTTTTTCTTGAGACATAAAAAAATTTGCTGAATTCAGAATGTAATCAGAGTTTGATAACTGATACTGTGTGCTAATTCTATTTCGGAGGACACACAAATAATTAGGTTTACAGGAAGGTGTTTACCCTACCATGATAATGAAATGAGATTTGTTTATTACCTACTTGCCTGCTCTGCCATCAAGAATGCAAATATATGTTCTAAGTGAACATTCGGATCTGTGATCAAAGTGCGTTAGTAATGGCATTCACTAATGGAATAAAGTGACACAACTCTGAAAACATCAAGCATATTAATTTAAAGATAATTTTCCAAAACTGCCCAACTTATATCTGAGTATGAAGTTTAACTTTGTATAGCTTTTCTTCTGTAAAAGTCATTTAGTAAAATGGACTTTTTAAGGACCTATTTATTACAATTTATATTTAAATAATCTTATCTAATATGCTAAACTTTCATGGGTGATTTCTCTTTCTAAATAAAATGTTACTTAAAAAAAAGAAAAGAAAAACAAAAAGAAAGAACTTAAGCATCTAGTCAGCCAATGATGAAAAATGGATCACTGGATTTGGACATAAGTCACAAACACTTGAAAGTGGGAAACTCAAAAATTTTAAGATTCATTTCTCTGACCTATAGAAACTTCTTATCATGTCAATTTTACAATTCAGCATTTTGAAGTCTCCCACTTACAATAAATTGTAAAAATCTCCCAGTTATAATAAATAGTAAGCTACTCTATAGTAAGGGACAGTGATAATTTTAAATGAAAAATGAGTGACATGTTATAATCAAGGACAATTGACAGACATAGCATGGAGCAGCTATTTTGGGGTTTATGGTCTCTTTCTATATATCTTTCCATGAGAAGTAGAAAGCATTCAAACACTTTAACAAATTTTGCCTATAAAGGCTTTTTTTCCAGTATTATCTATGTAGTTTTTTAACAGCTGATGTCTAGTTTTGCCAAAGAGTTTAAAAATGTTTAATTGCATGTCAACATAGAAAGGTAACATATCTTTAACTTTAGGAATAAAGGAATAAAGAAAAAGCCCTTTATTCTTTATTTTAAAAAATACTTTTAAGAGTATACTTGCTATATGCCAGGGGGTACTGGGAATACACATATGAATAAGAGAGAACTTGCATTCTAATGAAGGAGTAACCAAACAACATACAAATAAATAATATAATTTATAATGGTAAAAGTTTTTGTTCACTTAACCCATATTTGTTGAGCACTAATTATATGTTAGAGATACTGAAGGGTTCTTGGGATTTACCAGTGAATAAAAAAAAAAAAATAAAAATAAATCCCTGACTTCATAAGGTACACACACTAATTCTATAAAAAAAATAAAAGCAGAGACTAGTGTTTTTAAGATAGAGGAAACAAAGAGAGCCTGAGTAAATGATATTTTAATAGAGACTAAAATGTCATGAAGGGATGAGGCTTGTCAAGATCTGGGGAAACAGAATTCCAAGCAGAGGACGTGTCAATTATAAAGACTGTGAAACAGATAAAACCTGGTGGGTGCTAGTAATGGCAAGAGCCTCACTGCTGGAGCACAGTGGTATGGGAATGAGTGGCACAAGGTGAGATCAGAGAGAGAAATGGGTACTGAAAACTGTAGATCCTTGGAGACCTTGGTAACATGCCCAGATTTCGATCCAAGTGTAAGGGGAAGTCATTAGCAGGTTTGAAGCTGATGAGTGACATGATCATATTTACCTTTTTAGAAGACCCTCCTCAGTAATATATGGAGACTAGAGGAGTGTAGGGGGAAGGAGTGGGAGCAGGGAGACAATTTAGGAGGTTACTGCATTAAACAAGAAAAAGGATGCTGATGACTTAGAAAAAAGTGATTATCATGAATCTGGCAAGAAGGGATCAAATTGGGATGTATTTTGAAATTAGAAGACAAAATTATTTGCTGATGAATTTGATGTTGGTTGGTAGAGAAAGCAAAGAGAAGGATACCACCTAAATTTTTGGCCTGAGCAATGGGGTAAACTGTGATGTCATTTACAGAAATGGAGAACAAGAGAGAAGTGGCTTATGGATGATTGAGTGGGGATAATCAGTTCTTTCTGGACATGGAAAATCAAAAATGCCTACAATATACTGAGATGTCAAGGAGGAAAGGATATATTCAAGACTGCGGCTTATATGAGAGGTTGGGGCTGGAGATAAATTTGAGAATCACTGGAATTGAGATGAAACTCAAAGCTATAAAACTGGAAAAAAATCAGCTAAGGAGAGAGAAAAGATGGAAAAGGTAAGAGGGAGCAAGATTGAGCCTTCAGACACTCCAAAATTTAGAAGTGAAAAGAAGAGCAGCCAACAAAAGACTCTGGGGAGGAGCATTAATCATGTTCAAGTGAGTTCTGAAGTAAGAGTAAGCAGTGAAAGGAAAAAGGGAGAGACAGGATGAGAGCTCACAGGTAATAAAAGCATGACCTAATGAAGAATGGAAAAACATTTCTCTATGGAAGAAAAGCAGAATATACAAAGGGAGAAACTAGAACTGACCCTGGAAAAGGAGAGAATAGTGGGAAAAGGTTGTTAGTCATCCAAGTAAGCAATGATGGTGGCCTGCTCTAGGGTGGTGGCAGGAAAAACAGAACACAATAGATAAATTGGGGGAGATCGGAATGAGGCAGTGGCGTCCAAATATAATGTTTTGATATCGAGGGTGTAGAAAGACTGGAGTCAAAGAGGAAACTAATGTTTTAGCTTCATTGTAATGTAGATTATTATTCTATATACTGTACTTCCTTTAAACATCCTATAATATGTATTGGGAAAATAAGACAAAAAATTACCTTTATAAACCCAACTAGCTTAACAGAAATACTAACATAATTTCCACATTTTAACAGTATGCTTGTGTATAATTGTGCAGTATGGCAGTCGTAATAAACATACACATCTGTTTTTATTTTCCAATTTAAATTATAAACAATTCTATGCTACTTCATAGTACAGACATGAGCTGCATAATGGCCTTTTGATCAGCAGCAGACCACATATGAGGTCTGAGAATGACATTCGTGAACTTGTTGCAATGATGTTGCTAACCTTTTTTGATATCAGAGAGGTTATTCATTATGGATCTGTACCAATTGGGCAAACAGTGAACCAAGTTTACTATTTGAAAGTGCAAAAAGGGCTGAGTGACAAAGTTAAATGAAAATGATGAACTTTTTGCCAATAATTCCTGGCTCTTGCATTACGACAATGCACCAGCTCACACGGCACTGTCTGTGAGAGAGTTTTTAGCCAGTAAATGAATAACTGTATTGGAACACCCTCCCTACTCATCTGATCTGGCCCCCGATGACTTCTTTCTTTACCCAAAGATAAAGGAAATATTGAAAGGAAGACATTTTGATGACATTCAGGGCATCAAGGGTAATATGACAACAGCTCCGATGGCCATTCCAGAAAAAGAGTTCCAAAATTGCTTTGAAGCGTGGACTAGGTGCTGGCGTCAGTGCATAGCTTCCCAAGGGGAGTACTTCAAAGGTGACCAGAGTGATATTCAGCAGTGAGGTATGTAGCATTTTTTCTAGGATGAGTTTGGGAACTTAATTGTCCTACATTGTATACAATAGTGGTCCCATTAGACTATAATTGAGCTAAAAATTTCTTATCGCCTAATGATGTCATAGCCATCGTAACATCACAGCACAACACATCACTCACATATCTGTGGTGATGCTGGTGTCAACAAACCTACCGTGCTGCCAGTTGTATAAAAGTATAGCACATACAATTATGTATAGTATATAATGTTTGATAATGAAAACAAATGGCTATGGTACTGGTTTCTGTTTTTACTATACTATAGTTTTTATCATTATTTTAGAGTCTACTCTTTCTACGTATAAAAAAAAAAGTTGTCAAACAGTTACTTATGTTACATAAGTCCAACAGCATCTTCATGCAGCTCTCATTCATTGTGTATCTTGAGTGCATCATTTTATCTCACACTTGATCTAATCCCATGTTTTGTATAGTAACACACTGTACATGTCGGTAGCCTAGGAACAGTAGGCTACACCACACAGCCTAGGTGTGTGGTAGGCTGTATATACCACCTAGGTTAGGGTAAATGATGTTCACACAATGATGAACTCACCTAACAACGCATTTCTCAGGACATATCTCCTTTGCTAGTGGTGCATGACTGTGTCACAATTATTCAAATGAAAGTATATTATTTCATAGGCTAGAAATAATTCACCTTACTATTTTTCCATTTTTGAATGTCGTGATTACTTCCATTATTTAACCATTGTTACTAGCAGTATACAATCATAAACATGAATTTTACCTATTTTTAAATTATGTGCTTAGGAGGTATTTGAAGACTGTGAAACATGAAAATATGACCGATTGCTTTTGAAAGTGTTGCCAAAAGATAATTCACTCAGAAATATACCAGTGTACCAGGTTCACCACAATCTCAATGGAATTCAGTATTTTTTTTCCTTAAATCTTTTGAATAAATATGTGTGAAGTTCAATTTTCTTGTTATTTTAATTAGTATGTTCCAGTTTTAGCAAAATTAAGTGTTTAGCTAAATAAATGCTCTATTTCTAAGCATTTAAATTAATATCTTAACTTACTTAAAATTTGCTTTTCTTCAGCCAGTTTTATGTTTTTTATATATATAATAAAGTGATTAATTATAATGTATTCCTCTGAATAACTTTCATAAGACTTAAAATAAAAATTAAAAAAAAAACAGAATCTGGAATTATAACATGACGTTTTGTGTCCTGGTTTCAATATTTACTAGTTAAAATCCTGGCTCTCTGGTGAATGAACTGAGGTGACTTAGGTTTAATCCCTTCCTTTCCCAATATTTCACAGTATTATCTTTTTGGATTTATGTAAGTTAATATATGTGTGAATGCTTATCAAATGAAAAAAATATGAAAATATTTGTGATGTTATTATTTGAGCCTATTAGTTGGGCAGTTGGGTGTGGGGCAGGCTGTGCCATTCTTGACATCACTGAAGCCATACCAACAGTAGCTATCTCTCCTGCTTGTACACCAGGTTAGTCTTGTTCCCAGTGAAGTAAACAATCCATGAGATGTCAATGCCATTAAATAAATATAGGTAGATATATTTAATTGCATTTGTCAACTTAGCCAACTAAAGGAATGTTACAAAAAATAAACTTTTGAGGCTTAGAAATGAGATTAGAATTCCCTGATGGGTGTGATACACATTATAGATTTTCATATAGTGTGAAATCACAGAGAAGGGAGAACCAATAAAATGTTTTCAGTACTAAAACATCCATTATAAAAATGATACATATTATTTTTATGACATTCAATGATACCAATTAACCATGCAGTAATTTTTTATGCCAGACTAATAAATTAACACTGTCCATACTGGACTTCCATACAGTTAATTATGATTAAAAATAATAATAATCTGAAAGATAGTGAAACTGGTAGTTACTTAAAGATTTAAGACTGCAGGTAATTCAGTCAAATAAATCATCAATTAAAGAGGGAAAAGGGTCAAATATATGGTGATGGAAGGAGAACTGACCCTGGATGGTGAACACACAGTGCAATACAGATGACGTTTTATAGAATTACAGACTTCAAACTTATATACTCTTATTAACCAATGTCACCCCAATAAATTTAATGATTAAAAAAAGAACTTACAAACTAAACAATGAAAAAATGAACAATACAATTAAAATGGGCAAAAAATTTGGACAGACACCTCACCAAAGAAGATAAACAAATGATGTACCACGTTTTCCTGAAAATAAGATCCAGCCAGACCATCAGCTCTAATGTGTGTTTTGGAACAAAACTTAATGTAAGACCCGGTCTAATAAGACTGGGTCTAATATTATATTAGAATAAGACCACGTCTTATATTGTATAAGACGTGGTCTTACATTAAAATAAGACCAGGATTTATATTAATTTTGGCTCCAAAAGACACATTAGAACTGATAGTCTGGCTAGGTTTTATTTTCGGGGAAACATGGCATTATAGAAATGTACATTAGAAACCTATATAATTTTACTAACCAGTGTCACCCCAATAAATTTAATAAAAAATAACTTTCCAACTTAACTGATGATCACATAACAAAGATAACAAAATAATACATTTCATAAGAAGAAATTAAATAAGTATTTACAGCACATGTGCTCATGTTCCTCCTTAAGTATTTAAAACACATTAAAATTATAAAGTAACTTAAATTAAGAGGTATAATTATGATTTTCTTTTTTCTTAAGGATGATGCTTCCCTTTCCAAATTATTTGTCAAACATACATGCTAAGTCCATTCAAGTTACACACTAAGAAATGGCTTTAGCCATTTACCACAAAAGAACACTTCTCTGATGACTTTACTTCCACCACATCTTCCCTCATCTGAATTCCTTTTTTATTCTTTCACTCCTCCCTTACACAATGAATCCTTCTAAACTCTGGCATGGCCAAGCAAATAGTTACTTTGGCAAACTTAAAAAATTTCCAGTAATTACTATAAATATGAAAACCAACAAGTATTTGGGGAAATATAAATTGTTATTTTCCTTGTTTTTCATTTAAATACAGATAGTAGGTACACTCTGAGCAACAGTTCCCACTATTGTATTTATCTAATTTATGTGATGAAAGCTACTCAAGGACTGTCTTTTGCTGACAAATTTAGACTGAACACCACTCCTGCAGCAGTCAGTGTAATGGTTTTAATCTGTACCAAGAATATCTGGACTGCCAAAAACTTCATCTCCTTGTAAAACATTGCCATCCTCTAAAACTTATCATGAGCTCTCATTTCTCTTAACCATGTGCTTTGGTCCCAATCATGAGTGTTTCACGCATATGTGCTTCTATAACCTGTACTTGTGATGGTTCAAAGTTAAATAGCAAAAATCATAGGGTGTAAGAAAGAAATTGTTTCTGCTCTTTCTTAATTGTGAGCTTGAGATAGAAATGGTCAAAAGTGAAATATATCCTCTTCCTTGAAGAAATCTGCTGTGTAAAGGACTTTTTCAGGTAAAGATACCACTCTCTATGCAGGAGTCTGGGACGTAGGTATCATCTTGCCCTCTTTCCTCTTCCTGTCACTTTGCATCCAAAGTACTGCTGAATTTCTTACTCCTTCTCCTTGTCTCTGCCACTGTTCCAGTTGAATCTCAGTCACAAACCATCAGTATTAGTGAAACAGACTTCTGACTTGTCAGCCTGTCTGAATCTTGTCCACCTCAAATCCGTATTACTGCCAAATTGATTTATATTATTTGATTGTTTCTTTTAAAATATTAAATAATTCAAGGTCACAAGGAACTAAAGCTATTATTGCAAACACCCATGCATTCCTCATTCATTCATTTTGCTTTAGGGCTTCAGGTCATTTAAAGTCATAGATATTGCTTATAAAGCACATTTATGTCAGTATTAGAAGTGTTTTAAGGTATTCGTGAGCAAGGCATTTTTATTATCCCTATATTAATAAGCTTGGGCTATCATAACAAAATGCAACAGACTGAGTTGCTTAAACAACAGATATTTATTTTCTCACAGACCTAGAGGCTGGGAAATTGAGATCAGGTTGCTACTGTGGTCAGCTTCTGGTGAGAGTGATCTTCCTGGCTTGCAATTGGCTAATTCTAGGTGTGCCCTCACATGGCAGAGAGAGAGAGAGTATCCCATCTCCAAATGCCATCGTATTGGGAGTTAGGATGTAACATGAATTTTGAGGGGATATGATTGAGTCCATAACAATCCCTATTTTAGAAAAAAAGGAAACTGAGGCACAGCATTCTTTAGGAAAAAAGAAATAGGTAGAGAGGTTGTGTAAGTTCCCTAAGGGTAACAAGTAGCAAAACTTGGTTTGGAACCCAGCTAGTTTACCTCCAAAGTTGACATTTGTAACCACTATCCTATCACATCGTACAGAAAAATAAATCATTACAAATATTACTGAAGCTAAAGACTTTCCTCCTTCTCTCGAGGCAATTGCTGTTTGAAAGTTGTGTGTATTTTCCTATCCTGTGTGTGTGCGTATATACACATTGATATGTGTGTATACATCTTTAATATTATATACATATACATGTGTATATGCATGTGTATATAATGTATACACATACACTTACACATATATACCTACCTATATTATATAATCTATATTTCTATAACATATTTTTCAAATATATATAGTTTTTAAAATTTACATACATGGAATCAAATTGTACCTGGTTTCAAGCCTTTTTGTCACTTGACATTGGGATTTTTGAGCTCCATTCTTACTGAAAATTGTCATTTACCTCATTTACTTTATCAGTGTTTATCATTCTCTTCATTCTGTCATTTCCTTCTTACCCAGCTTAAATCGCACAACCCAACATCATCATCACTCCCTCGAATATAGGCTCAACCTTGCCTTTCTCCTATCTCGTCACACTTACCTGTCAGAACCATGAAACTGACTGCATCTGTCCCTTGACCTACTGTGTGTATGTCCTGCATAGATGAACATGGCTAGAGAAGATCACATAATTGCTCTCACTTAATTATTACTTTATTAGTTTTATATATAAATTGCAATACAATTTCACATTTATGACTGGTAACTCAAGTGGATCATTACTTGCAGCTAAGAATTATGTGAGAGTCCCATATTCCATTCACTCCCTCAAGCCATTTCATGACTACTTAATGTCTTCCCCTCTCTTCTCAGTCCTCCATCATCCCAATTCTCACCTGGTGATGCTGATTCCTATTTCCCTGAGAAAATGAAAGCAATTATGAAGAGAGGTCCCACTCCTCTGTTATACTTCTCTTATAACATCCGCCCACATGCCTGCACCTGTGCCACGTGCACTTCTTCACCTCCTCTCCTATTGATCAACTGCCTGTGTTTCTACCTGCGTCCAGACCTTCCCACACAGGCTAGCTGTCAATGTGGTCCATTACCCTAGCAATTCTTCCTCTTTCTCCTAATTCATGGATTTTCCGTTTCGACTGAGTTATTAATTTCATCAACATAAACACACTATAATTTAAGAAAAAAAGTGAAATTACAAATTTCTCAAGCACCTATGTCTCTTCATCCACTGCCACACTGACTTGTTCCCTCATTTAACAAAATGGTCTGATTCCTCTCTTTCACTTATCCTTGAACTTACACCACCCAGGTTTCCATCCATAATACTGCTGCCCAATTCGACTCCTGCCAAGATCAGCAATGACTTCACATCTCACTTCACTCAGCCTCAGAGTGTATGAGGTAAGGTGAGGCTTGGTACATGTGGGTCAAGCTGCTCTCGCTGCCAGAATTCATCCAAGTGGAAAGCAGGGATCCACGTTTCTTCTGTTTGACATGGGCATTTTTAATACTGAATCATGCGGGGTATTTTATGGCCTTGGATTTGGAAAACATCCCCTTCTCCTATATCCCATTGCCAAATCCACTTATAAATCCCAATATAACTGAACAGGAGGCTAAGAAAAGTTAAGTGAAATGTAAATATAGTAGGAAAGAAAGGAAGAAAATTAGAACAAACAGTATGAAGTATGAGCAGCAGATAACAATGTGATGTGGGCTAAGTAGATGGATTATTTTAGACAGTGGTGGTACATCACTGAATTGATAGAACATACTCAGATTATATAGGTTTTGAAATTAAGCTAAAAATGCTGAGACTTAGTTGTGTCTAGGGAAATATGGCAGATTACAGAGTTCACAACTATCCATTCTGTCAAATGTCACTTGCCATGCTTTCCAGTGGGTGGAATGCATTCCATTTTCCACTCTTGGTAAATTATCTAAGGTTTAGTCCCCTTGCCTCCAAAACAGAGGAAAATCATACCTACCTCCCATACCTATAAAACATAAAAGTGAGCCCATGTTCAAACCACCCATTTAATTCAGGTCATGAAATATAGTCGATGCTCCAAAATACATGTGCCCTTACGAAAGAAAGTTGCGGAGGAGCAAAGTACAGAAATTGAAACACCTGATGAGAGTCATGTAATTATCTTGGGATGCAGAGATTTCAACTGGAAAATTGGGATGCTACTTCAAAAGCATTTTGTGTGTTGACTAATTTACAATCAGGAGGCACTTTAAAACACCAAGCATCTAGCTTCATTATAGCATATTAATGGCAATAAAACCTAGCATGCCATGCAAATTCTAAATCTAAAACACGTTCTGTATTAACTCCCTCGGCAGATTCATTTGGCTATAATAGAACCACTCATTTCCCATCTTAAGATGCTGTTCAGTGATACTCGGGATTATCACATAGCTATTTTATTCTACTCCAGGGGAGAACACTTGAGTTAGAAAAAATGATCTCTCTGTGAGATTACTACATATTCCTTAAATTGGTTGGCATGGAGAAGCTTAATTAGCAACTGTAAATCATTTTGAAGATCTTTGGATAGATTTTTCAGGAATATTAACTAGCATTATGATTTTTGAACTCCACATATTAATTTACTCAAGGTATATGGGCTTTCCTTTTTTTTGTTTCCTTTCTGTTTTTGCCATCTCTTTTCTTAAGAGATTTCCATTCTCAATCCTAATGATGATTCCCTTCAATAGGATTGCAAATGGGAATCTTTTAAGGAAAAAAATGTTACTACGGTCATGATGCTTTATTATTTGAATATATGTGTGTTTTCTTACAGAAAGGAGATGAATTTGTTACAATAAACAAAAGGTAGAAGAGATTATTCAAGGATGAAGAGTATGAAATAATAAGCACCCAATTGTTAACAAGCCTGAAAAGACTGTTTGTGGGAAGGGGGGTGAAAGGCTGGGGAAGGAGGAGGCAACAACAACAAAAGCAAGTATCTGCAAAAAAAACTCTGAATGTGGGATATGATAGTCAATATATAAAACAAAACACATATTTATACATTAGTATGAAAAAATTAGAAAGATGAGGTTCATATTTGTTCATTTGTAGAAATGGCGTAATATTCTTCAAAGAAATCAGAAACAAAATATATATGGTATAATGACATTTAGGTAAAAACATAACAAATCATAATATCTTGCCTATATGAATATACAGAGGGTGCCAAAAATGTATACACATTTTAAGAAAGGAAAAAACGGTATTAAACTTGTAATACTCAATGTATACCAATAAGGAAAGAGGAATTCAAGTCATGTGTCTACATTTTTTTTTGCACCCCATATGTGCTTGCATATGTCTGTATGAGCTAGGGAAAACATGCACAGCATCTTGTTAAGGTGATGTGGGTATTCGTGTGGGTGAGTGAGGGTTGAGAGCAAATAAAGGGGAAATGACCAGCTTTATCTTTTCCCTTTATTGTGCTACTTTATTTGTTATAAATAGGCACATATGAGTATGAAGCTTGTATTTGAAAACAAATTTCAAATAATAATATATATTTACAATATTCCAGTGTTTGCTGTCTCTTCATCTCAGATCCCTCTTCAACAACTACTCTATTCTTTAATGTTCTCCATAAATAAAATTCTCAAACTGTATTTTTGTATATGCTGTCTCCATTTATCCCTCCCCCCCCCCCCGTTCATTCTCTACTCCTTCCCATTTGCTTCTTCTCTCACCCATTTTGTAAAACTATTTTTTCTAAGGTTGCCCATAGTCACCTTATGCTGAATCAAACTGACATTTCAGAATTCGCTTGTCATCATTTAAGATAGCTGACCATTCCCATCTTTTTGGAACATTCATTTTTTGTTGCTTCTATGGCTCCAGACAATTATTTTCTTTGTCTTTTTCAGCCTATTTCTTAGTTCAGTCTGTCTACAATCTCTTCTTTTCCCAGTTAACCCTAATTTTCGTGTTGCTCTAGGATTCAGTCCTGGTCCTACATTTTTTTTTTTTCTCATTGTACATTACCTCCCTAGAAAGTCTCATTCATCTTTTAAATGCCATCAATATTCCAGTGATTCCCATAGTTAGATCTCCAGTCCAGATCACCTGTCAAAATTCCAAGCATTTATGTATAAATGCATACATACATACATATATACATACATACATACATACATACATACATACATACATACATACACAGTGGGACATTTGACCCATCCATCTACTGGGATAATTCTCATACCAGAAATCTGACATCAGCCTTGCTAATTCTTTTTCTTTCTTTTTTTTTTTTTAATTAAAGTTTACCTGGTGACTATTGTTAATAAAGTTACACAGGTTTCAGATGTACAATTCTGTAATACATCATCTATATATCACATTGTGTGTTCACTGCCCAGAGTCAGTTCTCCTTCCATCACCATGTATTTAATCCCTTTTACCCTCATCTACCACCTCCCACCCCCCTTTCACTCTGGTAACCACTAAACTATTGTCCATGTCTATGAGTTTTTGTTTCTTCATTTATTTGTCTTGTTCATTTGTTGTTTTCAGTTTTATATACCACATATCAGTGAAATAGTATGGTTCTTGGCTTTTTCTGTCTAACTTATTTCGCTTAGCATAATAATCTCAAGATCCATTCACGTTGTCACAAATGGCAGTATTTCATCTTTTCTTACAGCAGAATATTATTCCATTATATATATATGGAATCTTCTTTATCCAATCATCTATCAAAGGACACTTTGGTTGTTTTTATGTTTTGTCCACCGTAAATAAAGCTGCAATGAACATTGGAGCACATATATCTTTATAGATAAATGTTTTCAGATTTTTTGGGTAGATACCCAGGAAAGGGATTGCTGGGTCTATTGCTACTCTTTTTTGAACTCATTCCTCTTATCAATCACCATCAAGATTAAAATTAGTAAATAACAAAGAACATTTGATTATTGTAAATAAGCCAAAATAATTATAATGATTATATAATGAATGCAATTCTATAAACATTTACTGTATTATTACATTTATTGCTTTTAACAATGCAATGAAATAGGCATAGATGTCACCCCAATTTTACGAATGAGGAAATGAAGCTTCAGAATGTTTAAGTTGGCCAAGGTCAGAACCCACATTATTGTAATTCTTTGTTCACTTGTCTTCAATGATTTTCTGCTACAGGTAGGACAAATTCGAAACTCACTGACTTGGGAAAGTCCTGCATAATCTGGTCTTGCCTCTTCCATGATCACTATATTCTAGTCTATACAATTCAGTTATTTGAAAACTCCAGGCCCTGTCCTCTTAGGTCCTTTGTTTAGATTATTTTCTTTTGTCTAGTACACTTTTCTTCCACTCTTCATCCAAGTAACTTATATAAGGTCTTTACATCTGAATTTTTAATGTCACCTTAAGCCAGACAACCTCTGACCTATGTAAACGAGATGTCTCTTCTGTTCTTTTACAAAGTATACACCGGTACCATATATCTTTTACAGGACACGATTTACATATGTTTTTGTCTTTTTCATTTTTAGATATAATCTTAACAAGGACAGGACTGTGTGTTTTCTCATCTTGCATTCCCAAGATCAAACATGATCCCTGATGTGTCTGCCAGCCCATGATCTCCTCACAGATAACACATATGTCTAATAGAATATCCCAGAATACCCAAAGCAGAATTCTCTTGGAGCATTTCTTCCCCTTCTGTGATACTGATTTATACAGCTGACTGTGTATGATTTTACTCATGGAAAGCATATCACATAAGCTCATTTTTATGGTTTATAATACTGCAGGGTTTGTCATAGATGCTTACTTAGAAATGGGGACAATTCTAGGGGAAAGTGCGCTGACTGAAATAAGCCAGACATAGAAAGGCAAATACTGCACGATCTCTCTTATATGTAAAATCTAAAAACCATCAAACTCATAAAGACAGAGAGTAGAATGGTAGTTTCCAGGGGTTGGGGAAAATGTGTAAATGTTGGCCAAAGGGTACAAAGTTCAGTTATTCAGGATAAATACATTCTGGAGATATAATGTACAGCATGGTGACTATGGTTAATAACATTGTACTATACACTTGAAATTTGCTAAAACAGTCAATTTTTAAGTGTTCTCACCCCTCCCCCAAAAGTAACTATGTGAGGTGATAGATGTTTAGTTTGATTATGGTAATCATTACAAAATGTATACATATATCAAAATACCATACTGTACACTTTAAATGTACAATTTTTTTTTTTGTCAATTGTACCTCAATGAAGCCAAAAAAAGTAAAATGGGGACAGCACTCATTCTTGAACAGGTTTATTGAATAAATTGTATTTGTAAAGTTTGTTGCCCATCTTTGCAACTTATGGTATTTATTTACTATTCCCTATGGGATTCAATGGCTTTTTGCATGAAATAGTGGAAAGGAACCTAGAATTTGAAATGGGAATCATGGCTGCACTCGTTACTAGATGTGTAATCTGCATAATCTTTCTGATTTCTGTTTGTTTTCTTCCGTATTGTGTTTTTAATAGTAACACATGACTCTCCAGGCTGAAGGACATAAGACTCTGTATGTCACAGTGCTTCAAGAAGACCAATAAGCCATAGATGATACAGGCTCTCCTTCCATCACCGTATGTTTGACCCTCTTGACCTTCTGTCACCCCTCTCGCCACTTACCCTCTGGTAACCACTAAACGAATACACAATGCAATATATAAATAATGTATTATAGAACTGTGTATTTGAATTTTTTTAGTCAATGTCACCCCAATAAATTTAATGAAAATTTTAAAAACTACCAATAAAAAGAGACGGCATGTGTTATTATTTACCAATACATTGCTTTAGGAAAAAATATTAAGTCATTAACACAAAACAGAAATGACAGAGAAGATTTTAGGAATTACATTTTCCATGGGTACTTACATTTTAGTAGTAATCAAAACCAATTTTTGTTCTATAGAACACAGGGTTCACAGAGTGTTATGATTGTTAACTTGTTAACGTACATAATTAAAAAAAAACACTCCAAAGTCAAATACATTTTGACAATAAACTCTAATAAAATACCACATGGCCATAATTGTGCTTATTCTGAAAATACAAAGACGAACAAACAACACATGGGCGTTAGTCTTCTTGCTCTTGTATTCTCATAGGGGAGGAAAATAGATTAAAAAAACAACAACAACAATGCAAGATAATAACATGTGATAAGAGCTGATAAAAAATATATGATAACAAATAATCAGAGAAAAGAGGGCTACTTCAGATAAGGTGGTCAGGAAGAGGCCTCTGAGATAGTATGTGAGTGGAGACCTAAAAGCTACAAAGGAAGCAGTTATATGAATAACCAAGTGAAGCCTGTTCCAGGTGGATAGAACAGCATGTGCAAGCAAAAGGCATCTCAGAGAGAAAAAGCTTGTGTGTTCTGGGAGCCTTAGAAGATACTGTGGCTGAAACATGGTGAAATAAGAGAGAGCAAGAAAGGAATGAAGGCCTCAGGGTTAGGCAGCACCAGAGCATATTCTAGACTTAGTCCAGGGAAGGGATTTGAATTTCCATAAGCAATACAAAGGAAACATCTATACGGATGGATCTTAGAAATATAATATTGAGAAAAAATAAGCACCTTATACAAAAAAATGCATACTACTATGAACTGCTAAAACAGGCAAAACAAATAGAAAGAATGAGATCCATAGTTACCTCTGGTTGGATAAGGGTGGGCTTTTTTTTTTTTTTTTTTTTTTTTTTACTTAGACATTCATCATTTATATCCCTCACACTGTGAACCCCCTCCCCCCATCCATTATCCCTCCGACCTCCCACCGAGCCATCACATTATATATATAAAATTATAGTTGGCATTCACTAATGTTTAGCTTCTGGTGTACAATGCCATGATCAGGCATCCACATTATCTCTGAGGTGGTCTCCCAAATAGGACGCATGTCCATCAGATACCCAACAAAATATTTACAACATTATTGAATAAGTTCCCCAAATTATGTTTCAAAAAACCCTGAGGCCATGTTGTGGTTACCAGCTGCTTCCTAATCCCTTCACCTTTCCCCTTATCCCCAACACCCCCCCCCCGCCCATCTAACAACTCTCGGTTTTTTCTTTGTGTCCTCAAAACTGTCTCTGATTAGTTCATTCACATATTCTTTTCTTTAGATTCTGCATATAAGTGAGATCTCTCCAAAGACTATAAAACATCTGGGAATAAATCTAACCAAAGATGTAAAAGATCTGTACTCAGAAAATTATACGACACTGAAGAAAGAAATGAAAGAAGACATAAATAGATGGAAACACATTCCATGTTCATGGATAGGAAGAATTAATATAGTTAAAATGTCCATACTGCCTAAGGCAATATACATATTCAATGCAATTCCTATCAAACTACCAACGACGTTTTTCACAGAAATAGAACATATAATCCTGAAATTTATATGGGACCATAAAAGACGCCGGATAGCCTCAGCAATCTTGAGAAATAAGAACAAAGTGGGAGGTATAACGATACCTGATTTCAAACTATACTACAAGGCTACAGTAATCAAAACAGCATGGTACTGGCATAAAAATAGACACATAGATCAATGGAACAGAATAGAGAGTCCAGACATAAATCCATGCCTATATGCCCATTTAATCTACGACAATGGAAGCAAGAATGTACGATGGGGTAAAGACAGTCTGTTCAATAAGTGCTGTTGGGAAACCTGGAGAGACACATGCAAGAAAATGAAGCTGGACCACCTCCTTACACCATATACAAAAATAAATTCAAAATGGCTTAAAGACTTAAATATAAGATCTGAAACCATAAAATATCTTGAAGAAAATATAGGAAGAAACTTCATGGACATTACCCGCAGTAAGATTTTCGCGCGAGGGAAGTAAGAGAAAAAATAAACATGTGGGATTACATCAAACTAAAAAGTTTTTTCACAGCAAAGGAAACCATCAATAAAACAAAAAGGGATCCTACTGAATGGGAAAATATATTTGCCAAGGGTTGGCTTTTGTGAAGGGGTATAAACGGACTATTTAGAATGAGATGCTATTTCTTGATAGAGGATTGGCTTACATAGGTATATGCATGACTAACTGATTGAATGTACACTTAAGAGTTGTTCATTTTTAAATGTAAAATTCATCTCACAAGAAAAATCTTAAGCAAATATTGATTTCTTATTGATATGTATGCTGAAGTAGTTAGAGGACATGTAAGGCTGTCTTCAAATACTTAAAAATATATAGTAAAATAAAAAAGCCATCGAATCTGGCAAATCTAGGGATGGTTAGATAATAAAGTGAGTATAGTAAAACGTTTATTTGTTTAATCGAGATGATGGGTATATGGGGGTTCTATGTAAAATTATTTCAACTTTCATGTATGTTTAACATTTTTCATTAGAGATCTTGGAAAGAAGGCGGCATGCAGAATACAATGGAAATCCACTGAAGGTACAAGTTTCTAGACTGGAGGGCTTCCAGTGCTCTTTATAAATAAATATGAAATGTGTATCTCACATGGAGGATTGAAACACTGTCGCCCAGATACAAGGTATTAATTGAGGGTTTGCTATGTATCAGTATCTGGGGACTGGGAGGGACAGTGGTGATCAAAGCAGCCATGGCCTCTGTTATCGAGGGGCTTACAATACATTGAATAAGTGGTTATAACAGACGTGAGCATGCACATGGAGGAACACTGTGATACTGTAGTGGTTCTAACACTTGACAAATGCATCCATGCTATCACATCATAGAAAACCTTGGGATACAGGAACAGTGCTCCGATTATGGTAATGTAAGTAGTCACGAGCCTTTGAGGGAGAGCTGATGATTTATTCCACCCATGTCCATGTGCCAGACATCCCTGTTGGGGATGTTTCCTTGTTTCTTCAAAGTTGCAATAAATATCTCCAAAAAATGAATTTCCAAAGGGTGTAAAGTAAGTACCAACAAAGTGTATTCAGATCAAGACAGACGTAGGTGAAATGAAAAGCAATCTGTCTTTGAAAGAGGAACTGATGAAGGTTACCATAAATGTTAATGGCAGAGCTGCTTGTGAAGATTATTCCACAGCCTATAGACGAAACACTGGAGTGAGAATCTGAGAACCTGAAATTATACCTTGTATTACATGTCAGAGAATTTTAAAGTTATGATTATAGGAATTAGATACAGTTGGGAAGGTCCAACTCCTTGAAAGTTATATGTAGAATGCTCTACTGGATAAACGCAGTAAATGAAACACTGCACATTAATATGAGGGCCGCTGGTGAAAAGGTAGTTAACCACATTTAATATGAGATGAATACACATTTTTCACAGAATTTTTTTCAATATGTATTTAATTGGGATTTAAACTCCTAAACCTTAGTCATCTCATCAGAAAATGTAAATTCATAAGATTCCACCTCCCACAGTTGTCTTGAAGATCAAATTAATGAACACATGAGTATGAGTAATTGCTAACTGCATTTAAAATACAATATACTATTTTATATAAAATGCATTGTGTCTATGGAAGCCTCTCCGGTTAGTTGTCTAAAAAAACTATTTTGAATTTCTGTCTCCTTACCACATTTTCATTAGGGAAGTAAAAGGTTACTTCGCTTTCACATTCAGTAAGAACTAGTTCTATATTCTAGTTCAATGCATAGCTGTATTACTGTGGGTCAAAGTCACTTTGAACTGTGTTTTTATCCCTTGCCCAGAAGTTACTTTAAATGTCTTACTAGCTCTTTATTGCCTCTCCCGGTTATGTATGAGCACCTAACAGGTTAAAGGAAGCACTGCCAGCTCGCCGGCATGTCTGAAAATGCAGTACCCTGACATGGTTACGGGGGAAATAGAGGGTGTAAGGACTGCTCCAGGGCTCTTCAATAGAGACCCAAGTTTCTGTTGTCCTTCATTGGAGTCAATCTCCAGCTATAACATAACATTCACCCACATATTTATCCATTCAGTTATTCATCCTTTCAACAACTTTTAGAAGGTGCCAACTGCACGCCAGACACTGTGATATAGGAAGTAGGCATGAAGACATACATGTAGATTTGATTGCAAACACTTTAAAAGATTGAAACACATAGCTCAGATTTCATTTTGGTCCTTAAAAAAATGATTGGGGGGAAAATAATAGGTGAGCATCGAGATAATATATTTACTGCTGTTAATATAAATAATATTACATAGTGATCGATTTTTGTCCCTGCCATTTGATCTTGAGGCACATTCATGCTCTAAGATGTGTAATATTCGATATCAATCACCAAGTAAAAATAATTGAATAAAAATTATTCAATTTTTTGCATTTTTTTATGCAAAATGCATAAAGTATGCATTTTTTAAAAAATTTATCGGGGTGACAAGTGTTAGTGAAATTACAGAGATTTCAGGTGTACAATTCTGTATTACACCATCTATAAAGCCCATTGTGTGTTCACCACCCAGTCAGTTCTCCTTCCATCACCATATATTTGATCCCTGTTACCCTCATCTGCCACCCCCCCTTCCCACTTACCCTGTGGTAACCACTAAACTATTGTCTGTGTCTATGAGTTTTTGTTTCTCATTTGTTTGTCTTGTTCTTCTGTTGTTTTTGGTTTATATACCACATATCAGTGATATCATATAGCTCTCTGCTTTTTCTGTCTGACTTATTTCGCTTAGCATTATACTCCCAAGATCCATCCGTGTTGTCACAAATGGTCCTATTTCATCTTTTCTTACCGCCAAATAGTATTCCATTGTGCATATATACCACAACTTCTTTATCCATTTATCTATCGAAAGACATTCTGGTTGTTTCCATGTCTTGGCCACCGTAAACAAAGCTGCAATGAACATTGGAGCACACGTGTCTTTATGGATAAATGTTTTCAGATTTTTTTGGGTAGATACCCATGAAAGGGATTGCTGGGTCATATGGTAATTCTATTCGTAATTTTTTGAGGAACCTCCACACTGCCTTCCATAACAGCTGCACCAGTCTGCATTCCCACCAACAGCGTATGAGGGTTCCTTTTTCTCCACAGCCTCTCCAACACTTGTTACTATTTGTCTTGTTGATGACAGCCATTCTGACTGGGGTGAGGTGATATCTCATTGTGGCTTTTATTTGCATTTCTCTGATGATTAGTGATGTTAAGCATTTTTTCATATGTCTATTTGCCATTTGTATGTCCTCTTTGGAGAAATGTCTCTTCAGGTCCCCTGCCCATTTTTCTTTTTTTTTTTTTTTCTTTTTTTTTTTAATTAATTTTATTGGGGTGACAATTGTTAGTAAATTTACATAGATTTCAGGTGTACAATTCTGTATTACATCGTCTATAAATCCCATTGTGTGTTCACCACCCAGAGTCAGTTCTCCTTCCATCACCATATATTTGATCCCCTTTACCCTCATCACCCACCCTCCACCCCCTTACCCTCTGGTAACCACTAAATTATTGTCTGTGTCTATCAGTTTTTGTTTCTCATTTGTTTGTCTTGTTCTTTTTGGTTTATATACCACATATCAGTGAAATCATAGGGTTCTCTGCTTTTTCTGTCTGACTTATTTCACTTAGCATTATTCTCAATTGGGTTGTTTGTTATTTTGTTGTTGAGTTGCATGAGTTCCTTGTATATTTTGGATATTAGCCCCTTATCGGAGGCACTGTTTGCAAAAATCTTCTCCCATTCAGTTGTTCGCCTCTTCATTTTGTCAATGGTTTCTTTGGCTGTGCAGAAGCTTTTAAGTTTCATATAGTTCCATTCGTTTATTTTAGCTTTTACTTCCCTTGCCTTTGGAGTCAAATTCATAAAATGCTCTTTGAACCCAAGGTCCGTAAGTTTAGTACCTATGTTTTCTTCTATGCAGTTTACAATGTCAGGTCTTATGCTTAAGTCTTTGATCCATTTTGAATTAATTTTGGTACATGGTGACAGATAGCAGTTCAGTTTCATACTTTTGCACGTGGCTATCCAATTCTCCCAGCACCATTTATTGAAAAGGCTGTCTTTCCTCCATTGTGTTTTTAGCTTCTTTGTCAAAAATTATCTGTCCATATGTATGTGGTTTTATTTCTGGGTTCTCAATTCTATTTCATTGGTCTGTGTCAGTTTTTTCTGCCAACACCATGCTGTTTGGATTATTGTAGCCCTGTAGTACAAGCTAAAGTCAGGGAGTGTGATACCTCCAGTATTGTTCTTTTTTCTTAAGATTGCTTTGGCTATTTGGGGTCTTTTGTGGTTACAAACAAATCTGATGATTTTTTGTTCTATTTCTTTAAAAAATGTCATTGGGATTTTGATGGGGATTTCATTAAATCTGTATATGGCTTTGGGTAATATGGCCATTTTAACTATGTTGATTCTTCCAATCCATGAGCACGCAATGTCTTTCCATTTCTTTGTGTCTTCTTCAATTTCTTTCAAAAATGTCTTATAGTTTTCAGCATATAAATCCTTCACATCCTTGGTTAAGTTTATTCCTAGGTATTTTATTCTTTTTGCTCCAATTGCAAAAGGAATTTTTTTTTATATTTCTTTTTCTGAGATTTCACTGTTAGTATATAGGAATGCAATGGACTTTTGTACGTTGATTTTTTAGCCAGCAACTTTACTGTATTCGTTGATTGTTTCTAATAGTTTTTTTGGTGGAGTTTTTAGGGTTTTCTATATATAGCATCATGTCATCTGCAAAGAGTGATAATTTAACTTCTTCATTCCCTATTTGGATGCCTTTTATTTCTTTCTCTTGCCTGATGGCTCTGGCAAGGACTTCCAACACTATGTTGAAAAGCAGAGGTGATAGGAGACAGCCCTGTTGCGTTCCTGAACTTAGAGCAAAGGGCTTCAGGTTTTCACCATTAATTATGAGATTAGCTGAGGGCTTGTCATAGATGGCCTTTATTATGTTAAGGCATTTTCCTTCTATACCTATTTTTTAAGTGTTTTAATCATAAATGGATGTTGTATCTTGTCAAATGCTTTTTCTGCATCAATGGATATAATCATATGATTTTTGTCCTTTATTTTGTTTATGTGATGTATCTCATTGATGGATTTGCGGATGTTGAACCATCCTTGTGCCTCGGTGATGAACCCCACTTGGTCGTGATGAGTAATCTTTTTAATGCATTGTTGTATTCAATTCGCTAGAATTTTGTTTAGGATTTTTGCATCTGTATTCATCAGAGATATTGGTCTGTAGTTTTCTTTTTCTGTATTGTTCTTACCAGGTTTTGGTATCAGGGTAATGGTGGCCTAATAAAACGAGTACCGTCTCTTCTTCAATTTTTTGGAAGAGTTTGAGCCGGATCGGTATTATATCCTATTTGAATGTTTGGTAGAATCCATTAGTGAAGCCTTCTGGTCCCGAACATTTGCTTTTTGGAAGGTTTTGGATGATTGATTTAATTTTGTTACTGGTGATTGGTCTGTTTAGATTTTCCAGTTCTTCATGGTTCAGCCTTGGAAGGCTATATGTTTCTGAGAACTTGTCCATTTCTTCTAGGTTATTGAATTTGGTGGCATATAGTCCTTCATAGTATTCTTGCATGATCCTTTGTATTTCTGTGGTGTCTGTGATAACTTCCCATTTTTCATTTCTGATTTTGTTAATTAGTGTCTTCTCTCTTTTTATTTTAGTGAGTGCAGCCAAGGGTTTGTCATTTTGTCAATCTTTTCAAAGAACCAGCTCTTTGTCACATTAATTTTTTCTATTGTCTTTTTGCTCTCTATTTCATTTAGTTCTGCTCTGATATTTGTTATTTCCTTTCTTCTACTGACCATGGGTTTCCCTTATTCTTCTTTTTCTAGTTCTTTAAGGTGTAACATGATGTTATTTATTTGGGATTTTTCTTGTTTCTTGAGATAGGCCTGTAATGATATAAATTTCCCTCTTAAAACTGCTTGCGTTGCATCCCAAAAATTTTGGTAGGATGTATTTTCATTGTCATTTCTTTCTATGTATCTTTTGATCTCTCTTCGAATTTCTTCTTTGACCCAGTCGTTCTTTAAAAGTATGTTGTTTAATCTCCATGTATTTGTGTTTTTTTCCTGCTTTCTTTTCCCAGTTGATATCCAATTTCAAAGCCTTGTGATCAGAGAATATGCTTGGTATGATTTCAATCTTCCTAAATTTGGTGAGGCTGATTTTATGTCCCAATACATGGTCTATCCTTGGGAATGTTCCTTGTACACTAGAAAAGAAGGTATAGTCTGATGTTTTAGGATGAAGTGCTTTATATGTGTCAATTATGTCCGTTTCATCTAATGTGTCATTTTAGGGCTGCTATTCCGCTATTTATTTTCTGTTTGGATGATCAATCCATAGCTGTCAATAATGTATTTAAGTCCCCTAGTATAATTGTGTTTTAGTGAATTTCTCCCTTTAGTTCTGTTAGTAGTTGCTTGGTATATTTCGGGGCTCCTTGATTGGGGGCATAAATATTGATGACTGTTATGTTTTCTTGTTGTATAGTTCCCTTTACCATTATGAAGTGTCCATCTTTGTCTCTTGTTATCTTTTTCACCCTGAAGTCTGTTTCATCTGATATCATATGGCTACACCTGATTTTCTCTGGGTAACATTTGCTTGGAGTGTCAATTTCCACCCTTTCAGTTTGAGTCTACGCTTGTCTTTGTAGCTGAGATGTGTCTGTTGGAGACAGCATATGGTTGGGTTTAGTTTTTTGATCCAATCTGCTACTCTGTTCCTTTTTATTGGTGAGTTCAGTCCATTTACATTTAGGGTGATTATTGATATGTGAGGATTTCCTGTCATTTTATCTTTAGTTTTCTGGTAAGGCTGTGTCTCCATTGTTTCTTTGCCTTTTTGTTGTTGTCTATTATTTCTGTGTGGTGGTATTCTATGATGTTTCCCTCTGTTTCTTCTTTCATTACAGTATATATTTCAGTTCTGGATTTTTTTTTTTTTTGAGTGGTTACCCTTTAGTTTATGTAAAAGAAATTTTGATACTTAGAGTATTCCATTTTCTTCTGCACGCTTACTTTCTCCATTCCTATATTTTGGGTCAGGCGTTACTCTCTCCCTTTTTATATTTTGATTGCCACAAATTGTCCCTGTTGATGGTGGTCAAATAGCCTCCTTTAGTATTTCTTGCAGTGCAGGTTGTGTATTAGAAAATTCCCTCAGCTTCTGGATGTCTGGAAAGGTCTTTATTCCTCCTTCATATCTAAAGGATATCTTTGCTGGATATATTATTTTTGGCTCATAATTTCTCTCTTTCAATAGTTTGAATATTTGGTTCCACTCCCTCCTGGCTTGCAGAACTTCTGCTGAAAAAATATGATGATAATCTCATGAGCTTTCCTTTGTTGGCTACTGTCTTCTTTTCCCTGGCTGCCTTGAGGATTCTTTCTTTGTTGTTGATTTTAGACAGCTTCAATACAATGTGCCTTGGAGAAGGCCTGTTGGGATTGAGGCAATTAGGTGTTCTATTTGCTTCTTGGATTCGAGGATCCAGTTCTGTCCACAAGTTTCGGAAGTTCTCATCGACAATTTGTTTGAATATTTTCTCTGTTCCCTTCTCTCTTTCTTCTCCTTCTGGTATGCCCATTATTCTTATATTTGTCTTTCTGATGGAGTCAGAAAGTTCTTATAGAGTTCTTTCATTTATTTGAAGTCTGAAGTCTCTTTCTTCTTCCATCTGTGTAATTTTCAGGTTTCTATCTTCAAAGCCACTGATTCTTTCCTGCATCTGGTCAACTCTGCCACGTAACCTGGTTATTTCATTCTTGATTTCTTTTATTGAGTTCTTAATCTCCAGAAATTCTATTGGTTCTTTTTAAAAATTTCAATCTCTTTCGTAAAATCTTCATGTTGTTCTCTAGTTGTGTTTCTGAGTTCATTAAACTGCCTTTCTGTGTTTTCTTGCTTCTCGTTGAGTTTTGTCAGAAATGCAAACTTGAATTCTCTGTCATTTAAGTCATATATTTCCATATCTTTAAATTCCTTTTCTGGAGACTTTTCACTTCCTCTCTGAGCTGTCTTGTTGCCTTGGTTATTCATGGCAATTACTGATTTATTATTTCTCTTCCTAGACATCTACAGGAGTGGCTTCTGCAACAGGTTGATAGGAAGAGGTCTTTCTTTTGTTTTCTAGTATGTGTTGGTAGAATGTTTTATTTTCTCTCCGACTGCAGCCTTTTTTTTCTCTCTCACATGGTAGCGCTATGTTTTCTCTGCACTATTCCAGCTTTTCACACAATGGGGAGATTCCCTGGGAGATGGGCTTCTCCTCTGTCAATAGTTCACCTGGGTCACAGCGTGCAGTGTCTGTGTGGGTATGTGGAGAGCTTTTGAAGTTCCAAAGCTCTTCCTGCACCAGATTCAGAACCTGTATGTTTCAGCAGTTCTGTTTACTCCTTCAGGGATCCGTCCAGATAGGTGGGGACAGGGGTGGGGTGAGTTATGAGAGGTGGCCCAGAGCAATGGCGGCAACCAGCACCACAGCCGGTCCAGCTTCCACAGCTCCCTCCCCTTTGCCAGAACTAGTTGGGCTGTGAATCTGTGTCTGTGGTCCACAGTTCTCAGAACAGCAAGTATTCTGTTCTTTTGATCTGACATTGCTATTTCTCCGCTTCCACCACCGGGCAGGTGGGGGCGGGGCAAGCTCTGGGAGGGTAGGGAGGGTGCCGCTAGTCTCAGTGCCTAAGGCTTCCGTTCTCTGCTCAGCAGTGAGGGCTTAAACCACCATTTTCAGCCTTCTTCCCTCAGTCTTTTCTCCGAGGTCTCCGCAGTGAGCATTGGGTTCAGCCGTGTTATATGCTGCCCCCTCAGCCCTGTGGGCCATAAGCAGAGCCCTAGCAGTCAGAGTTCTTCCCTCTCCCGCAGCTGTAGTAGTTCCAGGATGCAGCGAGCTCGGAGTACTGAGCTAGGTCTGCGTGTCCTGCGCCCGCACTGCTTCGTCTTCGCACTTCTCCCTTCCCTCCTCCCCTGCTCAGGAGATTCGCCCACCTTAGGTGAATTCAGTAGTGGGCCTCTTCGTCTTTCCTGTCAGCTGTGCAGGGAGTCCTTTGTGGAGTTATTGTTGTTCAATTAGTTGTAAATTCCAGGGGAGCTTTACAGAGCTCACCTCACGCCGCCATTTTGTTCAAACATGCATTTTCTAATGTATAACATTTACTGTATTAGACTCTAGGAATGCAGTTGAATAAACATGGCACTTGCCATCCGTGAGATCGTAATTTTATAAGGAGTGAAACATATGCTAATATTTTTAATACCAGGCTTTCAGGGCTTGCAAACATAATGTTGGGAAAACGAGGATGAACCTTGTTGGGGTGTGACGGTCAGAAAGGTTTTGTTTACAAGGCAATGTTCTAACTAGATTCTGAAAGATCATGATGACCATGATGACAGTAGCATTGTTCCTACTTGTCAGTAACAGTTCCAGATGCTCTGCCAGAAATAAATAACTTAATCTGCATATAATGCTTTGAGGTAGGCACTGCTTATAATTCTATTTTATAGAGGAGGAAACCAAAGCAAAGGGAGATGAAGTAACTTGACCGAAGACACACATAAGTGCTAAAGCCAGTATAACAACTCAGGTAGCCTCCAAACCCAAGTAGAGGCATAGGATAATGAAACCTTCATTTAGGGTTTAGGGAGCAAATAAACATACCTATAGGGGTCAGGTGGGAAACGTAAAGGACAGAAGCAAGGGAGTTGTCACTGTGGTTACGAAACAGCACATGGCCAGACTGAACTGGCTAAGCTACTCACATTCACTGACTATGGCCAGGTAACAACAATCAGCTACTGTTGCCAGAAGTCAGATCTGGGTTTTTTTTGTGCAATATCTCATGGTTTTGTGGTGGTTACTGTTGTTGTCATCATTTTGTTTCTTTTGTATTCTTAAAGGTTAACAAATAATTGTCTTATTTCAAATATTCTTTGGGTACCAAAGAAAGTACTTCCGTCTGTGGAATGAGGCCTGTTTGTGATCACTTAATTTAAAGAAAGGGCTAAAGGAAAATTAAACTTATATTAGTATATCCAGGTACGAGAGATAAAGGCCTGAATGTCAGTGAAGTTTATTTCCCCGGCCATAGTCATAGACACATGCATCATCATGCAGTTTCTACCCAGGGAGCCTGTCTTTGCTTATAGAGTGGTCTCTTCATTCACCCTAGAATACGCTCACTTTTCCCATTACTACCATTTCTCATCTCATCAATCATTTAGTATCTCTCCACTCAACTGGCTCTCATCAATCACTCCTCATGTTGTCAACACTTACATTTTCTTCACTCTAAGACACAGTTTATCAAACTCAAATTTAAGACACAATACATGTTAGAACTAGTATGCTCTGCTAAAATAATTACAGTAATAATTTGAGTTGTTTTCCTCCAATGTAAAGTTATTAAATTAACTGTCCATCTCACATGCAATCACATCTTAGAATAGAGGAATTGTAGTATACTTTCAAATATATGTACAGGTTGTAGTCCCATGGTGATTATGCCTTTTATTTGATTATTCCCCTAAGTATCTGGATTTTCATACTCAGTTTACGCTTATTGTTTTGAATTTTGAATGTGGCAGTCAAAATTTCTGATGGAACTGAAATTGTTTTTATTTCTGTGACATTAAATGGGTAAACCATTCCATGTATAGAAAGTATGAGCTTTACTTCCTAGAAAAGAATAAGAAAGTCACAAGTTTATTAATAGAATTCCTCCATGTCAAAATTAATGAATTAATTAACTAATTATTTTCTGAATCCTCATTCTCCTGGGCTAGAAACAAGTTCGACCACAGGACTCACTGGTGTTCCTTCACCGCTTCCCCCCAGAGTTGAATGAAGGTTCTTGGCCTCTTACACCTTCTAGAACACTGCCTACTGCTAACATTTTTGCTGTCCAAGTCCAGAAGATAGGGAGGTCAAATAATTCTGAGCTAAGTTTGAAGATGGGGATTTCCACAAAGCAAGCCAGGATTTAAGTCTCCCAAGGACACCACACAGTTGTTTCCCTCGGTGATTCCCCCATTTTCCTACAGCCCTCTGTGGAAATAGCTAAGAAACTTTCTCAGAGCATTCTCCTCCAAGGTCCTTCATCAGGATCATCTGCTTTAGTTGTCTCTCCCACTTGTGGTAAATCTAAGTAGAAGCTACTGGACTCCCTTCTAGGAGCCTATTGTAAAAATCATAGAAACCTCTGGTTTGGCCAAGTTTTTTTTAAAAAATGAAATTTAGGGAAGACAAAGTTCTAGGTATAGATGAAAGCAGATGGAAAATATCTACACCTTTATTGAATCCAATAGAAAGGTATTAAGTGACTACTTTTTGCCAAGCACAGTTCTCGCTATCTGTTGCAGCAATAAACTAAAAAATGTTTTTGCCAGCATGAAGCTTAATTTTATAGTGAAGAGATTAAGAAAATATTTATTTATTCATTTAATAATATGTGCTTTGAGGAAAAGTAATAACAAATAAAGGAAGAGAAAGTAATGGAAGTAAAATATAGACTATCATGTCAGTGGAAGTCTGAAGAGATTGCATTGCATGGAAACCTGAATAAAATTATAGAAGAAGAGATGTAAATATACAGAAGAAAAAAGTCATTCCAGGCCAATGGAAAAAGCCACTGGCGAGGTCCTGAGTTTGGTATCCCCAGGCATCAGCAAGGAAGCCGGGCTAAAAGAAGAATATGGAAAGCAAGGAGATGGCACAGTTAGTTAGGGGCCTGATCTCCGGGAGACTTGTAAGTCAGAGAGAGAACTTTGAATGTCCTAAGTGTGATGGAAAGCCTGGGGCGGGGATATTAAGTTAAAAACTGTTGCTTTGTTTGTATACGTGTATGATTAAAGGTGGCCAAGAACAGAAAGACTTATTAGGCTCTTGCTGTATCCTAGTCATTATATAATGTAGCTCGGACAAGAAGAGGGAAAAGATTATGTGATGCTCATTGTATGTGGATCTATTTTCATGCTTTTGCAGTCCATTTAGTGAACCATTCCAATGAAGAAGCAACTATTTTTCCTGACATGAAAATTTTTTGAAATATCCTATTAAAAATGTATTCTCCCATTTTTTAAATCTTTTTGTTGTTGTTGTTGCTGTTGTTGCTGCTGTAGCGGTGGTTCTAAAACTCCTATTATTTTCATGTTGGACCTCTCATAATTATCTTCCAATTCTCATACAGTTCCACTCTTATTTTCTTTCTCTTTATATTTTTTGGTCTACTTTCAGAAATATTTCTTCAACTTTATATTTGAATCATCTTAATGATTTTTGATTCTTATTACATATATATATATATATATATATATATATATATATATATATATACACATATCCATATATGTGTTATTATATAAAACAAAATTATACATTAACATATAAGTATAAAATAAATACACATAATTACTAAGAGTTCTTTGTTTTATAAATTTACCTTATTATAGCAGCCTATTCTTGTATGATAGAACAAACATCTTAGTGCTCTGAGGCTGTCAATATTTTTTGTTTCTTTTTATAATTTTAGTTTTTTCAGAATTGCGTTTTTGCTGCTGGTTTGTTACTTATCTTTCATATTAGAGATATTTTTCAGTTGTCTGTGACTTTTAGTTGTCTGCTGATATTTATGAGTTTGGACCTAAAAATCTGTTTGAAAGTTTGAGCCAATGTGTATGCTTTGTAGACTGTGTGTATAAGTGTAGGGTTATCTGGCTGCTTTGCTTACTTTATGCCTTTCTTTTTGGGTTAGTCAGTTTCCTGTGAGAGGGAATATCCAAACTTTTGTCTGGAGACTATCTGGCAGAAACATGAGGGGAGAGTACTGTAGGTCTCAGTGTTCAGCATGTAAACGCACATTCGGCTTCTCTATTTTCAGTATAATATTGCTCCATCAACTATACCTGTCGCCTTCTTACCAGAAACTCCCTATTTTACTCTTTTTACTCTTCTAATAGTTGGAGAACATAGTAGGAGAGACTATGTGGGAGTTTAACTGTTTCCTTCACAGACTCTCAACCAATACTCATTTTTTTTTTTCACCTTTATACCCATTCCCAGAAGTACCTGAAACTGAATCCCTGCCCTTTTCGGTGGGAGAAGGGGAATGTTCGGTATACATTATATACCTAATGGCTTTTTAGTTTTCCTCACTACTATTTAGGATCAGCTTCCTTGCATATGTTCACTTACCAGTTGTCTATCAACTTCATAGATCCCAATATTGTCTTTATCTCCTCTCCTTTCTCTTTTCCTCTGTGGGTTCATGCTATTTAAAACATTGTGTGTTCACCACCCACAATGGGATTTATAGATGTTGTAATACAGAATTATACACCTGAAATCTATGTAATTTCACTAACAATTGTCATCCCAATAAATTAAAAAAAAGAGAAAATATAATGTTTAAAACATCGTTTATTGTCATTTAGGGAATAAAGGTGTATGTGTCATCACTCTATTGTCTCTACCCAGAGTCCATTGCTATGAATTATCACAAATGCCATATAAAGGTAGAATACTGCCTATTTCACAGAGGTAAAAATTAAACTCACCATTTAAGTAGTTGTTTTATATTCTCAAGGTCAATAATTGGTAAAGTCAGAATTCTTATGCAGTTTAGGGTGACTCCGAATCAGTAGCTTTCACTGCTACCAGCTGCTGCTTCAGTGATCACCCTGCTTTTATAACAGACCGAATGCAAATGTATTGTCCATCTGCCAGGAACAGTTAGTGGCTTTTCCCAGTCCCACGTGTCCTGCACACACATCCTATTGACTTTGTCTTCTCACCCCTACAAGCACAGGAGTCTGCAAATCTCCACTTTCCAATTAGTCAAGTTAATGAAGCTCTTTAAAGAAATCCATAAAGCCTGCCTCCATGGCGCTGACATTTAGTAACTTCTGGATAATGGTCTCTGGGCCCCTCTCCATTAAAATATTGTATTATGTGTCCTGAAGTGCTGACTCTGAGACTTCTTCGGAATGGAATGAGGAGGGGTTCCCTTTGAGCCTTCCCAAACCCCAGAATAAATACAGAAATGACACGTTGCATAGTTAACCCCATGGAGAGGCTACACTTACTGTAGATGCCTCCTGTCACGAAATCTACAGCTACCCGAGTGAGGCAGAACAGCTGGAGGCGGGAACACAGGGGACAGAGACTGAGCCTGGAGCTGAGTCTTCTGAGAGCCAACATAAGCCTTTAAAAATAAATAAATAATAAACAAGTTGACTTCATACATTAAAAAAAAAAGATAGGCCATGAGCTGGACTCCTCAAAACCAAGAGCAAGGTAACCCCTTGGTGCCTCAGTTTTCTCTTTTGTGTGATAGGAATAATATCGCCCTGTCCTTTTTTATTTTTAATTAAAATTTATTGGGGTAACAATGATTAGTAAAATTATTAAGTTGGTGCACAAGTAATAGCGGTTTTTGCAACTGTTAACCTTTCAAGCCACAACTACTTTTGCACCAACCTAATACATAGGTTTCAAGTAGAAGGAGAACTGACTCTGCGTGGTGAACACACAATGTGATATATAGATGATGTATTACAGAATAATGTCTTATTCTTAATTCAGTCTTTTGGTAAAGGTTCAAATAAAAGCAGGATTGGGAATGTGTTACCCATATGGAAGAAATTAAATTCAAATTTGACACTGTGATGTTCATATTTAGTTTGGATAATACTGTTGGCAAGTCGAATCACATGTTTTTAATATTTTCGACAATTTGGAGGCATATTTTGTCCCCTTCTCAATATCCTTTTCTGTCACATACCCTACCCAAAATGTACAGCTTGAAACATGTTTTGATGCACAGTTGGAGATTTGCTTTGACTTTTCATTTCAATGGCTCATTTTTTTTATTTGCATTTCTCTGATAATTAGTGATGTTGAACATTTTTTCATATGTCTATTGGCCATCTGTATGTCCTCTTTGGAGAAATGTTTATTCAGGTCCTCTGCCCATTTTTTAATTGGATTGTTTGTTTTTTCTGTTGTTGAGTTGTATAAGTTCCTTACATATTTTGGATATTAGCCCCTTATCGGAGGTTTTATTTGCAAAAAAAATCTTCTCCCATTCATTTGGTTGCCTCTTTATTTTGTCGATGGTTTCTTTTGCTGTGCAGAAGTTTTTTAGTTTGATATAGTCCCATTCATTTATTGTAGCTTTTACTTCCCTTACCTTTGAAGTCAAATTCATAAAATCTTCTTTGAACCCAAGGTCCATAAATTTAGTACCTATGTTTTCTTCTATGTAGTTTATTGTTCCAGGTCTTATGTTTAGGTCTTTGATCCACTTTGGGTTAATTTTGGTACACTGTGACAGCAGTCTAGTTTCATTCTTTTGCACCTGGCTTTCCAATTCTCGCAGCGCCATTTATTTAAGGGGCTGTCTTTTCTCCATTGTATGTTTTTGGCTTCTTTGTCTAAAATTGTCTGTCCATATTTATGTAGGCTTATTCTGGGTTCTCAACTCTATTCCATTGGCCTGTGTGTTGTTTTTCTGCCAATACCATGCTGTTTTTATTATTGTTGCCCTGTAATACAAGCTGAAGTCACGGACTATAATATCTCCAGCATTATTCTTTCTTCTTAGGATTGTTTTGGCTATTTAGGGTCTTTTGTGGTTCCATACAAATCTGATGATTTTTTTTGTTGTTCTATTTCTTTAAAAAATGTCATTGTGATTTTGATGGGGATTGCATTAAATCTGTATATTGCATTGGGTAATATGGCCTCAGTGACTCATTTTGATCACTTATTTGTACTTACCTGTCTGGCTTGCACTGTATTCATGTAAATCTAACTACATAGTGTATTAAACATAAACTATTCTTGGGTAATTTTTGACCACATGTATGTTTTGCTTTCCCCTGCTAGATCAAAGCTATGTCAGTGAGTGCCATCTCCTGCCATTTAATAACTATGCTAATGTGACAAATTTCCATTTATTTCTTCATCTTAATACTTATTGGTAATATACAATGTAATGTGTCAGGCACTGGGTTAGGTACTGGAGTCACAAAGAAAACATTATTATAAACTGATATATTATCAAGGGGGGAAAGAGACTCTCAAATCCCTCTGCCTTCCACATCCTGTGATTCGACGTGCTACTGTGGGATTACAGATAAAGGTACCCCTGCCTGCAAGGAACATTCACCCTATAGAGTAGAGGCAGATAAATAAATTAACATCTGTCATATAATGTGATTTGTTGGAGGGAGTCTTTAAAGACCGATGGGAACAGCAGTATCTGTATGTGTTGATTTCCAGAAGTAAATTACTTCCAGCTAAGTGCTAAGTGTCAGTGTGGCTTTAAGCCAATCCCTCCCACACTTAGCAACTGTTGCGTAATACTATGGCCTTTAGAAATGTACACTGAAAAGTTAATTCCTTTACCCATCTCTTGTCACTAGCACAGTGGAACAAAGACATGGCTCAGGCTACATAAGCAGCACCTAGCACTTTGCCACTTTTGATGGCCCATGTGACTCCAAAACATCATGTTCTTTCTTGATCATTGGATGAGAACTTTACTCCTCACTTTTTCCATCTAGTTGAGTACCGCTTATGTACTAGAATTCAGATGGAGGGGAAACTGTCTTTATGTCCGAGGGCAAAGGAAACAGTTGCCTTTGCATGTCTACACCCTGTGAACATACCCTAAACATAATTGTCTTTATTCCACTAGAGTAGGAGCTACTCAAGGGCAGAATAATGTCTAACTCATCTTTGGTCATCCTCAACATCACCTAACCCAGTACTTAACGCATAGTTTGTACTTGATAACTATTTGTGTCCTGAAGACAAGTCTGCCACCTGTCATTTCCATAGAAAACTGACATTAAAATTCTACCAAAGAGCACCCTTCTCCTGGTTAAATGTAATCCATATTCTCACTGCATTATGACCTACATGCTTTGATCCCGAACTACTTTTGTGTTTTCATTCCTATTTCTCTTCCCATTCACTGCACTCCAACAATCTTGTGAGGTAGGTACATATAGTTTCCTAGTTTTATAAAGAAAGAAAATGAACCACACACACATATATGTGTGTGTGTGTGTGTGTGTGTGTGTGTGTGTATATTTGATTGTATTTATCTCTCTGAGCAGCAACAGAACAAAAACGTGCACTCTCATTTCCTGCCTTTCAGTCTAATGCACTTTCTACTACACTGTGACTTCCCTTGACTCTTCCCTTCATCTGTTCAAAACTTGTGCAGCATTTTGGAGTTACTTAAAATGCCTCTTAAATAATGAAGTCTTATGAAAGCACTAATTCATAGAGGCTACTCTACATTCTAAAATCAGTAATGATTATCTAGGTCACTGAAAATCACTATCCCTGATGCTTCCTCTATTTGCATTTATTTTTACACAAAGTTATTGTTAACTAACCTTCCATATGCTTACATTATTTCTCTCCACTTGAGCTCTCTAAGAACCGAAGGATGTCTCTGTATACAACTTAGCACATTGTTTGAATGTAGTAGGTGCTAGTCTGAGATTATTTCAAGTACCAATCGTCCACTTACAAGTGGTCTCTGAGACATGTTTAGAATTCTGAAGACTTATGATGGAGCAATATCCAAAGCAAGCATATACAATGGCATTAGGGAAGGGGAGTGAGGTACAGTGGAAAGCTCCAAACGCTACTGCTGTCAATATTCCACCTTCTTTATCAACAAATCTATTTTCAGCATCATAAACCTGTATGCCAGAAGTTAAGGAGAAAACATTTTCTGTTACTGTGGAATTCAGAAGTGATAATTAAATATAGCCTACACTTAGACTTTCAGAAGTCCCTCTTTATTTTGCTTCTGTTCTATTGTACTGAGCTACATGTGTAGTGACAATTAGAATGCCCGGACACTCCCCATTCTTGTATACAAATTATCAAAAATATACCTTAATTTAAAAGTGGTTTTCATTATAAAAGATTAATGTTCACTGTAGAAAATTTGAAAACAAAGAGAAGTCATAAGATTAAAATAAAAACTGACACACACTCACAACACCCAGAAGTAATCACTGTTGGCATTTGGTTGTACTATTTATACTAAGCACATGTATAAATCTTACGTTTCCTTTTTTAATGGGATCATAAAGTTTATACTACTGGGAAGCTAGCATGTTTCACTTAACAATATACCATGAACATTTTTCCATGTCATTAATTATTCTACAATTTTAATGGCTACATGAATACCTTTCTACGTATTGCAGAAGCATAATAAATCAATCCACTATTATTGGTTAGGGCTTATTTAATATTTTGGTTTGTTATTATAAACAATGCTGAAACTTTAACAGGTTTTATGACTTCTCTGGCCCTCAGTATTCTCATTTTAAAAACTGGAAATAATAATAGTACTTGTTTAGAGTGTTGTGTGAGAGATTAAATTAATTTATGGCATATCACAAGTGGTCAGAAATTATTAATCATCATTGTTATGCTGCCATAAACAACTTGCAGAAATTTTTAATACACATTTTTGTACACTCTGATTTATATTTTTATGCCTTTTGATATGTAATGAAAAACTCACTTTCCCCAAAAATATACCAATATATATATCCATCAGCAATGTGTGAAAATAAACATTTCTCTGCATATTCATTGACCTTGTTCTTCGAATTATTTAGTCTTTTTTGCCATGGTATATATAAAGCTATTTTAATTCACATTCTTCTGTGGATGAACATTCTTACACTAGTTTATACATCATTTCTAAGTCTTCTTCTATGAATTCCCAGTTATTGTCCTTTAACCTGTTTTTATTTATTTGTTTGTTTGTTTGTTTGTTTCAGGTATACAAAGAAACCTAATAGACATTTATACCCCTCACAAAGTGGTAACCCCCCACCCCAAGCTACTGCCCCTCTGACATCTTATATAACTGTTACAATACCATTGACTATCTTCCTTATGCTATACTCTATCTCCCAAGAATATATATACATATATATATACATATATGTATGCATATATATATATATACATATATGTATGCATATATATATATATTTAATTATAGGTGACATAAAATATGATTCTATTTCAGCTTCAGTTGTACACTGTATTGCTCATGAATCTACACAGTCTATGAAGTGATTCCCTTGATAAGTCCAGTGGTATCTATCCGAAGAAATCCAAAACACTAATTAAAAAAATACATATCACCCCTATGTTTATTGCAGTGCTATTCACAATAGTCAAGATATGAAAACAACAGAAATGCCCACTGATTGATGACTGGATAAAGAAATTGCGGTACATTTATACAATGGAGTATTACTTGGCCATAAAAAGAATGAAATCCTTTACACAGTTTTATAAAGAGCTTTCACCATTGTTTCTATTGAGTTGCAAAATATGTTTATACATTCAAGGTAACAACTTATTTTTTATGCATACATACCTTGTAATTTCATTTTTCTTTTTCAAATTCAATTATGTACGTCCTTTCACATCCATACAGGAGGTGGAAATTTTTATGTGATTATATTCATAAATCTCCTGTCCTTTGGAATCCAATTTATAAATTCCTTCACCAATTTAAGACTAGCATAGAAATTATATGTGTAAATGACAAATCCTAGAGATTTGGTGGTATAGATGTAAATACATTGGTGTCAAAAAATCTATAAAGAGAGCAATGGATTCATATCATCATCACCATCATCATCATCAAAATGAGAAAACTGAAACTTACACAGATGAATTGTCCAGTGTTAGCTAGCACTTAATATGATCTTGGACTCAAAATATGCTCGACAAATGTATATATTGTACTTTAAGTGGTAGAAAGTTATTACAAATATTTTCACACAGTGATAACTGTGTAAACAAACAGACTAAAGCTATGTAAAAATGGAGAAACCTTAACTAGCTATTGGAAGAGTTTGACATTAAGTTAGGATGCCTATCTTACCATAATGTCTAATTATCCCTAATTATCTGACTAGTAGTCTCACATTCCTACTACTCGTAAACTGTAGGTCTAGACCAGTACCATCCAATACAATAGCTACCAGCTACATGTGGCCATTAAAATATAAGTGTAAAAACTGACATTAAATAAAAGTAAAAATGTATTATCTCATTTGCAGTGACTACATTTCAAGTACTTAATTGCTCAACAGTCACATGTTGTTATCATAATGGGCAGTACAGATAGAGAAAATTTCCATTATCAGAGAATGTTTTTAGTGTCTTTCTAGATAATATGCTAATGAATATATTGGTGATTATGTCTGTATTGTTATGAGGTAAGTTGCATAAGATATATCTACACTTTCCACTTTCAACATGTAAGACTGTGGTTGATCAATCTACATTAGTCACAGGTTGTAACATTACAGAGCAGGGCACGGACTCAGTCATTGATAATAATTTGAGGTTGCATGATCAGCTTAGACGTAATAAAGCAGTTAAGAGTCTTTTTACAAATTTTACAAAACCTGGATTTAAATCAGTTACTCAACTTTGTACCACTTAGTACCACACAACCTTTGACAGTACTATGACAGTGTGTATGTGTGTGTGTGTGTAAAGGAGTTTAAGGCTGGGATATGGACAACGATGGTGAGAAAACAAAACATAAAACCCAGCCATAAGAGTACAATGATTAAGAGTACAATGATGACTTGTATTTAGGCTACATAGCTAATAACCGTCAATGACTTACAGAAAGGGTATTTGAAACATGAGTTCAATGTAGTTCAAGTCCAATAGACAGGCATTGTAAGTTAAGAAAAAAATATTATGTACCAGTATGTTTACTAATCTTTGTTAACAGTTACTTTATATTTTATTGAACTCTTTCCTTCTGGTTAAATACTGTTTTTCCTTAAGGATATCATTCATTGGATCTTTATCGCCATTTTAGGATTAATTTACTCTCTTAATCTTTGCTAGTGTTAAAATGCCTTAAGAGGATACATTATTGACTAATAATTGAGCTTAGTGTAAAATTCTAGATTGACAATTTTCTTCGTCTAGTATTTTAAAGATCAATCAATAGTCTGTATTATTAATAAAGAGAAGCCTATATTCCATCTATTTTATCATTGTTATTACTCTGAACTAATCTTGTCTTCTAATCCTTAAAATTGTCTCTGTATATTGCTTTGATGCTATTATGCATATGAGGTGTCTGGTGTAAATTTTAATTTTTTCCAGCTCAGGATTCAATGTGTTCCTTGTATATCAGGAGACATATATTTCTGCAATTTTGAGAAATTATTAGTCATTATTCAAATATGTAAGGAATTTTTATTGGACTTTTAGTGTTCCATAAATTCATTCATATATTCTTTTATTTCTTTGAATTACATTTTTAGCTATCTCTTAATTTTTATCATTTGGTTCAGTAAGTACCTGTATCATCACATGTGTGATCTATACTTTTTCATCAATTTAGCTTATTAATATTTTTTTAAATGTTTGGTCTAAAAGTTCTATTTAACTATTCTTAATATTTCCTGATTTTTTCATCATATTGTGTTCTTGCTTAAGTTTCTGTTTTATCTGTATATATTTGAACACTTTAAAATATCTCTTTCAGTTTATTAGTTCTACTTATATTATAAATTCTCCTTTTTGTAGCTGACTCTCCCTAATTTTGGATTATTTCATATTGCATTTGTAATTTTTGATTATGAAGTCATCTTATTTTATTGGTGTGTGTGTGTGTATGTATATGTGCACATGCGTCTATGTGTGTCTGTGTGTGAATCCTCTCTATCCTGAGTTACTAAAGGAAAGTTTTTCATTTGCTTCAGCTAAGAACCCTAAGTCTTCATCAGTTCTTGATCATTTTGCTAAATTTCTCAGCTTGTGATCTATGTATAGGATGATATATTTTATTATCTAAATAGGACACTTATAAAAGTGAATGGGAACATTGTAACAGTAATAAACCAGGGAACATTATAACAGGCATAACCCAGGATTTTCCTGTACTAACAAGGACACATGGTCATTTTATTCACTCACAATGAGAATACTGAGAATGGGATATTATAACTATGGGTCAAATTAGCACAGTGCAGATTTTATTCTTAGGTAACAAATCCTAGGGCAACAGAAAGTTCCCATCAAGGTCCTTTTTAGCTACTGAGGAGAGGGTTTCTAATCACATTTTGTGGATTAGACAATTTCTCGTCTGTAGACAAGTTTTCTTTAGGTTTTTATCCAACTAGTCCAGTTCTTGTAGTCTGCACTGGTTATACTATCTGAGCTTTGCAGTCCTGGCTTCCAGTTCTTAAAAGGCTTATGTCTAGTTCTAATCTGCAAATTAATGACTCTACTTCAAATTCAACACATGTTCACTATTCCGGGGCATTGTTCTGATTTAATTTAAATTCAAGCTATATTTTAATTTTTAAAACTATTTGTTATTCACCATATGTTTGTTGGGACTAGAAGTAGAGCTTTTTCTATATTATTTCACTGTATTTGTGAGTAAAATTTTAGATAAATCATTTTAATGTTGTTTAAAAGAACATAAGACGACTATAGGTATCATTATAATTCTTTTTGTTTATATTTATGTTTATTTATCTCTTCCTCAAAGCACTCTAATAATTCTGTAATTTCTTTATTTGTTTACTGGCTGTATCCTTTACGTTCTTCCTCTTTCTTTTTTGATCTATGGTTTCCCTAAATACAGTACCAGTTCCAATACAAATAGATTATGCACATGAATGTAGTATTAGGATACTGCTAACCCTCTGAAAGAGAGGATAGCCTGTATCAACAGTTAGCACAACAAGCTCTACAGGCCAAATGCAGCTCACTGACTCATTTTGAGCTGGCAAGCTAATAGTGATTTAAGAGCTTCAAATGATTGTTAAAAAGTCAATGGAATACATACATATATATGAATATAATATGAAATTCAAATTTTGTTGCCCTTTTATAAAGTTTTATTGAACTTCGCTACACTCTTTCATTGATTATACTGTCCACAGCTGCCTTTATATTACAAGGGCAGAGTTGAGTTTTTATAGCAAATACGGTATGAATCACAAGCCTAAAATGTTAACTATCTTGCACCTCCGGTCTATATAATTAAATGAACAAAGTAATGACATATTCTTTTCAATCTAGAATATCTGTGATTAACAACAATGGGTAAATTTTAACTGAATTAATGGAGCAAAGACAAGTTGATGTGACACTGTGCTTTAGAGATGGAAGAGAAGTGGCATGAGTGGTATTTTGTAACTTATCATAAGTTTTGATACTACCAAAGGCAAAAATAAAAATGGGAAATGACACATAATGAAAGGGAAGGAATAGTAGAAATGTTTGTGTATATTTCTAAAGCAGTTTTCTAATAAGTATCGATATTTTAGAGCACAGGTATAAATAACAAATAAGACCAGCATTGGAAAAAACAGAAAATTCATCATGCAAAATCTTGATGTTTTGAATCTTGAAGTACAAAGAGATAAAAAAAATGACTGCATTAAATATAGATCAACACGAATCATACCAAGAGAAATAAAAACCATATGCTGCTCTTCTGGGAAAATGCTCACAGCAGCAAAACAGAGAGAAAAAAAATAAAAATAAACCTGATATTAGCAAAGGAGACTGAAGGTTTCCTCTCCTGAGAGCCACATGAGTTTCAATTAACATATGACGGGGACTGATGTACTAGGAAAACAACTGGTTGCCACAAAGAAAAAAATTCAAGTATGACATAAAACTAAAACATATCCCTATATAAATAGACACACTTTCTTCTATATTTGCCATTTAGTAGGAGGCAATATAGGAGTACAAACCTTTTTTAAATAATGAATCTGTAATTGCTCAGGTAGTCTTTGGAACAAAATTTTAAGTTCTGAAGAACTAAGCCAAATTAAAAACATATTTTTGTTTATGTTCTCTTAAATTCACAAAGATATGTCTTAAGTAATTATGTTTCAAATCCTGAAGAACTGTACTTGTCTATAGCAGTATGGAATTTGAGAAGAAAACTACTTTATTAACAAATATTCAGTAAGTGTCCAATGAGAATTTGTATCATAATTGGATTCATAGTGCCAGGGCTGGGCTGAAGGGAGTGAAGGAACTTGTAGGGAGTGATCGCTATATTATGGGCATTGCACTGAATGATTTACATGGATTATTTAATTTAATATTCACAAGACATTGACAAGTCACTCTGCTTTATATGTGAGGAAACTGAGACTCACAGAAAATAAATTATGTATATATGCTATCTGCTTAGTGGAAAGTGGTAGAGCTGACTTAGAATCTGTACGTCTGTCTAAATCTAACGCACACTCTTCTCAGGATACTGCTCTGTTTATATTTATGCCCGGATCATCCCAGGACAAGATATAACCAGTAAAACACAGCTGAAAGATAAAAAGCATGGGCTTTGGATTCAGACTGGGATTTACTGTTCAAGCTAGATAATACAAATCCACACTGAAAAATTATTTAACCCCTTGAAGTTCTGTTTCTTCATCTGTGAAATGGGTATAATGTTATCTATTACATGGAATTGTTGTAAAGGCCAAATAAGCTAATGTAGTCAAGACAGTGTCCACTACATGACAACTGTTGTCATGATCAGTGCAACTCTGTCACCATCACTCTGTCACCATGGTTTCTATGAAGCTCCCCATTCTTTCTCCAGGTAGACTGACCCTCCTTATCAAGTGAACTTTATCATTATCTCAGCTTTTATCATACTGACCTTTAATATCTGTACCCAGCAAAACACGTAACATTCTAGCAGATCATAACTCATTATTGCAATGGTAACAAATATTTCATTTTATAATTAGTTTGTTCACTCATTCAACAATAACAGATTGAGTTACAGCTCTGAAAGTGTTTCCTTTTTTTTTTTTTCATAAAAGCACAGACAGTGTATAACTAACAACAACAACAAAATCAGGCAATGATAAATATAAGGAAAAACAAAATAAGGGTAAAGGGATGAAGAGAAGATGTTTCAGATAGGCCACTTAAAGACTGTTGAGAAAAGACTTAAATGAAGGGAAAGACTTAGCCAAGCCTTTGTTCAGGAAAAGACTACAGCAGGCAGAGAGGACAGCAGATATAAAACTTCCTGCGAGTCTCAAGCGTACCGAGCTAGAGAGAAGAAACCAGGAGACAAAATGCAGAAGACAGTAGAGTTCAAATTTAAAGTTTGGACTGTAATATAAATGTTATGGGAAACCATTGGAGAGGTCTGAGTAGTGAGGAACATGATTTAATTTCTGTTTTTAAAAGATCTCTCTGGCTGTTCTTCAGGGGAGAAGGGGAAGAAAGAGGCGAGTAGTGCCGCAGCATTGCTTGCTTTCATCACGGACAGATGGAACTGTGGCCTGGACTAGGAACTAAAGGATGGTGAGAAGAGCTGTGATCTGGAAAATATTTCGCAGCTGGAGATAATATGACTTTCTGCTGGATTAGATATGGAATTTCAAACTTATTCTACATTTCTTTGTACAACAAAATAGTGACCACATAGTTTGCATATACAACAAATGAGAAATTTATGAAAGCAACACATACCTGACTATGACTAAATAAAAGTCTATGAAAAATAAGCTGTTTTTATTAAAGCCAGAACCTGTGACAGATGAGGAACAACAACACATACTGCTTATAAATAGGTGAAATGCTATTAAAGTGCTAAACATTTATCAATTAAGTGCAAGAAGGGCATTATTAGCGAGACGCATTGAAGGGTGTTTAGTCACCGTCTCCTATGTCCGCCAACACTAATGAGCCCATTGCCTGCTATTCGTTGATGTGATCACTGAACATTTCCTCTATCTTCTATAAAGGGCTACACTAAGGCCATTTCAGAGCTCTTTGTTTCTTCCAACCAGATTGCCCTGCAGCCTAAGTACTTCCTAAAAATTAACTGAAAAATCCACCCGCTAACCAGAGTGTTTATTTTTTTTTTCGGTGTATGCCACATACTTTTTTAATAATTGGCTAAAGGGATTACATAAAATAGATGTTCGAAGAATCATTTTTAAGAAATTAATTAAATAAGAAAGATGGAAGATGATCCTGTGATGCCGGTGAAGCCCACTTCCCTTCCTCGGAGACTGCGGCTGGCTGGGATCCCGGCATGTTGGGGTGGTCAGTGTGTTCACACATGTTAGTCTGGCAGAGGAGACAGGGCTGTAATAGACAGCACGCCTGTTATCCTCGGGTCCCAAGCCATTGATGGATCCTTTTCATACCTTTCCATATGCCTGTTCTGATCCATTTGTTGTAGCCGTGGTTCATCCCAGGTGATCCGTTTGATCACTTCAGGTCACCACTGTATCTCCCCGCAGTGGTTAGTTGGGGGTTGACAGAGTGTCTTGAAATGTATCCTACACCCAGACCTCTGTAAAGTGGTCCAAAGGTTTCCATGGCAGGGTGGAAAGAGAAGTCAGGGGGAAAGGATTGGTGTCTTCTTGCAGAATTTGGAGTTCCCAGACATCTGAAGTGTCCCTCTGGTTTTATGGATTCTGCCTCTTAAAAAGATAATCTCTAAGTCCCAAAAGTAGAAGAATCAATGCATACCTTTCCCCCCCATCATCCAATTGCTCCTTCAAACCTAGACACCCCAAGGACAGGGCCTTGCAGGTGGTCTGACCTGATGGTCATGGACTGTGAACCTGCCCAGATCAAAGCCTGGCTAGTAGGATGACCACCTTTCTCTCCATGGCCCTCTCCCACTCCTCACGGAGTGCACCGTCTTGCCTATAATCACGGGCCCCCAAGAGACTATATTTTTCCAAACAGGACTCTTTCCTTTCTCCAAATACAGTGCTTTGTCAGAAGCAGTACATGGAATGAGAACTTTGGAGTTAGCCATCCTAAAAAAAATTATTTATTTAAGTGACTTAACTCCTGTGATGACGGATTTCCTCATTTCTTAGAAAAAGAATATCATTATTTTTGACTTCATGGTGCTCTTGTAAACCCCTCACACATCTAACCCACTTACTTACATAGTGCTCAGCACATTATGGATGTTATCTTATTTTTCTGTATAAAAAGTGATTCAGTATACTTTTCCTAAGAACACTATGTGATTTTCATGACATCATCATATTCTTCTGTATGTATTGGTAGTGAACAAATGAAAAACAACCCTTGGGAACTTTGAGGAAATAGCTGATAACAACATTTATATATTCAGGAAACATGCCTAAGAAATTTAAGGACAAGAATATATTTACACTAATGTTTCTCCTTTTCATGATGAACTTTAATAAAGAAGCTCTAGCTTATTCATATTTGAATGTACTCAAAACTTACTCATAATGCACACTTTAAATATCCTTCAAGGATTATAAGAGGGAATGAATAAATGATTTTTTTAAACAGAACTACAGGTCCTAAAGGGTAGGTAGAGTATTTTATCAGTAAATTAGAATTAGGGAATACATTTTATTTTATTCCAATTATTTTTCATTGAGTTATAATTGACATATAACACTACATTAGTTTCAGGTGTACAAAATAATGATTCTATATCTGTATGTATTGTGAAATGATCACAACAATACTTCTAGTTAATATCCATCATCATACATAGTTACAAAATGTATTTTTTGTCATGACTTTTAATATTTACTCTCCTAGCATCTTTTAAATATGCAATGCAGCATTCTCAACCATAATCACAATGCTACATTATATCCCCATGCCTTAATTTAAAAATGCAAGTTTGTATCTTTTGATTCCCTTCACCCATTTTGCCTACCAAACCCCTGGTCCTGAGCCCCTGGCAACCACCATTTTGTTCTCTGTATCTATGAATTGTTTTTGTTTGTTTGGTTTTATTTCTACATTCCACATATAAGTGAGATCATATGGTATTTGTCTTTCTCTGATTTATTTCACTTAGCATAATAAGATCAAAGGTCCATCCATGTTGTTGCAAATGGCAAGATTTCATTATTCTTTATGGTTTAATGATATTTGTGTGAGATGATATTCCCGTATACACATGTACACACACACCAACACACTATGTGTGTTGGTGTGTGTGTGTGTGTGTGTGTGTGTATATCTCACATTTTCTTTATTCATTCATCCATAGTGCACGTATTTTAAAACTGTTTTTTGAAAGTGTTCACTGACACAAATTGAAGCTCTCAAAAGATTCCTTGCCTAATGCTGAATGAGTGAGATACCCCAGAAATCTTTACAAATCATCTGCTGATTACCTTTGTGGTCATTGACAAGAGATAGCAATTAAACTGATTATTAAAATGTGCCTGAAATATGTTTTTAAATGTCTGTTTTGGAAGATTCAATATCTTGAGATTATCATGTAAAGGGATATAAGTTAGACAGAAAAAAGTCTAAAACCATATGATGTCACTCATGTGGGATACAGAACTGAAAGCAAACAAATCAGATAAACAAATATCAAAACCTCACAGACACAGACAACAGTTTAGTGGTTACCAGAGGGTAAGGGGGTGGGGGGTGGTAGGTGAGGGTAAAGGGGATCAAATATATGGTGATGGAAGGAGAACTGACTCTGGGTGGTGAACACACAATGGGATTTACAGATGATGTATTGCAGAATTGAACATTTGAACCCTCATTTCACTAATCAATGTTACCCCAATAAGTTTAATAAACCTAGAATTAGAAGAAATAAGAACATTAAAAAAAAAACACTACTGTAGTAGTTTGATATACTGTAATTTTAAAAACTCTGCTTGCCTTTTACCCAATGTTATTCACAATACACTGCACTAAACATTGTATAATTCTACCATAGCTGTAGGATGACACAGGGAAGAGGTGAATCATTCAGATTTCCTGCACTCGAAAGAGGGTGATGGCCTCTTTCTAGTGGTGATGGCCACACACAACTGGTCAAAACCAGTCACAGTCCAGCAGAGTGGCTCAGATGACAACAAGAGGTGAATGCCTGTGGCTACACTAAGAATATTTATCTAAGGAAACAAAAGTATTTCTGCTGAACCGAAAATATGTTTGTACAAATAAGAAAAAAAGCGTATTTTCCTAAGGAACATTTTAATATATTATATTTTTTCACTTCCTCAATAGCTATGTGCAGGAAAATATTTCAGAATCCAGTGACAGCACACTGTCTGTATGTGCACACATGCCCAAATTTCAGCTTTCCCACACATACCTCAGATACAACAAGGGTACACATTGCATTACTAAAGTATATACCCTGTGCCCTTGTATTCCCTACCCAGGTGAGATCACTGTCAGATTTAGAATTGGATGAAGAGTCAAACCTCAGAGACTAGTGGGTGGGAAAGAGAAAGCAACCTCAGGTTAGTCCTGGAATACAGTCGGTACAAGGGCATGGCTGAATGTGAACGGCTACAAGGTAGGCTAATGCAAGACTCTCTCTTGCTTCTCCATGCCTTGGCCTGAAAATGAAGAATCTCCATGTCCTAGATGTGAATGGCACTGCTCTGAGGTGTGCCTTTTTTGTATAGTATATACAAAGAACTGACAATTAAGTTCATGAATTGGCCACCATGCACTTACACTGGCAGCACTGTACAAACAACTCGGTAAGGTTTCATAACCTTGGTATATCAGTGTCTCACAGCTGTGTTCATGTTGACGTGTAGTGGTGTGTTGCTGAGTGGCGTTCATTATTGTTGTTGCATGTTTTTGTGTGCCATCATGAGAACGTCTGAGCTTGAATTAAAGAAACAAACAAACATTAAATTTCTTGTTAAACTTGGCAAGAGTGGAAGTGAAATCAGGGACATGTTAGTCCAAGTTTATAGGGATAATGCCATGAAGAAAACGGAAGTGTACAAACATATTAAACATTCTTCTGAGGGGAGAAAACTTGTTACTGATGAACAGAGTTCAGGGGAGAAGGAATGAGCTGAACTGACGAAAATATTGCAAAAATTTGTCAAATTGTGCGTCAAAACCATTGGCTAACTGTGAGAAGCACAGCAGACCAAGTAAACATTGATAGAGAAACAGTTAGGAAAATCTTATCTGAAAATCTTGGCACAAGAAAGGTGTGTGCAAAAATGGTCCCAAAGGAGCTCTTGTGTCACAACAATACACCAGCTCACACAGCACTGTCTGTGAGGGAGGTTTTAGCCAGTTAACAAATAACTGTATTGGAACACCCTCCTTACTCACCTCATCTGGCCCCCAAAGATAAAAGCAATATTGAAAGGAAGGCATTTTGATGACATTCAGGACATCAAGGGTAATACGACGACAGCTCTGATGGCCATTCCAGAAAAAGAGTTCCAAAATTGCTTTGAAGGATGGACTAGGTGCTGGCATCAATGCATAGCTTCCCAAGGGGAGTAATTCAAAGGTGACGATAGTGATATTCAGCAATGAGATGTGTAGCATTTTTTCTAAGATTTTCTAGAATTCAGTTTTCACCAACTGAATTGTCTGACCTTGTACAACTTGAACATCCAGACATGACAGACGTCCCCGTGAAAAAGCATAAGACATTTACACCCTTACAACTGATGTCCCAGTAAAACAAAAAAATAAATAAATAAATAAAATAAAACAAAACAAAAACAACTACACCCAGATACAAATACAGCATTGTTTTACAGCATACAGAATACAATCAATAATACTGTAGCAACTATGTATAGTGCCAGGTACAACTACAGTAATCAGAGGGATCATTTCTTAAATTATATAGATGTCTAACAACTATGTTGCACACGTGAAACTAATATAACATGATACTGAATGTCAAATGTGATTGAAAATACTTTAAAAAACATTATTTATAAATAAAATGTAGGTAGTCCAGTAATCCAAGATTGATCAATAGACACAGTTCTGTATTTGAGAAATCTTATACACTAATGAGAATACCCATGGTCTCTGACCTTATGGTTTATCCGGCAAGACACGGCTGAAAAGCATTGTATACGGGTATGTATTTCTTCTGAATTTCTTTCCTTTTCTATTTCTATTTCTATTTATGTAACTCAGTTAATTATTTTGTCACACGGAATGTTAAAACTACACAGGGATTTAGATAATTAAGTTTTAATTACTTAATTTAACATGTGAAGAACTTGATATCCAGAAAGATTAAGATGCTCATGGTGACAGAGCACCTAAACAGAAAAAGGGAAGCAAATTCCAAGTTGCCTGATGGTTGGTATTGTGTTCAGTATGTATCTTTATTAGTCATTTTAAGGGGAAATTTTTATTTATTTATTAATTGCATCTCAAGTTAAACAACTATTTTGGGATTTGCTTGTCATGCCTTTTGTCTTCCCTCTTCACTTTATGTTTCGAACTGCTATTGCTGTGATCATTTTAAAACAGAAATAACAGAAATGGGATCATGCAAATCTCTTGCATGGAATAGTAACAAGTTTCTGTTCTAGAGGTAATGTGTAAAAAGTATACACATTTTAAGAAAGAAAAAAATGCATTAAAATTGTAATACTCAATATATACTGATAACAAAAGATGAATACAAGTAATATGTATACATTTTTGGCACCCCTGGTATTCATTCTTTCAAAATATACCTATATACGTATACCTATAACGTATAAAAAGATGCTGGCTATACACTAATGAGAATACACATGGTCTCTGAGCCTTATGGTGCATCCGGCAAAACATGGCTGAAAAGCAAAACAAATAAATATGCAAATAAATATGCAATTTTAAATTGTGCTTTGTGATAATAATGTTGCAGGAGAGAGAGACAAAGTAATTTGTTTAACGAGTTCACTAAAGAGACAAAGTCATTCAGGTGAGAGGGACAGTATCTGGAGCGTAGGGGACAGTGCTTATACACTCGTGAGCTATCAGCTCCAACATCGTATTAAGTGACACCTTTCCACCCCTCCAGCCTCATCTCTATCCTTTCTCCTGCTCCACAAAACCTTCACGCACCCCTTTTTGAAGTTCAGTTCTCTGTCCTGTACTACATATATCAGTTTTTCTTGTAAATCATATCATATAATGCACCGAGAGTTCTTACAATTCAAAGGAAACCTAAACTAAAACCTTCTGCAACAATTACGTAATTAAAAATAACTTTTTTCTCAATTGTGTAACACAGGCAGCTTACAAATTATACATTATAAAAAGCAGGAGCAACTTGGATTCATGCTATTTTCACACTGTTTTTGTTCCCATTCAGGAAAACCTTATCTCCTCTCTTGCCCTCTGATTTGTACCTTTATGCTTTTTCCCTTTTTGTCTTTTTCCAGATTTCTCTGTCTCAAAAATCATATGATGCTTCCTTATTCTTCTGTCATGAACACATTTTAAAATCCTGTGTCTTTTCCAGAAGAGTAACTTTGATGATTTGAAAAAGAGAGAGGACATCACAGTGACCATCACTGGTTTTCATTTTTTGCTCCAACGCCAGATGGAGAATAGTGTCCTGAGTAGTATAGGGAAGCTGCACTATTGCAAAATGAGGTTGTCCTGTCCAAGACCCATGTCAACTAGTGACATGACCCTGAGCAAATTCAATCATGTTTTTCACCATCTTGAGGGTGGTTTTCCTAAGCTTCCAGAGTTGAAGAAGGTTGAGGTGTTGATGTAGATAACCTTGGGTCAGGAAGCATTTTCCTGATTGATGCTCGTACACTGAATTCCATCTCCAGGACCAGTCCTTTTGGCACTCAGCTGAAGTGACAAACATGAGGTAACAAAGTTGTCATTATATGAATTTCTATTATCAGACATATTCTCTGAACCATGACGGCACTACTGAAATGAAGAGGGTTCTGCTTATCAGGGCATTTGATTTCTAATGGCAGCTGTCAGAGGGCTCTGCTAGGGCCCAGATTTTAGACAGCAAAGTTGGAGAACACCGTCCACATTCCTTGTTTGCATCCAATTTTTTTGTTGCTTTTCCCCCCTTGATTTTAACTAGAAATAAAGAATTCTAAATTGTATTTCATGATTCAGAGAAGATAGAAAAAGAGTTCAATTATTCTAAGTTTATCATTTGTACCAACTGGATTAACTGTCATATTCTACACTACAAAAGCTCAAAGCAGAGGTTTTAGTCTATTTTGCAATCTTTAGTAGATTCTACCCAAGCAAATTAACATCAGGTCAGAGAAATCTGTTGCATCATGGATAGCCTGGCTTCTTAAATTCCTCAGCATTTAACAAAGCTCAAGGTCTGTTTATATATCTTTGTGACTAAAAATTTGAGATCTGATATTAGACTTCTTAGAGAATTACATAGCTGGAAGAAACTTCACAAAGATGCAATGGTAGACAGCAACAACAAGGATATATATCACATATATGATATATATATATGCATATATGTATGCATATATATACATATGTTATATATACATTTGTATATATATACATATGTATATATATATATATACACACACACACACACACACACACATATGTATGTATACATGTGGTATTTGTGATCCTGAAGCTTATAATCTAGGAAGAATCAAATATAAATAAACATACACAAATGTATATACAGTTAAACACTGAATTAATTGATCTGAAGAAAAATATCTGGTGCTAGGTAGGAGGATAATATGGAAATGTAATTTAGTTTAGACTTTTAGAGAAGTCTTTGCAGGTGAATAATCATCTCATTTAATCTTAGTAACTTTGTCCAATGGCTTAAAATCATGCCCATTTTATAGTTAAGGAAAGATGGTCAAGAAAGGCTTGAGAAAATATAATTAGCAAATCGCTTTAATAACTGATTATCAATCTAAGATCTTTCCTGGATCCCTAAACCTACTGCTTCTGCAATCTACATGAATTCCACTTCCGCACTGAGTCATCCAGTCTAGGCTACAGTTCCCAGGTATTCAAGCAAACACCAAGCTAGTGAGCTAGGTGTTGCTCTAGAGATATTTTGTAGACATGATTAAAGTCCATAATCAGTGGATTTTAGCTAAGAAAGAGTATCCCAGATAATCTTGGAGGTCCTTATTCAATCAACTAAAAAGGCCTTAAAAGTAGAACAGGCCTTGAAAGAGGAAGACATTCCACTATGGACAGCAGTTTCAGCTCATGCCCTAGAGTTCCAGCTAGCCCTTCTGGATAGCCTGTTCTAGGGAGTTCAGGTTTGCCTAGCAAGCCTCTATAGTCACATATACCACTTCCTTGCAACAATTCTCTCAATATGTATCTCTTACTGGTTCTCTCTTGTTGAAGTCTGACTGATTCAGTTAGATTTCTACCTGATACAAAGAATACGTAGATAGCTTTTCAAGTATCAGTGAGATATGTTAAAAAGAAGTGCTGAAATCAATATTTAAACAATGTTTAAGAATAATTTTAAAAAATTATTTTTAAAATTAAAAATTGTCATAATTTGTTTATTTTTCAAAGACAGTTTTCTAAATTCCCACGGCACCAAGCTAAAGAAAGGAGTAAAACAAGGGATATAAATTTCTCTCATGGTCTTGGGGAAAAGCATTGAACTATAACAGAGATGACTTGCTTTTAGGTCACAGCCCTGCTCCTTCTCAGTTTGTGATCTCAGATAGGACACAGAGCTTTTGTGAACTTCACCTTTCTCAATGTCACATAAAGCTCATGATTGCTGTCTTGGGCTTGCTGTGAGCATTAACTGAGATTATGGATGTGAAAGCGTTTTGCTTAACATTAATGCTTTTAACAAAATAATGAGTAGAGCAACATGGCAGATTCAATTCTGATTATGTGTCATATGCTTAATTTGTAGCAATGCCTCAGTAGCTTTGCACAGATAGGAACAGATAGATGCTTTCTTCTTCTTATGATTTACATGGATGCAGACCGTAGGCAACAGAACAATGTTGGTATACATGTCAAAGCACAGTAGGAGATAGAAGAAAAAAAAGTTATAATCAAGTTACACAATCTATTCAGTAATCTTTCTGGCTGAAACATGTCGACTGATATTTCCTGGAATTTCAGGCACTTCATTATTGAGATCATTAGAAAGTACATCTGCTTCAAGTGGGCACTGCTTACAGAAATTTAGTAATAAGAAACAAACACACACAAACACATACAACACACTTATATACACAGATTATTATGAATCATTTTTAAATTTCTCCTTGTCACTATTTTATTAGCTACATAAAGAATATTTTAGATATATTTTTGCCCTGATACTGAGAAACTATTTGTATTGAGGTTTTATTTTATTTTCTGTTCAGGAAAACAAAGAGTTAAGTAAGAGGGGCAATGGACTGTTTTAGACCAGCGATGTTTCTAGGGCTTTCCTCTCATTTCATCCCGATAATAAAAGAAAAAGGAAAAAAAAAAAGATGTAGAGATGTTACACATGATTTTCAAAAATTATTGTTACATAGTTAATAGCTGAAACTTTTAAAAGGTCTTAAAACCAAGGAACAAGCACAAGAAAATAGTCTCTCCTATACCATGTCTTTTGTTCATGTAATGATTTTATATTCATTCATCTCAATAGCTACATAAGTAAGTAAACAAAAAATCGCAGATGCTTTTTTTTAATGAGAAAAAAGAGAAGGGGAACAATACATATCATGTTCTTTACTCTCATTATTTTATTCAGTTTTTATTAATCCTGAAGCAATGTAGAAGTGGCTTGCCCAAGGTCAAGCTTAACAAAAGATCTTCTATTCCAGATTCAAAAGTCTTTCATCCAAAGAACTTTATTACCTAAAACATTTTAGTGAAAATACTATAGAGCTTAATATAAAAATAAACTCTTCCAAGATGGAGAGGCAAAGGCTTCAGGGCCAGTCTTGGTGACAGGAAGAGTGAAAAATTTCTTGTTTTGAGAGTGTTGTAAAATGGCATTTTGTCTCACTTAACATTTTAACTATGTTTTCCTAAATTAAATTGTTAAAACTATACTTATACTCATATCTCATTTCTTTTCTATCTTGGATTTGTTAATTTTTTAAAATTTATTTTCCTGTTAACATTTGTTATTTCTGACTGCAAAATCAACTGAAGCGATGTTTCAAAAAAATCTACAATATAAAATATTTGTTTCTAACAGGTCAGGGACAAGATAAAGCCATTTGTTACCACTGTTATTGTTCAACACTGTTCCGAGTCCTGACTGATACAACCAGACTAGAAAAAAAGCAAGATAGATTCAAAGGGAAGAATAAACAATAACTCTCTGAAGATATGTGGTCATCTATAATAAAACAATTATTAGAAATCAAAAAAATTCAGAAAGGTGCCAGATACAAGACTGAACTGATTTACTAGTTTCTTTTGACCAGTAAACTCAAGGTAAAAACAAACAAACAAACAAACAAACAAACAAACGAATGCAATCATTTACCTTAGCAACAAAATTATAATGTACCTAGAAATTAATCTAATAAAACTGTGCGGGGAAATTGATGAAACACTATAAAGAACATAACACAAAATGCAAATACACTAAGAATGACATCACAACAAATATACTAACTTACTATTATGAACATTTCAGTTATCCTCATATTAATTGATCATTTCAAAATAATTTTAATAAAAATACAAGACAGTTTTGAAAAATGTAAGTTAATTCTAAAATTTATATGGGAAAATAATAGTGTCCCCACAGCAAGACAATTTAATAAAGAATAATCATGGGAAGTCTCATTTACCAGCTACAACCATAGTGAATTAAACAATATCATACAATTAAAGCAAAAGAAAAATAAACCAGTGGGTCAGAACACAGGTCCAACAAGTTCCCTATGTTATGTTTTGGTATTTAGTTCATAATGGAAATGCATACACATTTTCAGAGATGTTTAATTATAAGGTGCCACATGGGTACTGGACTTGTTGGGGGAATCACTTCATAGATTGTGTAGATGCCTGACCACTGTGCTGTACAAAATAGTATGTCTTAAAGGTGTTATCAGGAAGGCAGGAAGGTTAGGGCAGACTGAAGTTCCCAGTGCCAGAGAGCATTTCAATAACAGGGTTGAGAGGATTCAGGAAATCTTCAGGATCATACTGCAGCATGCCTTAAGGTGATATACTTAGGTGAATATTACAAATCTGTTGTCATCCTCAGATCATACAATGCAGCATTTCTAATTTATGTTATCCAAATCTCTGTTTGTTTTATGTGTATCAGTATTTGTGTATTCTATTCTACTCAACACAATTATAAGCCCTTCAAGGACAGAGACGAAAGACTTTGTTATTTTTGAGAGGTGCACAACCTATTATCACCGTGTGTGAAGTAATTGCCTTGTGTGAAGAGAAGAACTCTAGATTTGACATTAGTAAACCATGTGTTCAGCCTCCAGCTTGACTCTTACTACCACTATTACTTTAGGCATGGTACTTTCTCTGAAACTCTATATATAGCATTTAAAAATCTGAATATGTATTAAAAGTTACTAAGGAGGTAGGCTTTTGGTCATGTCGGGATATGTGGGGGCTATTTAGGGTGGGGAAAGTATGAGTCAAATATTAAAGCAGTAGAAATGTTTTAGAATTCCATAAGAAATGCACCTTTAAATAGGCGCTCAGGATTGCCACATTTTAGAAGTTTACTGTATTTGTATTTCCAAATGGATATTTATGTGATTTAGTCTATGATTTAGTCTACTGTTGATGTGTGTTGGGGAGGGGAAAATGAAAAAACACTGTATTAATTATAATGAATCTGAGATGCTCTTAAGTCTAAAGAAGCCATTAACTAAACGTAACTCTCTAATTAATAAATAGTACAAGCCCTAGAAAGCCTTTCCCGGGTAAACATAAAGACTATACATAATCAAGCACTTGCAACACCTGCTTATTTAGGAAAATCTCACATAATGTTGAACATTTTTTTTTAAGTTACAATTTGGATTTTAATATCCCACAGCATGTATCAAAATATCTCCATGCTAAGTATATAAAGCAAAAGGTAGGGGGCAAACACCTCTGAGGGACAATGCAGAAATGACCCACTGAGGGCAGAATAGAGATATCTGACACTGTCTTCTCTTTCTGTAATAGTACTTTTTATTCTCCTCCTAATATCATTTGTGGTCACATGTATAAACTGTGTCAATATGCAATCTATTTCTATGTTCTTGAAACATATTGCTCAATCAGTTTGAAACCCAGAGAAAGCTATAATTGAAGTATATAAAAGAAAATGGATTCAGAAGTAAGAAAATTTTGAAAAACATTTACTAAACTATCTGAAACACAATTACCGCATTTCCCTATTAAGTTGATGTCTTCCGTCTCACCTCCCCTCTCCTCTGCCCATGTAAAGACTACTCAATCAGGGAGGAGTTCTTGTCTGCTTACTCCCAGTGGGAGAGAGAAGTGGGCTTCCTGCCTGAGGTCACAGAAATGCTGGAACCAGTCTCCAAACCCAATTGTAACAACTCCAGAGCTGGGGATTTGGCCTATATGCAGGGCTTTCTTTTTCAAACTGGGAGAGGGAACTTTGCTTCTCTTCTTTCTAAACATGAAACCTGATGGAGTTTCTACATTAATACATCATTAAAATAACTCTGTTAATTAAAAATCTAACATGTTACAAAAGATCACAGAGATGTAAATTACAGTATGGAGAATATAGGCGATAATATTGTAAAAACTATGCATAGTGTAAGATGGGTACTAGACTTACCAGGGTATCACTTCATAAATTACATAAATGTCTAATAACTATTCCGTATACCTGAAACTAACATAAAATAATGTTGAATGTCAACTATAATTAAAAACTACTCATGGGAATATATAGTACAGCATAGGGAATATAGTCAATAATATTATAATAACTATGTACAGCATCAGATGGGTAATAGACTTACTGGGGTTATCACTTTGTGAGGTATTTAAATATCTAATCTAACTATGTTGATTTGCATACCTGAAACTAATAAAAAAAACTTTAACTTGTGCTATCACTCAATCTCTAACAAGTTTAATTTCTATCTAGAGAAGAATATAAAAAGTTGGCCTTTTTCACTTTTGTTTTATTTTCTTTTAAAAATGGTAGACTAACCTAAATAGGTAATGCATGGTGCTTTTTGTTTTTTTATGTTTTTTTCTCTTGTATTTTGTTTTGTTTTGTTTTTGTTGTTTTGTACACTAACAGTAGCTAATTTGCCCAAAATAAAAAAAAATACATACATACATATATATATATATATATATATATATATATATATATTTAAAAAATGCTAACAATACTACTGCTACCAGCACATAATATTTATGTACTATTTTATGCTTTTAAAATATAATCCCTATAAGACACAGGTGACCTTATAAAAATAGGTAAGGATAGCATCATCTTCATTTTGTGTGTGCAGAAACTAAGCTCCTAAAATTTTCAGTGATATGATCTGATAAAGCCTTGACTAGAATTGATGTCTTCTTTATCCTAGTCTAGTATTTATTCTGCTATATTTTCACCTCTGAATATTTTCATAAAACTGTTAGAGGCAAAAGTGAAATATGGTAAAATGGGCAGCGTATTTTATCATGCTGGTTCAAGCATGTACCTCTAGTGACAAGAACGTTTGGGAAAGAACATAAATGCCAGGTATATTTCCTATGTTAATCATATGCTAATTTTTGTATAAAGAAATATTTTTTAGAATGCTTTTAAAATTGAGCAGTAGGTACAGAGATTTTCCAATGTAATCTCTGAAACACACAGGCACAGACACCCCTATTACCAACATTCCTCTCCCAAGTGGTGCATTTGTTACAACTGATTAACATACTCTGACATATCATTGTCATCCATAGTTTACATTAAGATTCACTCTTAGTGTTGTGTATTCTATGTATTTGGATAAATGGATCCATAAGTATATAGTATCATACAGAGCATTTGCACTGCCCTAAAAATCTTCTGTATTTTGACCACAAGATAATTTTTAATATTATAAATCAAATTGCAAATGGTGCTACATTTGCTCATGAAAGGTAGCCCTTTAGAATATTTACAACCTTACAGGGACATGTTGCACTCTACTGTGAATTTAAGGTTAAAAAACAATCCCTCCAAAAAATAAGATCATTTGTACAACTATACATGCTGGCTTAGAACATACTTCAAAAGAATAGAACACACAGCTCAAAAATACTCCTGTAAGAGTGAGGTATATAAGGAATCACACTGAAATTTAAAACAGCAAACCTTCTGTAGGAAATTGCAGTAATATGAATAATGTATAAATGTGCTTTTCACAGATGAATGGCAATAGGAAGAAAGAATTACAGACATACTCCATGGTGGGATATGGTCATTTCAGCACAAGAAAACTTAGGTTGAAATGAGACGTAAGGTTTATTTATTTCACTCTTTCAACTAGATATTTTATTTCATATAGGTTTACAAAGACATTAGTTTAGGATTTACATACCAAAATACCTGCACATTAATCAATTGAGCTAATGTTTATTATTTTTGATGGTTTGTTAATACCTGTGTTTTTAGCACACATTAACATGTTCTCTCCTATTTAAAAGTTATATAAATTTAAAAAGTTACAAAAGTAGATAAAAACATCATTTGGCCACATTATCACATTAATGCTTCATTGTTATTTTTCATCCATGAGTTTCAGGCAAATACATGACATACGGTTAATTCATTTTTTCGGTAATTACACCATTACTATGTTCAAATTTAGCTTCACAAAATCAAATAGGATTATTGGATTTGGTGCATTTATCTCAAATCCAGGATGTTATTTACTTTTGCTTTCAATACATAAAATAAAAATGCATTTTTTTCGTTTTACCTTTTCTGCTCAAGTGGGGTATAGAAAGAGAAAAACATAGATATCTAACCTGGCTCAATTGAGGTTTGAGTTAATTGTGGTTTATGAATATGACTTTACCTTGGAATCCAGATCTATTTGGAATTTCTAAATAATCAATGGATTTTTGAACACTTTGGAAAGTGTGCCTGAAGTCTTCAAAATCCATTGATTATTTGGAGATTTCATGACCATATTGAGAACACAGGGCATCTGTCACATGTTGGCAGCTAATTACAGCAGCAAGAGCATTCTTGGCTCCTAAAAATCTAGCCCGAAGGTTTCCATATGGTGACATCAATTATTCACTTCATGGGAATATTCTTCTGATCTTAATACCAAATGGGGTCATATTCTTTGCTAAATGTTAAATGCAAAGGAAATGTATCAAATAATTTTCAAACACCAGGGCATTCTGAAACACAAAACGGGGAGGACAGTATATATGTGAGTTGTCACAATGAAGTTATTTTGGGCAGCCAAGAGATAGATGGCACTGAGGAAATAGAAGATGACGTAAAAGGGGAGGTCATGGAATAACAACAAATTAGGAAAAGAGGAAGTTAAGGGAAGTAATAGTTTTCTTAATAAGAATATTAAGAGTAGGAAGAAGAGGAGGAGGGGGGAGGAGGAGAAGGGGGAGGAGGAGGGGGAGGAGGAGGAAGAAGAAGAAGAAGAAGAAGAAGAAGAAGAAGAAGAAGAAGAAGAAGAAGAAGAAGAAGAAGAAGAAGAAGAAGAAGAAGAGGAAGAAGAAGGAGGAGAAGAGGAGGAGGAAGAAGGAACTAAAGAAGAAGAACGATTTACTAAAAGATTACTATTCAGTAAGTATTCATGCGCCAATACCCATACTTCGTTTTCCACAGACATATGGTAACCTTTTAGGTGATTCACCATATTTTTTTTTTAATGGGAAGAAAGTAAAATATAGAAGTGCAAACTAACTTGTTCAATGTCTTAAAGCTTCTGGTGGAAGTACCAGGATTCAACTTCAGGTTTCTTGGATTCCTTAACCACTCTGCCTAATTAAAAAACCTTATGCCGTTTTAAATCTAAAAAGGCGAGTATAAAGAAAAAAAATGTTTGAGAAACATATTCTGTTATTAGAATTATGTGTAAACTTTCCAGAATGTAACAATGTATCCTTTAAAGGACATTCAAGATGTTTCTAAGTGAACAAAGAAGAGCAATATTTAGAAAGGAATCACTGAGAACAAACTTCCAGAGGTGTGAAGCTTGGTACTTTACATGATGGGTGTCCAAATATAACAACAAGAAATGAATCTGGAAAAGGCACAGGGTGTTTTTGGAAGATTCTCAGGCTTTGGAATCAAACAGAATGAGTTACAGGCATAATCATATGGGGTCTTTGATATTTTACACAATCTATATAAAGTTAAACTTTTCCTACTTATTCATGTATTGCATTTATTACTGGATTCATTATTTCAACAGATATCCATTTGAATGCTGATTATATATACCAGATGATATGCTAGGCACTAGAGATGCAATGTGAACAAAGTAAATACAATCTCTACTTGCATGGAGCTTGGAGTCTTAACGGAGGGGACTCATGACAGATTGCCAGGACTGAGTTTCCAGCTGGCTTGTATGAGAGGCAGTGTGGAAGCAGCTAGAGGGATGACTGTGGGACATCTTTGAACTTGATATCCAATGGCAGTCTCCTGACTTCTGTTGCCCCAACTCGTCCAATGATTTGGCAAGTACCTTTTGCTTTTTTATATTAAATCTTTCTGCTTAAAATAACTAGAATTCTTTTTCTGTTTCTTAAGTTAAATTATGACCATGCTAGTGTCTCAGACATATATAAATAGACAACTTACAATCTGTTAAGTGCTATGATAACCAAAAGCATAGTGACAAGACAACCAAACTTAACTTTTAATTGACCTATGGGATGTAGTACTGAGTACCACCAAAGAGTTTGTAAAGAGACGTCCAAAGAAATAGGCATGGCCACAAGATTAGAGAGTCACTGAAACTGAGGGAGGACAAGAAATATCACTCTGCCATCAAATGTCACTCTGACCACTCTCACCAAGATTATGAGCTTTTCTGAGCTTCTATTTCAGTAGATACAAAAGCTGGAGATTAAATTCCATAAATCTATTAGAACAACTCATTTTACTTGTTAGAAAACATTTTCAAACATGTCAGAGTTTCATAAGATATTTTCTTTCCTAAAGAATATCATTAGTCTTTACTTGATTCTTATAAGGATAAACGTCAAAGTAGTTGTTACAATGGAAAGAGATCACTTAGCTCCATGGGACTTTTCAGGTTCTAATGAAATGAGGATAAAATTGATACGTCATCTGTGTGAACAATGGTGCACAGGTGTGAGAGCTACACCATTAGAAAATATAGAGTTAGATAACCATGTTTTAGCTTTTCATCATGACACAAGTCCCCTGTTCTCATTGCCAATTATTATTTAAACATGAGAAAATGAACTTCTCAAATTCAGGAACAATTTATTTCTTTGTTATGAGATAGAGTGATTGGGAACAAAAAGATACCTTTGTATTTTTCCAGGCACCATCATTCCTAAGGAAGTTTGAAGAGTAGTCAACATATCAGTTGCCATCATCCTCTACCCTCAATTATAAATGATTCATGAATATAAATTATTATTTAATAGCAACTTCTGAAAGTGCCAATTCACTATACCTCCTCTGTTCAAACTGTCACGTGTTAAAAGTAATCATACAATCAAAAGACATTATTTTCCCATGCGAAAAGTATCTCAAAAGTTGCTGCTTTGAATTTCAACACTTGGTATTTCAATTCTTTACTATCATCCCATCTGCATGCATCACAATCTCTGAAACAAATGGAGTCTTCTGTTGAGAAAAAAAATAAGTACTTTCTACTTTCTGCAACAGGTTTCTTTGAAAAGAATTAGTGACCTATTTGATTAGGTAGTGTGGTGGGGGAATGTACTTTTTCCCCCCTTCCATAGAACAGGAAGGTCACCACATTCCGTTTAGAACATAGTGACCTTTCCTAACTCAGAAATCCTTTCTACACCCTGAATACTTTGTTTTCTGTTGAGACATTGTACTGTACTGCACTATTCTCTGACAGCAACAGAGGGAAAAAGAGCTCCTTGAATGCAAAGGCAATGTCTTCTTTTTCTCATTCTCTCCAGCACCTAACAGAATGCTCAGTAGTTTGATAAAACTCAATACATTGACTAAATCACTTTAAAATACATACAAATGCCAATTTAAAATACGAGTCAAATTTAGTTAGACCTAAAGGGAAAAAACAAACCCTTTCCCCCAGATTTTTACATAGGGAATGAGTAAAAAACTAAAGAAGTCTTAGAAGAACAATGTGGTTTCAAAAGAAAGCTTGACCGGATGCCTAAGCACCTGAGATGATTCTGAACAGTGGAATGAAGGAAGTTAAAACTACCTGGTTTATATCAAGTATGGTTTTTTAAAAAAGTGAATATGGAGTAAAATCTAAATGTCTTAGTACAATAAAGTTGGATTCGAGAACACAAAGTTTTTAAACTTCAAATCAAGGCTAAGTCTCTAAGGTGACGTAACAGTTTATTTTATGTGCCAAATTGGCTAGTTGTTTGGTCAAACAGTACTCTAGATGTTGCTGTAGAGATATTTTTCAGATATAATTAACATTTATAATCAGTTGACTTTAAGTAGATTATGCTGAATAATTTGGGTGGGCCTTATCTAACCAGTTGAAACCTTAAGAGCAAAGGTTTCTCAAGAAGAAAGGATTTGCCCTCTAGACTGCAATATATATATTCTGCCTGATTTTGAGCCTTCAGTGTCAAAAATGCAATATTAACTCTTACCTGATTCTTGAGCCTGCTGGCTTGCCCTATAGATTTTGGACTTGCCAGACCCCAATCATGTGATCCAATTCCTTAAAATCCGTCCATCCATCCATCCATCCATCCATCCATCCATCCATCCATCCATCCATCCATCCGTCTGACTGTCTATCTATCCTATTAGTAGAGAACCCTGACTAACACAGGTGATAGCATAAACTGGGAACAGAAAGCTTTAGGTTACAATGTAGCCCCAAGCAGCCTACAGCCCTAAAAGCCCATCATTTTCTGGTGAGAACTGCTGATTGCCACTAACAGGTATTTTAGGTGATTTCTGAAGCATTCCTTCTTTGAACACTGAGGGGCATATCTTTTTTAAGTGTTGTTCTTCAGAAGGTTTGAGCAATAAACGTTATGTCTAGCATTCTCAGTTCATTATTCCCCCACCCTTATTTCCATTCCTACTGCTATGCTTTGATGTGAATACATACTTTCACTAGAACAATGGAAGCAGCCTCATATAACTCTTCCTCTTCCAAGCCATAGCTTCCTGCAGCCTCTTCTCACAAGACAGAATTCTGAAAAGCAAATTTAGTTTATTTCTCTCCAGCTTACTAGCTCTCAGTGGTTCCCCAGCTACTTCAGCAAGAAGACTAAGTGTGACATGATATCCAGTACACTGTACTCACAGCCAACCTCTCTCTAACTTCCTCTCCAGCCCCTGTCGTATCCTCTCTCTCTCTCTGATCAAGAGAGAGACTCAGTGGACTCTCTGGTTCCCTGCCCTGTTTTATCACAATTCCGTGTCTTTGACACAGAAATGCTGAAACCTCAACACTTTTCAACCTCATACACTGCAGGGTTGAGAGTAAAACTGCCTCCTATGTGAAACTTTCTTTGCTCCCAGGTAGAATTCAATCCATCTTCTCCTATGGACCCGCTACTTTTCAAAAGCACTCCATCTTCACTATAGCAATTGTCAAAAAATCATGATTGCTGACTTCCATATCTATTTCCGCATTAGACATTGTCCTGTTTGAAGGTAGTCTCCACGGATTCAGTCATATTTGAAGTACACATTCTAGTGTGTGGCACATAGACACGCAATGAATTATGTTTGAGTGAATGGTGATACAAATGGAAAGGGTTTTTGCCAGTAGTTGTCTTCAGGGTCATTCAGAGCATTAGTTGTTAAGTGTTTCATCACAAGCCAAGACCATTTCCGCTATTTCCTTTTTACAATATGGACTCTGAAAACCTAACAACAAGTTTACTTTTTAATAGCTGAATTGCATCAATTTGGTGAACTTATAATGGGTTTATTTTATTCATCACCTTGTTTTATTCACCATCTTCAGTTGTAAATTCTTTTCATGGGGTTTCTATGGTTTAATGATAACCAGAAATGACTCAAGCAGTTACAGAATTCACTTCATTAGTACAGAGTGTACTAATTTGCATCACAAAACAATTCATTTCAATACAGAAAGCTGCTCTGCATGTCTCTTCTTCATGCCTAGTATAATTGTAACTTTATTAATGCAAACTCTCAAGGTATCCATCTTAACTTGCCTGCTCTCCAGCTGCCAGAGATCCTGAAGACCAGTATTTTCTCTGATGCTTTTAAGTAGTGCAGAGAGGCCAATGCTGTAAAGCAAAAATCTATCTATGCTAATTAAATATATTGCCTTACTTTTACAGTTAAAAGAGCATGAATGCCCCTGTCCTAGTTCCATCATTTAATTGCACTTCATTTTATAAATTCTATAGATTATCACAATCTTATCTATGTCTTTAGTGTTCTCTCTCTCTCTCTCTCTCTCTCTCTCTCTCTCTCTCTCTCTCTCTCTGTGTGTGTGTTTATGCAAGTTTTTCAAAACCAAAACCTCTGTAAAGCTATCTGGAATGACATCACTAAATTGCAATATTATGATACTATAAAGTAAGCATGTGACTTGGAGTCAGCATATTTAGAATGAAGTTATTTACCAGCATGTATCATCAGCATGCCTTAAACTCATTCTTTATTGGGTGATTGTGAGGATAACATGAGGGGGCGAATACAAAGTGCACAGCAGAATGCTTCATGCTCTGTGAGTGATGTGGGTAAATCCTGGGGACCATGCAATGATAAAGTGGCAGCACTTACTATATTTTTCTCTTTTTCTCTCTACATTTCTTCCTCCTTTCTGCATATCTCTATTAATTATCCTTGGTACAAACCCTTGTAAAGGAAGGTTCATGTTCAACATTGTAAAGTAGTTTCTGTATCCATAGTATTCATTTCTGATGAACCCGCCCTTCCTCTCCAATTAGCTGACACTTTTCTGCCCACATAGCCAAGTTCCATCCATAATCCCACACACAGCCACCTGTGGCCACATGGGCATAGGATGTGTCCAACAAAAGTGTACAGTGGGAAGCCATGAAAAAGTTTAGACATTGACTACTGGGATTCCAAGTGTCCAGAGCGTACATACCCAAGGGGCATTCATAGGCTCCAGGTAGTCATGTCTCCGACTGCACTGGATCTTCATCACATAAGGAGCTGTGTGTTAAGAAGGTCGGAGGTGTAGGCATGTGTCACTCTTTACCCGGTTTAAAGATAGTTGTGTGTTTTGCCCCTAAACATCAAAAATCCAGGGTCGGTTGTCATCGAAATCTCTGCATTCTATGTTCCACCATCCCTGTTGGAAGTTCTATCCCCCACTTAAACTTGGGAATCATGATTTCATTTCCTGTGTCTCTCTGTTTTCTTTTTGTGCTCCTTTCCCTGTCATTCCCTCTCTCCTTTCCCATCCCCCACCCATGCTTGAAAGCACTGCCTTAGGAATCAGACAGCATGAGTTCAAATACTGGCTCACTCACTTGTTACACACAAGTCCTTGGGTTACCATTTTATGTCTCTATACCACAAGTTCCTTATCTCGAAAGCCCAGATAATAAGAGCTCTAATCTTATTTCATTGTGGTGAGGATTATAGGAGGTTATGTGTGTGAACCACTTAGCATGGTGCCTGCCAAATTTATCAACTTAAAATATGTTAGCCTTTTCAGTTCTTCCTTTCCTCCTTACCTCCCTCCCTCTTTACCTCCTTACTTTCATTTCTCTCGATTTTTTCTCCCTTGATTCCTACTTTTGTTATTGTTCTTTTTGTTCCTTATTTAATCAGAGGTTAATCTATAACTTCTATAGTTGTTAAGTCCAGAACTATAGTGATTTTCAACTGAGGATGGTTTGTATTCCCAAAGAACATTCAGCACTGTCTGGAGAATTTTTGTTTGTTTGTTTGTTTAGCAACCAAAAAATGCTAATCCATCTGGTGGGTAGAATGAGTGATGCTGTTAAATGCATTGTATAATGCATTGCACAGCCCCCCAAAAAACAAAGAATTATCCATCCCAAAGTATCAGTGACGCTGAGTTTGAGACCCCTGTTTTAGAAGTTCAGACATGAATTATGTATTATCTTGACAGTCTCCAGGTCTTACAGGAGAGATATGACAAAAAGTTCACAATGTCCTATCTTAAGTAGCAGGTACAGGCTGCTGTAGAAATAAAAAGGAGATGTCAATGAACTCTACCTAAGAGATTAAAGGCCTTACAAAAGAAATAATATCTTGGATGACTCTTAAAGCATACCAATAATATAATAGAAGTTTCCACTTACTGAGCACTTTCTATACACTAGCCATTGGGCTAAGCTCTTTCCATACGTTATGAGAGAAATTTGCTGTTTATGAGCTTTCTGTGGAGAGGAACAAAATTTATGTCTGCAGCATCTGTACCAATGCAGGGACATATTAAGCACTTAATAAGCATATGTTGAATGAATAGGTGGATGTAAACATCTTAGTTCTGATCTTAGAATATAATAACTCAGTAAAGACTGTTTATTAGTAGTATATCTTTTGTTATTAATACATATCATATTAACTTCACTAGGTCATATATCAGTAAATTTTAATACAAATTGGTTTAGGATTTCAAGGTTCACGCACTTAACAATTAAGCCCCCGAAAGTGTATAGGAAAAGAAGTTAAGAACAGGTAAAGGCTAAAGCATTACCAATGGAAAACCACATGCCAAGTCTTGGGGATAGTAAGGGCTGGTGTGAAATAATAGTAATTAGACTGCATAGGGACTGCAACAACAGTGATGGGGATGAAAAGGTTGGTTACAATTAGATTGCCTAGGCCCTCATATGTCATGCTGAGTAAGGTGGGCCTGGCATCTGGACTATTGACAGATTCACGGCTACGTTTTTCTTCTGCAGTTACTCCTTCAGTTGGTACACAGAGGGTAAAATAGAAGACACATCTGCATTCCAGCTCAAGGCACACTGAGCAGTTGGTAAAAGAAAGGCAAGTTAGAAAAGAGATGAATTTTGGAGGAGTGGTACAATAGATGTCCTAAGGAACAAGGAAAAGTAACCCAGTGCAAAAACAAACAAATAAACAAAATGTACCCAGGAACGTGACTGTATTCAATACCAAAGTTAAATGATGCCAATCTTACATCTTTCTTGCAATTCAGAATTCATTATTAAGATTTTTCTAAGTTTCCTGTCATTATCACACTTTGTGCTAACAGTGTTTTTCCATCACACAGGTGCGACAGGTGCAAATACTTTGGCGCCAAATAGTTAAAACTGTTGCCAGAAAGTCTTGCCACACAGCAAGACTTCTAATTTCTAAGCTTAATCACAGCCTAATCTTGATTCTTAGCAAGTCTCTTCTCTGTGAGATTCCTCAACTCAACTTGAGAGATGAAACCTTAAAAAAAATTATTCCTACTCATTGAATAGGACCAATGACCAGAGAATATCTGTCAGTAAGCCTCTCTTTTAGGTTTCTCTATCTTAATTTTATTTATTCCTTAAGGACTATTATGTATCACACAATTAATACATAATAAGAACTTGCTAAGTGATTTAAGTATCAAGGGTTGCCAAAAAAGTATATACAAGTGGAAACTTTGGTCAACGTTGCTCAGACAGTAGTTCTCCATAATCATAAGTGTCTGAGCGCTGATGGTAACCACCTTGAGCACCTCTTGTAATTGCAGAAGTCAAATGTGACTTGTATTCATCTTTTGTTATTGGTATTGAGTATATTGAGTATTACAATTTTAATAGTTTTTTTTTTCCTTTCTTAAAATGTGCATACATCTTTTTGGCATCCTCTGCGTATCTCATGTAAGCCTCACAACAACTCTATTGCTACATAATCTTCATTTTGCAAGTGAGGGAATAAGTTTTGGAAATCCAGTAATAACTATCATTTGCTGAATAGAAAGACATGGCCAAAATAAATAAATAAATAAATAAATAAATAAATAAATAGATAGATAGATAAATAAATGCTTTTTTTCATGTGTTATCTTACTTTATTCTGATAAAGTAATTTATTTTCTGTAGACTCATCCTGACCAACTATCGACCTTCTACCTCCATACTCTTTTATCTTCAGTACTAAGGAATAAGTGCTCAAGCAATGTGTAATGAAGAATGGGAAGAAAACAAAAAGGAAGAAAGAAGGAAAGGAGGGAGCTTGTAGGTAAGGAAGGACGAAAGATAGGAGGTAATGAAGTTCATAACATTCTAGTAAAATAGAACAAAAAAGGTAAATAATATTTAAAGCTCAGGGTGGTCAGCTATACAATGAAACTATATACATAAGATAACTACACAGCACAAGGAAAAGGTGTTTACATCAGTCTGGGTATTCATGGAACACTTCTGTGAAGTTGCTTAGTTTTGGTTAATTTCCATAAGATGAAGAACAGTTGGTTAGATACCAGAGAGGGATGAAGTCCTGTCCCACATGGTTAAACCAAGAAATAAGCATGGAAAGTACTCACTAAATCTTACAGAATCACAACTGTGACCATTGGTCAAACGAAGATACCAGTTGTACATGCCTTGGATCTATTCTTAACCTTAGTAACCTAAGGGGTAGGATTTAGTTACGAGGGACATTTGGCGAGAGCCTTTAGCTACAGATATGCCAAAAAACAAAAAACAACAACAAATCGTCAATTAAGGATTTGGCTTCATCCACATGTGACCATTTAGCATGTGGGCCCTTAATTTATTCAGCATCTCAGATAACAGCCTGAAATGCTGAGTGTTAGTTGCACTGCTGTCCCTACCACAAATCTCCCTCATTGACTGCCAGCGGTTATTACTGCAGCCCAGGTGAAAGAGGCGGCCTTATGCAGACATTTCTTAGAATCACCAGGAAGTGGTGATTCTTACCAATAGACTAACATTTAATCATTTATTGTTGTTATTTATGAATAGATGTTAACTCTTTAGCAAAACAACATTGACCTTCAAGTTTATACCATCATCGACATATTTTGTTCCCCTATGATATATACCATTTAGTGCCATGTCCTTAGGAAATTCTTACAAAACCTATGCTCAATTTATTAATTAAAGAATGAAGAGGCCAATTCTTCAACTCTCCATAGAGTTTTCTAAAAGGGTATAAAGTCTGCCTCTAGTCACTGACTGCTAGTATTGTATAAGAGTTGTAGCAAATAAAATAAAAATTAAAAAAAAAAAACATGAAAAAAATGGACTAAAAGAGAAAAGACGTAAAGCCAGTACTTAGAGAATCACAGCAACAATGGTAGAGGAAAATGTTGATGCAGTCGGTCAATTACAGAAATAGGAAAGTTTAGAACATAAAACAGAACAGCTTAGAAATCGAGAGGAAGAAGAAACAAAGAAAGCCAGTTTGTAAAACTCAGCAAAAGATGACAGCAGTAACTGGATACTGAAATATTTACTATGGGAATGACTGCCTCCTTCCTATGCTATAGACATATCATATGCTCAGGACAAAACCAGAGACTCCAGTCATATGGAAACCTTATGAAAAATGCAACGGATCAAAATTTAATTTAGCAATTCAGCAAACATTTATTATATATCTACCCTGGACTGAGAATTGTGTTAGGCTGTAAAAATACAAAGATGAATGAGACAAAGACAAATGAGCTCCTCGTTTACTGGGGCAAAATGACAGGCACTATAACTTTTTGTTAACAGTGTGATAAGTACTATAATAGAAGTATTGTGCAGTGCTTTGGAAACAAAGAAAACAATTTAACCCATCTGCAATGGGGAGGGAGGGTCCAGGAAAAATAAATAAATAAAAGAAAGAAAACACTACAGAAAAAGCAATGACATCTGCACTTGGTCTTCAAGGATGATGAAAAGTTCCCCAAATGGACTAGGGGGAGTAAAGGACAGATTTTCTAGGTCAAGGCAAGACCATGAGTAAAGGCAATGAGGCAAACAATGGTGTGTTTGCAACAATGGTGTATTGCAAGAACCTCTTTAAAAGCAGCAGAATGCAGCTGAGGTAAGAGCTACTTTTAAAGATGAAAGGTAAATTGTAGCTGGGTTATAAAAGGCTCTGAATGATATGGTAACACATCTAGACTTTTTTTTTTTTTTTTCTTTCTGTAGCCAAAGGATTAGGAGCTTTAAAATGAGAAGACCATGCTTTAGAAGAATCTCTCCAGTGCCACCATAAAAATAAAACAAGCTTGGAGAGGTCTTAAAGAGAATGAGCAGGGAGGTCAATTAGGGGGTGACTTTTAAGTTTTAAACAGAGAAAGAAAGGGGAAATGAGTGAAGACATCCACAGAGCCACTTGAGGTACAATCTCTTGCTAGTATCCTCTTTAAGAATAGTCTAGATATCAAATCTTGTGGACATTTGTAGATGAGATTCTATAAATATACTTGTGGCCAACATTATATAAAATACATTGAAGTAGAATTTTGTGCTTTCATCCTATTCATCTTATCCAGCACATAAATATCCAAGAGGCATGTGTTGTGTGAATGAGTGAAAGCATCACATGAAATTACGCTCAAAGCTTTTTTTTTTTCTTTTTTTTTTTTTTTTTTTTTTTTTTTTTTGTGAGCAACAGTATTAGACTGCAATGAGGGCATTTCTGTCAGAAACCCCTGTACCTGGTGGACACGTTGAGCATGTGGGACACCAGCGATAACGTAGTTATCTATTTTATTAATTAAACACTTTCTGAGGATGAAAATTATTTTTCACACATTCATAAAAGACTGGGTGAATAGAATGCTAAGCATTAAAAACAAACAGAGAAAAACTATTTTCTCTGGACTATTTTCTCGATAAGGTATCCCTCCCTCCCTCCCTCCCTCCCTCCCTCCCTCCCTCCCTCCCTTCCTTCCTTCCATTTATTTTTTAAGGAGGGCACAGCTCACAGTAGCCCATGTGGGGATGGAACCGGCTACTTTGGTGTTATCAGCACCACCCTCTAACCAACTGAGCTAACCGGCCACCCCTACTTATTTTGATTTTAACATTTAAGTTAATATGGCTTTTTGGTTTTAGATCATTTAAAAAAATGTTCTTGCTTGTCATAAAATTCCCATATTTATCAGTATCAGAAATAGCGTTTTATTCAAAGCCAGATAGAACTGGTTTCAAATTCTGGAGCTTTTCCTTAACAGTTGTGTGACCTGGAAAGAGACGAATTATCTTTGTCTCTCAGTTCTTTATCCATAAACTGGGACTAATGCCACATACACATTTTTGGAAACAGCAAATAAGACAATGTATGGAAAATGCCTAACTCTCTTCTTGAGCACATGGAAAGGTTCACAATTCTGTTTTTCTCTCCTTCCCTTTCTCATTGCTCTCATTCTCCTTCCTATCTCCCCAAATGCCAGCTTTTTTTCTAAAACAAATAATAACTGGAAAGCAAAATTGCCACAAAATTCAGAGAAAGATCAAGTAATTACATTGTACTGATATTTCGATCTCAATAAAATCCCTGACTCCTTGAGAAGAGTTTCAGCTATTTTGGCAAGAATTCAAATACCCAAAGCTTTTCCTGTCTCAGGTAATAGCCTTTACAAAACAACAATTTTAAGGAACAAAATGCTAAAACATGTCTTTGTGTATGCCTGAGCAATACAGTTAATGTTAGGGCTTTGCATTTCAGGGACAAAATAAACTTTGCAAGTCTCAGCTCAGACCATGATGACACTCCCAACTACTCACTGCCCAACAAATTTGCTTTGCCAGGTTCTAAACAGGAGAGCAAATATGTGTTCTGCTTAGCTATGGGATAACCTTCCCTCTGACCTAGAGATAGCGGTGGAATTACGGTCTAAAGCCATCTTAAATACCTCTCAATCCCTTGATGCATTTGGCATGGCATGTTTATTGAATCCGATGTTATCCCAGTGTTAATGGTTTTGTTTCCATCCTAGTGGTTCAAAGCCTTTAGTGTGAACTTGTTTATTATAATGTATCCGTGATAAGTTTTGTAGGGAACTGCTCCTTAAAGTAAGGAAGACCTGGGCCCAATAATGACATTACCAATCTACTATTTTAAACTCTCATTCAGACATTTTCTTATGTAATACTGACAGTAAGTCCTTCACCATCACTGGAGATTAAAAAGCCCTTGAAGGTATATTACGTAACCTTTATTTCTAGAAAATTTCTGTTCCTGTCTGGGGGAAAGAGCAGAATTATTTAAAGAAAAGTTACAGCTGAGTCAGGGAATGGAAGAAAAATCTGACTGAGCTGTATTAGTAATGGTTATCGGAAGAAACTGAGGATAGAAAGGAAAGAAAGGTGGGAACATAATAACAGGATAAGAATAGTTGAATTATTTTGCAATTCAGGTTGGGGTTAGGGAGAATGCTGAGGAAATATATGCTTCCTCTCTGGAAGACATTTGTCTTCAGGGGGATGAAGCTAACTTTGCCATGCAGAATACCCTTGTCCAAAATGGAATTACCAAGGATATTACTAAGGCTGATTATATAACTGAAGTTATTTCTATGTATCTCCACTCCCTACAAACATGTTTTTTCTCCCGTGTTACTCACAAGGGTGAGTAGAGCTTGTATCCCCACTGGTCCCCAAACCAGATATCTGGAGACATCTCTGAACTGTCTCCCTCTTCTTCTACATCTTGCCATCATCAGATTTTGTGGGTGCTAACTCCCAGAATATTTACACCATCCATCTTCTCTATGAGCAGCTTCACAGCAACTAACCTGGACCTGGACACCACTACATCTTGACTAAATTATCGCAGAAGACTTCTAAGTTGCATGCTGCTTCTATCCCAACCAGCTCTGCTATGGACACTCAAGACGGAGCAGCCCTATTTAGTACAAATATATTCACACCATTTCCTTACTTAAAACCTTTCAATACCTTCCTATTATCTCAGAATAAAATCAGATATCTTTAACATAAGTCTGTACTATCTGACTAAGATTTTCCACCCTCATCATCAACCTTTATAGGATTCACGCTATATTAAATTTCTTTCAGGTCTTTGATTTCACCATGAGCTTCCATTTCTCTAGGTCTTTTTACATGCTTTCTTCTCTGCCTGAAAAAATTACTCCCTTAGCTCTTAGCTCAGTCATCAACCTCTCAGGAAAACATTCTTGACCACACCAAATCTGGTCCGTTATTCCTTTCAGGTGTTCTCACATTATCCTGTATTTCCCATAATCAATAGATAATGGACTATTTTCTATATTGGGAATTTATTCATCTGTATTTTATATTGACTAATAAATGTTTCAAGAAAAGAAGCTAAGTTGATTAGCTATTATTATATCTTCAACAATTAGAACAGTATCTGGCATAGAGTAAAGGGTCAATAATTATTAATGAGATGAATGACTGAGCGAATCCTGCGTACTAGGCTCACAGTATGAGAAACTGTGCTTATACTCATATGGAAATTTCTTTGTTTATCATGGACTAAGTAGATTATGAATAGGTAACTTAAAACTTTTTTTTTAAACATTCAAACTTTTAGATCACTTTGTTGCTGTCCCTATGTGAGGATCTAAGTTAACAAAATAATCACCTCACCAGGTGATCTGATCATAACTTTCTAAGGAGGCAGATCCTTGGAAAACATATTGGCACATCTTTTATTTTTATTTTTCTGTTTAACTGCCATAGGATCACTCTCTCCTTTCTCACATATGAGTCTACAGCCTGGTTAACTGTAACTTACTACACTAAGATGGACCAGGGAGATATAAAACACAGTCTACTTATCACTGAGAAAGAATTCATGTATCACGGGAATTTCCACTTTCTAAAAAACAAAAGTTTATCCTAGCTAAATAACCAGGGCAAAGGGATTATCATGACTAGACAGAGGAAAGTTTTGTGACCTGAAGTTCTTTGACAGATGAATAAAATTATGCCAAAAGTTAGATATTTAAGAAGAAAAGCAAATAAAAAAGACACTTGAGTTTGGAGTCTAAGGCTGGATTATCAACATGACAGAAACAATCATAATACTTTGATCAAGACATTTTAATTTTTGCTTTACCTACCTGTAAAATGGGGCTCTTTGCCTCACCTTTCTTAACCCATAGAGTTTTGTAAAGCTCCAAAGTGATAATGTTGACTTAAAAATATCCAAGTACTAAAGACTGATGGTACCTAACAGAACTCTTAGAGGAAAACTCCACAATAGAATTCTATGAGCCCCCTACTATGAAGGTTATGCTGTCCTTTTGTCTCCTCCCAGAAGTAACTGCATTCTGGGAAATTAGAAACAGTAATATGCTTTTATTTCTGGTGGCATATAAAGTGCCTAGAAAATAATGTGTGCTCAATAAATGTCCGTCGAACAATAATATATATATATATATATATATATATATATATATATATATATGAGTTTATATGTATACTTTTCCTGATGTAGAAATATCAACTAATATTTTTGAGAACAAATATCAAAATTAAATAGAGTGCATTTCAAGGAAGAGGAGAAGGGAGCTGCTTTATCATAGCTTGGCACTCTATTTCATTTATGCTAATAACTTGAGATATTTTGTTCCATTTGAACCTCTCACTTCTGCAAGGAAGTTGGCACCATTTTACTGAGGCTCAGAGAGGTGAAAGAGACTTTTTTACAACTAATAAGTGAGAGAGCAGAATTGAAAAACAAGTTCGCTGCTTCCAAATTCCATTTTCTATCCAATTTCAATTACTGATGGAGGTAGGATTTCCAGGCAAGAATATTTTCTGTGGCTTCCTCTTCAAGATTCTGTACCTACTTCATTTCCAAAAAGCAAGTAGCCCTCATAATAGCAATCTATAGCTAAGGACCATTTTAATAACTTCCTACTAGAAAGAATAGTGAATCACAGTTTGGTCAGAAATCGGAGGGCAAACTGGTTCCTTGCTGCAGCACATCTCCTTAATGCATATGGGATATCAATCAAAATCTCTCTGATGACTCAGTGGGGGAAGAACAGCAGGAACATCTTCAGCATCCAGCCGGAAGCCTGGTCTGTAGCCTGTTCCAAGCATTATTGAAGAACTGAAAGCTTGCAGGAGGGCACGAGATGGGTCCTGCTAACTCCATACTAAACAACTGTAGCTGGGCTGAGCTCAAACTTCCCAGCCTGTTCTGATGCCCTGCATTCCCAGATCACCCATACAAATTCAGTTAACTCCATTCCCAAACACACAAAACACGTTTGATCTTCACATGCTGCATAAACATCATGTTCATTGTGAGGAACATTTTCTTCCTTGTAAAAAGGGGCAGCAGAAGGCAAACAATAACTCTAAAAGTCCTTTCTCCCTCTAAACGGTATGCAGAAATTAGTTTGTAGGCTAAATATGTCACGCTGATCAGTAACCCAGGTGAAGCATATCTCAATCCCCTCCCCTCTGTGCTCTCTGCCCACAGTGGAGTGTTGTGAGAAGATATTGCAAGACTACTGGATTTGCCTCTAGTCCCAGCCCTGCTATTTCTTTGCCAGAAGCCCGTGGCAAGTGGATGGTCCTCTGAAAGTAATAACATGAAGAAACCACAAAACTGTATACTTTTACCTTGACTCTACTCATCTCTCAAGTCTCAAATTTAATACTATCATTTTATGGATAAAAAAGAAGGTATGTACAAGTTCAGATTAAAAGTAACCTCACCAGGTGATCTGATCATAACTTTCTAAGGAGGCAGGTCATGGTGAGTAGTTGAACCCCAGGGTTATAACGTTTTTCATAGAAGGTTTAAGCCAGCCCTGTCCATTGTTCTAGTGCATCTAGGTTAACACACCTTTGAAATGCTGGAAGGAATTTTCCGGGGGTCTTTTCCAGACCCCCAGAAAAAAACTCAACCACCCTCAAGAGAGCACTCAGTCTTGTTTACTGTCCTGTAATCCAGTCCCTGCCTTCTCCCACCTTCGCGTAATCTTCCTTACTTCCCTCCTTAATTCCAAATGTATAAAAAGAACTGCAAAACTGTCATTTTCTGGAGCATTTCAGATCTTGCCTCCCAACAGTGTTGTCAGTTTAGTGCAAATAAAACTGTAAGGAATTCTCTACAGGTTTGGACATTCTTACATGAACGGTCTTTTGAATATACATTCTATGTTGAAGGAAGTTTTCTTACCTATTTTTCTATTTGCCAGGGCCTATATGGTATAGGACCTGCCTTATACTAGTCCCTTTATTAATATTTGTTGAATAGATTAATGTGAGGTGATCCTTGACTTCGTAGGATGACCACCTTCTCCCGGTGACAACCTTTTATTTGATATTTGTCTCTGATAGAGTATTGACAGCACTGAACAACCTATACTTGCTTAGATATTTGATCCCCTATTAGACTGAGATCTCATTTATCTTTGTACCTCCCGTGCCTAGGACTCTATATGGCTGTGGCTTTACATAAATATATCCTTGTGAACTGTGTGATTTTGTGATCATTAAAAGCAAGTCCTTCCATTTTCAAGTCTTTGCTTTTAAAGGAGTTTATTCTGATATTCTTCAAACTTGTCTTGTTATCCATTTATAACACCTAGTAGCAAATACGTATTGAATTCCTATCATAATAAACATAATAGTAAACACTCATACCGTGTTTATTATGTGCCTGATACTGTTTTTATCTACCTATCTATCACCTATTTTATACATAAATAGAATAGATATTCATAATATATTCATAATATATATTTTGTAATGTGTATTATATAACATATATATTTTGTTATACATGTTCATAATTATATTTATAATATATACTTTGTAATATATATTATATATAACATATTTACATACACAAATTATACCTTTAACTTCTCTTTGTACCTACAGGTGACTATTATTACTCTTTTCACTTTCTAAATCAGAAAACAGAAGCACACAGAAGTAAAGAAATTTATCTGAGATCATACAGATAGTAAATGCCAGAAGCAGGGTTATAAAGACAGGTACTGTAGTGCCCACGTCCATGATGCCTTTGATCGTTACTCGACATTACCTCTCTCTGGGATAGGCATTTATGTATGCTTTCAAATGATTCCCTGTAATAATTCTATAATACTGTTACTACTATCTTTCTTTAACCAATGAGGAAATAGAGACTCAGGAAAAGTAGGTAACTCACTCTCAAACCTCATGTCTAGTAACTATCCACAGTTTAAGAATTTGCTTGACTACATCTTTTAATTCCATGTCTGATACTTATTCTATGCTACAGCACAAAATTTAATTACTTATTATTTGTTTCACATCTTTGGGTCTATTTCTTCCAACTGTAGTTTAAACCTTGTATAGATAAATTGTATATATTAGTATATCTTCCTCAACATGGATCACAATTCCTGGCATATAAAATTAAAATTAATTGGTCCCCTATTAATTAATATTAAATGGGACCTACAGAAGTAATTATGAGTCTTTGTATGTCAAGTACTGGAATGTGAGTCAATTACAAATATGAATATATGGGCTACGTGAAGAAATTTTTAGATAAAATGTAATTAGAAAGTTAAAAAAAATTTATGGCTCTGGGTTATTCACACAGCATGAAAATGAGAAATTTTGTGAGTAAAACACAAGAAGAAATATAAAGAAAAACTTTATGTAACTTTTTTCACATAGATTCTCAGTCTATGAAATGAGGATAATTTAAATGTTAAAAAGAAGAATCAAATTTTTCACTGAGCAACCCATACAAAACAAAGCGTTAGACAAATATACATTACACATTAGAAACTTAAGCCATCTAATCTTTGCTATGTGGATTTTTTCCTTTTTATTATTAAAGTTTATTGGGGTGACAATGGTTAGTAAAGTTACATAGGTTTCAAGTGTACAATTCTGTAATATATCATCTATATATAGCATTGTGTGTTAACCACCCAGTCAGTTCTCCTTCCATCACCATATGTTTGAACACATTTACCCATAAACCAGCAGCATCAGTATAACTTTGAAGCTTGTAAGAATTACAGAAACTCTGACACCATCTTAGACCTATGAAATCAGAATCCACAATTTAAAGAAAATATTCAGGTGATTCACAGGCACATTAAAGTTTGAGAAGCACTAGTCTGACATTCAAGATAATTTATCCTTCAGTTTCAAACAACTTTTCCAGTTGTCCAAACTCTACAAACTTCCATCAGTTTGTTCAGTCTTTCTTTTGTTTCTTAGCATACATTTGGTATTAACAAGGATGTGTGTGCATATATATATATATATATATATATATATATATATATATATATACATATATATATATTTTTTTTCTTATTGTGGTAAGAACACAAGTACCTTATACCTAGGACTATATAGTGTTCTTATTTTATATTTCCCTAGAATGAGCTACATAGTTCTTTAATGAGTTTTTAAAAATTAATTTCTGATTAAACTCATTAGCTTACTATTTTATATTGGGCATCACAAGTCATCTGTCTTGTACTCAAATGGAAAGCTCAGTGAAGGGAGTGAACTAGATGATTTTTGAGGTCTCTTTTGGTTTTGATTGTTTGGGTTGTATAGTTATTCTATTTCCCATTATAAAAACCAAGGCACAAAAATCAGACACATACGAATATAATAATATTCTCGAAACCAGAACCACCTTGGAATATACAATCATAGCACATGATGTCACAACTCCCAGAAGGGAGCAGAAAGTCACCATATGTGCCAAGGCTGATATAAAACTTGACCATGATTTCTTTCTACCAGTAGGAATCCATACCTGGTATGAGCAATCATTATATAAGCAGGGGCACAGACATGACATTTCATTTATTTATTTATTTGTTTGTTTGTTTGTTTGTTTGTTCGTTTGTTCATTCATTCATTTGTTCGTTGGTTCATTTGTTTGTTTTTTGGTTTGTTTTTTGTTTTGTTTTGTTTTGTTTTTTAAAATCATGCTGTTGGTCTTTGTTTCCTACCTTATTTTAATCCAAATGAACAACGCAATACATGGACTTAAGGAATCTTTAGAACCCCTGAAATGTTCATTAGCATTTATAGTTAACCACACAATAAGCTGTCTGTGCCTACCACAAGCCAAGAACTTCAGGCTTTGTGTGAGTGTCACCGTGCTTCATAAGACACAGCCCCTATTGATGAACTAATTATGGCTTCTCCAATATCCCTTATTTCAAACATCCTTTTCTTGTGTTCCTCAATGGCAAGTAAGTGCCTCAAACATAACCTTCTAAAATCAAACTAGTGATTGCTGCATTTCCCTAAAACCCACACTATCGCAAAACAGAAACAAATAATTCTGAATTTCTCTTGTGTTTTCTTTAATGAATGATAACTTCATGAACAATCTCAACCTAAGTCAGAAGCATCAGACTTTATAGTGGTGAGGACTGGGGAAGGCCTGGCTTCCACCGGGAAGACAGCTGTGGAAATGGAAGCCAGACACCAGCCTCCATGAGAGGGTGTTTGTCTCTGCTTAGCTAAATGATTAGTCTTTTTGATAACAGCGATGCCAGTTTCCATATCTACCTAACTCCAAAACATGTTATTTTTTGTCCACCGTGCTAAACTACGCTATGTAAAAATAAAACTAGACTTGAAATAATCTTTAAATAGCTCAATCTTCATCATCTTCCTGACACTCAGCATTGTTTCAGTATAATATGGGTTTGAAATTGGAAAAAATATAATTAATAGTATCTTCTATTAAATAAAAAGGATCAGTGATGGTAATCAAAGAGATTTATATAGAGTTACGTACGTTATGCACTTATCAATGATGCTTTTAAAGCCAAAGTAAATTTCAATAAATAGTAGCAACGAAGGAAGAGAAAATCAAAGAAGCAGTTCTGTAAATAGTGTGAACCGCATTCATCAAAAAATTGTATTTTCTAAAATGTTGCTCTTTGTTCAATAGATAAGGCAAAAAATTTGCAGAGAAAACATTCATTTAAAGGGATAGTCATATATATTGAAGCAAAAAGTGTGGTTGGTTCGGTATATATCTTGAATAGAGGTAGGTGCTGGTGATGTGAAAAAAATAATGTATATTGCCATTTTTCCCCCTAAGCTGGACTATAATTCTCTTTATTTTCATAGGGGATGAGTGCTATCCTGTGAATACCCGCGGGGCCGTTTCTTATGTGTGGGCCAAGTATCAACTCATCTTTCAGTTTTCTCTCTTAAGACCAAAGTACTGCCTTTTTTTTCCTTCTTTTAGAGATTTTCCCATTTTTCTTGAAGTGGGAATATGGACATATGTAGGAATTCCCAGTTATCACACAACTTGGGTATCAAGTATTGCACTTGATGTATGTTTATTTATTCTTAAATGAATCCTGGAAAGGCGTATATTCTCATCTGCTATTCACAGGTTTACATTAGGTAATTCATACAAAATGATTAATGTGAATTCTGGTACAAAGTACTGAAAACCATCAGCTGCAATAATTTGCTACTATTTTTTTTTTTCTGTATAGAGATGAGAAAAATGACTTACACTGGTGAGATCACACAGCTGACTCTGGATTGAAAATAAAATCTGTCTGCCCCTTTGGCTAAGATTTTCCTACCATAACAAAGCTAATTGTTTTGATTGTTCTGATCTCAGTTTTTCCAAATAGTTATAATTGGAAGATATCAGAGAGTTCACAAATTAAATATAAAACATAATTTGCAACACTTACTTATTTGAAAAAAGTGTCATAGAATGGAATACTTAAGTAATGAAAAGGTGAGCTGTATATCCTGTGGTTTGACTTTTTTTAAGCATTTCATACATTGGAGTGGAGAAAGATACACTCAATTTCTAATATTTATTTTCTCTAATTTGACCATAGAATTACTGTGAATATAATGAACCTATATAGCCATATTGAATGAATTTCAAAGCAAAGCATATTACTGTATTGTATTTGTTTCCTATAGTTGTAGTAATAAATTACCACAGACTTAGAGGCTTAATACAATACAAATGTATTCTGTTAAATATCTGGAGGTCAAATATCTAAAATCAAGGTTTTAGCAGGGTGGTATTTCTTCTGAAGGTCTTAGGGGAGAATATGTTTCCTTATCTTCTCTAGCGTCTAGAAGCTCCCTGCATTCCTTGGCTCATGTCCCTATCCCTCATCTTTGAAGCTTATCACTCCAAACTCTGCTTCTAGTGTCCCAACTCCTTCTTCTGACTTCAACCTTCTTGCCTCCTTATTAGGACCTTTGTGATTATACTGAATCCACCTAAATAATCCAGCTTAATCTTTCTATTTCAATGTTCTTAAGTTAATCACATTAGTAAAGTCCTTTTTGCCATGTAAGATAACATTATTTATAGGTTCTAGGGATTAGGATGTAGACATTTGGGGGAGGGGGTGTCGTTATTCTGTCAATCACACATACTGAATAAATTGATAGCAGCAAGTTATAAGAGAAACAGCCTTCAGTCACCTCCAGGAAGGAGGCTCTGAGGTACTGAGTTTCCATTTTTGAGGATTACTGGATGTACTCTTGAAAATTATATTTGTGAAGGAGTGGAGAAAAGCAGAAATAACAGAGGGGGACGTTAAACTGTGATGCAGTTGCAACAGAGCCTTCAACTAATCCTAAAAGAGTTTGGGAGACGCTCAGGCCCTTTGCTAAATACCGAATCAAAGAAAAGACGTTGGATCTCCGTATATCCCACAATGACCAGTCATTGGATGGAGGCTGCTCCCAGAAAGAGTTGGTGAATTTGGGCAAAGCATCATTCCTCAGCAGACAGAAATTCCCAGATTACCAGCCATAAACCATCAACCATCCAGGAAAATGGGGACTTGAGTGTCTTAGCCCTTAAGTTGGATCTGGGTTGTACACCACAGTGTCCACTTTATATTGTAAGTTCATCCCATACAGGAATAGTTCCTCTAGGATTCTTGTTGGTATATTTTTCTTGGGCTTTACCTTAGAATTTTTTTTTGTTTTTATCTTCCAATTTTCTTCCAAGCACCTGAACAACCAATAAAGCCATTTTCTATTGCTCCAGATTCCATATGTACTCTTTGTGTCATTAGTTCTTCTGAATAAAGTGAACAACCAGGTATGTCTCCACCAGCTCTTCTTATAAGGACATTTTCAGGGCCATTCATGACTGGAGCAATAGTGGAGCAACAGTCTTATTTTCTGGCTTGCACTCACATACTGAGATGTCCCAAGTGAAAAAAAAAAAAAAATGTGTCCTTTTTTCTCCTCTGTGAGCTGGTCACAAGAGACAACCCCCAAGTCCCACATGAAACCACAGATGTAACATGAGATAATTGCACCTACTCGCGTTAGACTAAGTGCCATCACCAGACCTCTATTCCTTGACGAGCCCATTATCTCCATTACAATCAGAACATCCAGGGTTATGATAGAATTTCTCATCATTTAAGCTGCTCCACAGGGAAGAGCCACCAATGGGCTTCCCAGTGTTGGTGATTCCTCATTAATTAAGACATTCCTCATTTCTTTGCTAAATACCTTGTCCTCCAGGCCCTCCTTTGTTGTCTTCTGGCCTTATGTACTGTATTCACTCTAGTATGCCCATGGCTCTGAGCCATCTGGTCGCTTTTTACACCATATATTGCGGCATTTCTATTTCATTTGTCTTTCCTCCAAGTTCCCAAGAGCATTCATAGCTTCCTAGACCAATGCTTACCTCCAAGAGCCCTTGTCAAAGTGTTAAATCCTGTATCATGAGAGGATGCTCCTATATTCATAAAGTGTTTCCTTATCTAAACTAATATTTCATCCTTCCCTGGTGGAACATCTCTATAGAGACGTCAACACCTACACAGATTCCTACCTATACTAGGATTCATCCAGTCTCCTAGCTCCTAGTAGGACAGGTTGGCTAGACATTTGGGCTCTTCGGATGCATAATGACTTTCTTCCTATAGAAACAATATCTTTCTAGTCAGATTAGATTTTAATTTGATCCTAGTTGTTTGTTGGCGTGGCAGCCAGGAGGGAAGGTAGGGGTAGATACTGAAGTGTGTGCTGATTTTCTGCATTTCTCATTGCTTGAAGATCTCTGCATTATCTTCAAGCAATGAGAAAACACTCACCTCTAAGAGAAAGGGTCGGGGCTCTTCTGCAGGCCCAGAAGTTTCAGTGGAATGTGGAAATTTAAAGTTTGTAAGTACATTAACGCAGATGTTCTCATTCTAAATTTCAGAATCCCACTTCCCCCTTTTCCAGGTCCTGACCTTGGTATAGCAAGAAGACTTGATGGCTTTGAGAATTTAATTATTTTTGCAGTTCGAGGACCCATATAATTGAGTCCTGGACACGATCCTCAACTTTTTCTGCTCTCCAGGTGCAGGACATAAGAATATCTTTACATGTTGCCAAGGAGGCTCTCTCTGGCTTTTACAATTTGCCTATAGTTGGTGGTTAAAAATCTCTAGTCATTTACTAGCTTTTCAAAAATATCAATAGCATTGAGCAGGAGCCATGCAATCACATCGTCTTTATAACTGCTACTCTCTCAAACCTTCCAAACACGCAAGTTATTTTACCAGTCAGCGCATTACCTTTCATGGGATTCCATCATGGTTCAGCACCAGAGTGTTTTAACAATGCCAGGGGCTGTAAGCACTCTATCGCTGCCTGGAGGGTGACCAACTCCAAAACCCCATTTTAGAGTCTGATTTCTAGGACCATTTCAAGTACCAATGATGCTAAATTTCATTTTCCAGGAAATAGACTAGTAGGCAGATAATTGCATGGAGGAGGTTTATTGGAGAGTGTTTATGAAAATATACACGTACTTGAATGGGAGGTGCAGAAGCAAGTTTGGCAGAAGTAAGAAGTTGAACTGAGATGTTATAACAGAATCCTCAGCACATCTTACGGGAAATCTTGAGCGAGAATAGCCCTTCAAAGTTGCCTTGAATTCAGGCAAGGAGGAGAGACTTTTGTGTTTCCCATATCAACCAGTTACTGAGTGTGGGCTTCCCCCAGGAAGTGACATAACCTTAGTGAAGACAACTCACTTCAAATGAAGGCACTTCTTGGAGAAGTACTTAGACGTGAGATTTGAGCACCCGATGCTCCTGGCAGCCCATTCATTAGGAAGGTGGGATAATGCCTCAATAAATATCTCTGCTCTAAACGGGGGATCTGGGCAGCATAACATAGCACCCTCGAGGGGAACAAAGAGATAGAAATCCTACCTGGTACTTCCAATTAAGTTATTTTGTATGTTGGAAAAATCATAGACTTTAGAAGGACATAGGTAGACACCGAATTTTCACCACGAAGTTAGCACTTTTAATTTTTTTTTAATTAATTTTATTGGGGTGACAATTGTTAGTAAATTTACATAGATTGAAGTTGTGGTACATATACACAATGGAATACTATTCGGCGTTAAGGAAAGATGATATAGGAGCATTTGTGACAACATGGATGGATCTCGAGAGAATAATGCTAAGTGAAATAAGTCAGACAGAAAAAGCAGAGAACCCTGTGATTTCACTGATATGTGGTATATAAACCAAAAAGAACAAGACAAACAAATGAGAAACAAAAACTCATAGACACTTTTAATTTTTATTATCAAAGTAAGGAAATAACATTTAAAAATAACTTCATTTATTTTCTTTATACTGTGAACACATTCTTCTAAATTTATGTATCAAATATATAATGAGTATCTACTGGGAACTCTGCTATGTCAGGGAGACTAAAATGATCAAGACCTAAACTTTGTTTGGAAAGACTTTCTAGTTTCATATCGTAGTTCCATATAACTAACCTTATTATGTGAATGTTGTAGGTCAAAACCACATCCTTTTTTTCTGAGGATTAGACCTATGTTAGCTATTGTAAATATATCCCAATGTAAATATTTCCTTTCAGAAGATAAATTTTCCCATTGTTTTCAAGAAGTAAGAAAATTAATTCGTACATTGGAAAATTAACGTCATTTTAAACTCTAAAATATTAAAACAAAAAACTACAGGACAAGAAATAAACGAGGCATTTCTTCCATGTCCTAGGTTTATTTTAAAGATCAGAAAGGTAAGGCAAAGAGCTCTTGAGAAAGGGATAATAGCCTGCCCACACCTAATATTGGTAATGATATGTAAAATGCCTTTTGACTATCAAATTCTTAAGGTATTAGAATAGAGAGTAACTATATTTTATGTGTGCGATCTCTGGTTAGTGGCACGCTTATTAAATCATTCACTGCTAGATTTTACGTTCATTAGGGCAGGGATCACATTTATCTTGTTCACTTCTGTGTCTCAGGCATAGCACCTCTCAGATAACAGGCATCCAACACAGGATTTGAACAAAGAATTTATGGTGCATCAGAATCAAAGAGAACTACAAACCTTATGTTTTAGTATGAATTCTTTTTCTGTTAACTCTTCATGTTCCCCCAAACCTGTCTCATATATGGCATACTCAGTGTTACCTTCTAGAGTGAATATTAATATTCTTGCAACCCCATAGTAAGATAAAATATGACATTCATGTCTTAAGCACTAATAAAGTTCATTATTTTTTCCAAAATACTTTAGAATAAACAAGTCAACTGAGGCACCCTACTTGTCAGACTGACCAAAATACAGAGACTTTGGTATGTAGCTAATGCTTAATTAATATTTTGATATTTTGAATGATTCCTCCAGCTGAAGAGGCAAGGAAAATTAAGACAAGAGAATAGAGTGAAGAGGAGTACGCTAATGTAGAAGAATCAGTATCAAGCTAATAAGTATAATACTCAGACCCACCTTTGTCAAACAGACACCCCATTCAAGAAAGACGTTTGGGAAAAGATAGTATGTCCTAAACGGGGCTATAGTTTCATGAACAAGAAAAAAAGGTAACCAGGCATGGTGAAATGAGGTTCCACACCAAAAGAGTTTAGAGAGAAGCTCCACAAACTCACTTGCCTTTTACAAAATGGGAATATCCCCATAGGATTTTCACAGTGCCTTTATCAAATAGTCATAGAAAGCCAAAAGCCAAAATGTACTCTGTAAATAGAGCCAGCGTGAACACAGAATACTTACTTGGACAAGGTACAGACATAAGAATCCAAGGATATAAAGCCAGAAGATCTGTGTTAAAACTCTGGCCCTCTGTTTGCTGGCTTGTAACTGGGGCAAGAAGAACAGCATCTCTGTGCCTCATCGTCCTCATCTCTAAAGTGGAATGAGCCATAGAGTCAGAATTATAAGATTATTGTAAAGATTCAAAGGGATTAAGGGATCCAAAAGCACTCTGAAAATCGTATATGGCTAACATATATATATATATATATATATATATATATATATATATATATATATATATATATATATATATATATATAATTCTTATTATGGCAGTGATTTAAAATTTGCTCCAGGCTGGTGAGGTCACAACTTCAGTGGCAATGGCTCAGAATTAAACATAGGCCTGGCAAATGGAAATACAAGTATTTCAAGTAGAATGGAATCTATGCTATGTAAAAAGGGAGAAAAGCTCTCATGCTTTTGAAGTTTAAATCCACCACGTGGTCTGGACATTCTTTCTGCAGTGAACTTTTTCTCTGTATTTATTATATGTCTGGTGATTTCAAACTAACAATAATTACAAAGCTTTGGGTAAAGAAGAGCCCTATCGTATTGTTATATGACAACAGATATGCTTTAGTCCAAAGTAGCTGAACACATTAATGCAATAAAATACAATTATGCTTCTAAATTATTCCTTGAATTATTGATGCAATATTGACTCATTTAGTATCTCTCAAAAAAAAAATGGGCAGAATATACACTTACAGGTTAATATGCCCTACCAAGGGAAGAAATGCACAGCAGCTAAATCCATAAATTCAGTAATTTTATAACCCTATGTTTTATTAAAATCCATTAGGTTCCTTAAGAGGAACAAGGTCAAGGAAAAAAAAAAAGCTATTGAAACAAGAGTTTAAACAAATTTAAACAGATACAAAAACAATGCTGATTATGTAAATTTGTCAATTTAATTACCAACATCCATATTCCGTTAATTCTCTGTAATGCTAAGCTGTGGTTAAACAATAGCAACTGTGGTTAATAGTGTATGGACTCTTTGGCCCCAATTATCTATCTCTACAAGGACCGGCTTTGTTTTTACTGGAAAATTTGCTACATTTACTATGTTTCTGAGATATGCAGACAACCCAGAGGTGCATTTAAACAACAGTGAGCCCAAGGGCCATTTTGTACATACAGTATACAATTGGTAAATGCTTGTTTGTTTTTTAATTATAGAAGACACTACGTTCTTCGTTTTAAAAGTGCATATATTATTTATGTTTGCATATTTCTTCATAGCTACTTAGCACCTTCCAAACAGAGCCCATCTCTGAACTTCTTTGTGAATTAAAATGCACTAAATTTACAGACAAATTAATGTGTACCAAAATTACTTAAAACATTCAAATTCTCAGTTATCAAAGAAAGGCAAAAAAAAATAAGACTATCAGTATGGCAGTAGCCTAAATAGCCAGCTAAACACAATTTTTATATCATATTTAAATATGATAAATACTGCTACAAAGAGTAGCACAGAATATGCTCAAACAAGTTCACTTTTGACCAAATATCATTCTTTGGATAAGTCACCACATAAAGAGGTTCTGAGACTTAGTAGCTTTCTGCAAAAATGTTGAACTTGACTGAGTTTTCAAGTAATTACTCAGAGTAAACAAGAGCCTTCTGAGTTCTTAGAGGTACAGGCAGATGTTTGGTGTTTCTGACATTTCATGTGGATGCCTAAAACTTGCATTGAATTTTTAGGACTTGCTGTTAATCTTTATCTTTACTATTTTTAAAGGGAGCATACTTTGGCCATACATTATTGACTAAATGAGTCATTAAACGGGAAGCGATAAAGAAAATTGTATGTTTCCTTCAGAGTACGTGTTCTGCATTCCATTGAATGGCACCTTAAAATAGCAGAGTTGGAATGCAAATAAAGTGGAAACAAGTGCAGATTTATTTTTTTTTAAGGAAGTAATTCGTTAAATAATTTTGTCATCCCCAGGTTCTGCCAATGTAAGAAGTGTTTTAAATAAGAAGTGTCTTAAATAATGACAATGTAAGAAGGAGGATTGAGAATTATGCAGTGCTGTGAATATGTAGCATGCAGTCTGATGGAAGAAAACTCTGACTTCCTTCATCATCTTGAGATCTTCTAGGCAATGTGAGCACCATCTTCTGAGTCTGATGTCTAATGAAAGGTTCTGCATACCTTAAACGCCTATGCTACATATTGTATACACTCTTACTTTTCATCTGGAGGATTATACCTAATCAATCATAAAATAGGGGTTTGAGGTGCTATCTCTAAATTGTGAAAGCCACATTCCCCTCATCTCTCTTGTACCCCCTTCGTCCCTCTGCCATGACCAGTCAAATCCCAGTTTATTTAGAGCTCTTGACCATCATCATCATCCTTGGAAATAAGTCACTTCTTTATCAAGGCTACCTCTGTATCTGGTACATCCACTTTTGCACTTATCACACGAGAATGTAATGTATTTGTGGTGTACTTGTCACCCCTAATAGACTGTAAACTTTTCATAGAAAGGAACTCTGTCTTATATATAACTTTGTATCTCTAGCACCAAGCATGAGCCTTGGCATATAGTAAATTCTTAACAATTGGTTGCTATTATTTTCCAAGCTTCAATAAATATTTGTTATTGAAAAATTTCTGTTATACAGCTGCTCGTGTGAATCCTGATTCCTCAGCTGACTAAACAAGAGGCCTAAGGTTGATCATGCTTCTAGGCTAAAATTATAGGTCAAGTGTGATAGAAAAATCAAAGGAACTGAGAGAGGAGCATTTATGAAGATGAAGTCAAGGAGGAAGTTCACCTTAGGAACTTCAGGCTGGAGAGTCCTGTCTGGAAGTTTCTTCCCTGATCTTGACATATCTGGATATATTTTATCATTTAGATCTCAGTGTATCTCTTAGGAGACGTCTCTTCCTTAAGTGCCTAATCTAAGCACTTTATCATGTAACCTTATTTTAATTCCCTGCATAGTATTAATTATGATCTGATTATTATTTTTACTGATTGTTTTATGTATGTGTTTATTTACTGCCTGTCTATTCCACCTGCTGTAGGATCCGTGAAACAAAGCCACTATTCACTGCTCTTATAGCTAAAATACTGCTTGGCTCATAGCAAAAGCTTAGTAAATATTTATTGAATAATGAATTGATTTAAAAAGCAAATTTCTTATGATTTTTTTTTCCCTTTGGCTAATAGTAAGTTGTTTTCAAATGCTCCCTAAGAATAATTTTCAAAACTCTCAGGTAAAAATATCAGAATTAGGAAGTCAAGAAGAACTTAGAGGTCACTCAAAGTCATCAACCTGGGTGAGAAAGGAAGGGGCAAAAAAAAAAGGAGTTCAAAAGCATCTTCAGAGTAGAGAATGGTAACGCTTCATAGGGGCAATCAATAAAAATCAATGAGGAAATCAATGATAAATTAAACGGCTTCTCCATTAACAGATTTAATAAAGTTATACATATGTGAGGAGACTCTTGTGGCAAAATCAGATGAACATCAAGGTTGTTATATTAATCAAACAAAGAATCCATTAGACTTAAGTGGCTTTCATACCTAGTTCATTACGTAATCAAACCAAAACCTAAGCCTGTGATGCCTCAAGGTTAAAAAATTGAGATTGAAGGACAACCACTCACACACAGCCAACTAGACTTTCTAGTAATGCAACTACTTAAGCTACAGCCAATCAAATAATTCCCTTGCTCTATTTTTGCCTCTTCCCTATATAAATCTTCCCCTTACCTCCTGTCAGTGGAAAGGTTCTGAACACTTCTGGTTTGCTGCTCCCTGATTCAAACTGATTTTTGCACAAATAAACTCTTCATATTTTGAATATGCCTCCGTTGATCTTTTAACAAGGTCATTTTGAATTTGAAATCAAAAGTACAGTATTCATATAGATTTGCAATTATATAAAAGACAGAGAAAATGTCATCAGTTCACCAATCCTGATTCCTTTTCCCCTTTTCTCTCTCGGCCCACAGTACACACTTAGGTACAGTCCTGTGCTCTGAATAGTAGAATGCAGATGGAAGTGTTCACACCTCCAGGCTTGACCTCTAATAACTCTCACAGATCTTCCGCACTTTCTCTCCGGCAGTAAATGCAGCATGTGGTTTGAAGATGCCCCTGCATACAAGGCTACCTACCAAACACCCAATTAGACTGTGAAGTGAAAGAGAAATGAGCTCTGTTAAGTCACTGAAAAGTTGTTATAGCATGTACTGACTGACGTACATAGACTCCTCTTCCCCCACCTCTCTGAACTTTCATCTGCACGATTCAATGAGACTGGTGACCAAGGTGCCATCTCAAAGTTGACTGGCCGAATCGTGGAAATAAGGCTCAAGTCAGGATAATTGAAATCCCAGTGTAAGATTGTTTGGTCTGGAACTAAGGGAAGACTTTCAGGCCCCCCACAATGGTGAGGTGGGACAATGCACATGCTGTGTCTCTGAGACTGAAGTAGACAGACAGAGGCACAAAGACTGAGCATTCTATAAGCATAGGACTCAATGGCTTCATACAGCCCAGGGGTCCAGCCTTTTCCACAATTTTCAGAGATACCCCATTATACTTCCAGTCAGTTCTCTTTTTGGTCTAAGGTGTTTGTATTTCTTTTACTTAAAACCAATAATTCATGTGTCATATAAAGACTTAGTAGAATTACATCTTAACAAATAGAATTATATGGGATTTGTCAAAAACGTGTTTTAAAGTTCTTTGCTTCCAGCATTGCAAGAGTAAGCTTGAACCAGAAAGCACCACTACCCATTCAAAAATGGAGTTTCTCAATAGAAGATAGGACCCATCTGCTACGGAGTGGGAAAAAGGAGAGGGGAAATAATTGGAACTCAACCAATGATGAGGCTGTTCTATGCTCGAGAGGGGTGTCTCAAATTCTAATGTGTGTATGAATCACCGAGAAATTTTGTTTAGATGCAGATGTGGAGTCAGGGGTGGGGAATGAGACTCTATTTAAAGTTCACCCCAGGGATGCTCCTGCTGGTCCACTACCACATTTTGAGTAGTGGGGTTCTAGAGTGGATTGTGTCTCTTGTTGCACCTTCCTTGGGTACGACTCTGAGTAGGGACAACTGGAACAGCTACATATTGCTCCTCAAAAGCTCTAGTGGGACTCAATGTGTGGTTCTCAGACCAGCAGGACTGGTATCATCTGGGTCCTTATCAGAAACGAATATTTGTGAGCTCTGGCTCAATGCACTGAATCAGATGCTCTGGGCATGGGACCCTGGAAATTGTATCTGTAAGCTCTGTAGACAATTATTATTAAAGGTTGCAAATTCTATGGAAAACATGGGCTATGAGCTGACAAAATATATGTCAGTAAACATTACTTTCTTTGGCCTCAGAAGCTATGTTAAGACTAACAGACATGGGCCAACCAAAGACTTTGGGAAAGCCTGGTCAGCCTGAATGGCACTTTCACCATTTATATGTGTTGATATCAGGAGCAAGGCTTATGAGTACGTGGGGCATGGCCCAGCAGGAGGGGCTGGCCCATGTGGTGCAGACCACGGGAGATCCCGATTTCCGTCTGGGCTCCACATGCAAGTCATAGCCTCTCAGAAAAGCAGCTTCCTGATAGACAAATGGAAATGATTACCATTTTTCTCTACCTAACTCTCAGACAAATGGGGAGCGACAAATGTGATGCTTTATGTATTCCTCTTTGACAATCCTAATCATCCGGGTACTTGTTAGTAGTTGATATTTATGTAAAAAGATATTTGAGTCAATTCTAAGGAATTTATTATCTATGGGAGGTATGGGGTGAATTTATCAGACGTAGGGAGATAAAAAATAATTTAAAAAGAAAAATAGTTCAGAAAAAGAAGGCAATGTGGACATAAGTGATCTCAAGTAAGGCTATTTTATACAATAGACAGTGCAGAGCTGAGCCCCAAGATAGAGGCAAAATCTTTAATCGTTGCCTCCTGCTGCGTCCTCACCAACTCATGATGAGCACGAATGGCTGCATTTTGACTGTCACCATGAAAGAGATGCATTCATTTTAATCTCCAACTAAAGATCATGAGGTCCTTGAGAAAGTTTTTTTTTTTTTTTTTTTTTTTTTTTTTTAATATTTGATGAAATTTATTTTCGGTGGATTTACTAAAACTGGATCTATTTAGGAGAAAAGAATGTCATCTTGAGAGTAGGATACAATATAAGAAAAGGTGCTTTGCACAGGGAATATACCTGCCTGCCTATTACTACACCCTTTTATGCCCACACATGGGAAGCTAAAAAGTGGGTACAATCATAAAACAAGGAAGCCAAGAGGAATGATTCATCATTAGCGGTCTTTGGATAACACCTCAATGAAACTAACTAAAAGGAAAGAAAGATCAACTAGCTAAGGAACAGAAAACAGAAAGCGAAAATAATATTTTCTACCTTGTCCTTCTGAGTAATAATACTCACCATCCTTGAGCTTTCAGTTAACTTAAAGTTAATACGTCTTTTCTTCCCCCAGATCACATTGTTCATAGTCCCCCCTCACCCTCTTCGCTGTCCACTCCAATTTAGTCTGTAGAGGGTACGTGATTAAGATACAATTTATGTCCTTCTATGAAATGTTCAGGAAGACAAACAGAGATGGTCCCCAAAATGACCTTTGTTGAATCTCTTGATACCTTTTCCCCAAATGGATATTTTAGCATTTACAAATCACTTCTATTTTCTCTTCGCCTGCCAGATGGGTTTGAATCACTGTGGTGGCTTTCTTTGCCAAACACCATGGTTTTCTAAAGGATCAAATAAAGTTCACAGTGGCTTATCTCAATTTCCCCGGGATAATTCACATTTTAAAATGAAAAAGTCAGAATAAATCAACAGTAGTAGCAGGCAGTTACAGAGGTCTTTATTTAGGCGATTGTCTTGCCTTCTCTAGCAGCTACGAGGCAGCTCTAAAGCAGGGCCACAAGGAGATAGTGGGGGTCGGGTTGGCAGTGAAAAGGCATGATGGAGGTGGTTAACAGGTGAGCAGGTGCAACACATGCCAAAGAAGGCAAATCTGGGAAGGGCCTATAAGGTTATTAATACTCTGCCTGTGGAACAGTTGTTCCAGATGAGCAAACCAGTACAAACTGGAACCAGAATACCCTGCCTAAAAGCTATCTGGCAAACAGATAGCAGAAAATAGACAGACGTCATGATTGTTTTTGTGTTATTATTGTTAATTGTGACAGAATTTTTATTTGTTTATTGAGTGTCTACTATAGTGCTATTGAATTTAGATGCAGATCTCATAATTCACACAATCCATAAATTATGTTAGGAATACGCTCATTTTAAAGACACGAAAACTATGGCTGCAGGAGAATTCAAATATCCCATTGATAATATACAGAACTAGGTTTCAAAATATATCTGTAATAAGACAGCTATTTAATGAAGTTAATATATTTTAAACTGTAGCTTACTACATCACTGCTTTCCTTTAAATTCATACACATATATATGTATATATTTACATATATATACGTATATATGTATATATGTAGCTAGCTAGCTAGCTATCTGAACTTACCTCTGAACTAAAAAGTAAGGGTATGAAGAAATTAATTACCACTGATTATGGTAATATGTAAAAAAAATAAAGAGTGGTGTGATTATAAGTAATTTTCACTATGTGCTTTCAATTGTGTTATAGAATTTTCCTAATTCATAACAAGAACCCTGTTGGTCACATAGGGATATATAACTTTCTTCTATTTTTCTGTCTTGACACTAGGTCAGAGTACATGCAAAGGAGTAAAATGTACGAGCTGGGTCCTGCCACTTGATGGGCAACACCCACTGGGTAACAAGGGAAACAGAAGAAAGAGAACTGCATGACAGGCCCAGGAAAGACATCAAAAAGTATCTCCACGTAGTACAACTCGAGGAGGTATCTCCCATCTCATATTCTAAGTGAATAGCACCCACTAAAGTAATGCCATGTGGATGGTGCACTGGGTTGGTGCAAAACTGTGGCCATGGACAAAGGTAAGACACTTGCAAGAGCTTTTGAAGCAAAACAACTCTGATATATCCCCAGATACCATAGCAAATGGTTTTTAACTCTAAGGCTCACTTGCATAGAAAATGCTGCATGAACTTCCCCAGATTCCGCTAATCATTGCAGATTTAGTTGAAATGTCTCCTTTATGGGGCCTTTCCTGACACTTTCAGTTAGACTCAATAGCACCATCATCTATGCTCCCAAGCTAGTGTGTTTATAACTCTAGATTAGCATGTCAACCTTGAATTACACGGCCTTCTACTCTATAGGGCTATAAATTCTTTGAAGCTGGCAGCTATGTGGGGCTGGTAGACCTTAGAGTCATAGATCTGGGCTGAAATCCTGGATATACCAATTATTAGCTCTTACCTTTCCTGAAACTCTGTCCCTCCATCTTTAAATGGATATAATTTACAATAACTATTTGAGAATTGTTCTAAAATGGCAATGCATCAAAACATTACTGCATAATGTGTATATTAATAGGACTTTTTACCTAAAACTAAAGGATACCACTGGTATAGTGGAATTTCATGTACAGTCTGGAATTAGTTTTCTATTACTATTAAATATCACCCTAGGAGTTGCCTGCAACTGAAATTACTGGTGGTGTTATAATTAAAATTTTCTAAAATTTTCTATATATTAATTTCTATATATTTCATATATTAATTTGTTATATTGCCTTATTTTTTTCAAAACTTACATTGACCTGAAACCTTTTAAATACTACTTCTATTATAAATCTCAGAACAAATCCATTTCACAATAAAATTTTCACATACATGCTCAGTTTCTTATTAAAGCACACTGTAGCCTTTAAAGATACATGTGTAGACCAATAATTAAATTATATACCTGTGCCCAGAAATGAATAGATGGGAGAGAATGCATTCATGGATTACATACACAAACTAACACTCACTTTGATTTTTTTCCCTGCCAATATTTGACTCCCCATCAATATGGAATTGCATGTATTTTTGTACCCTGATAAATATTGACTCAGAAATCTAGTCTTAAGTAACATTGGGACTTCCAAGTTATTTATTATTATTATTATTATTATTATTAGTTTCAGGTTTACAAAGCAATGTAATAGATAGTTACACCTCTCACAAAGTGATAACCCCCTCAATCTATAACCCTTCTGACATTGTACATAGCTGTTACCGTACCATTGACTATACCTAGAGAATATCATGCTAAGTGAAGTAAGTTAGATTGAGAAAGACAAGTACTATATGATCTCGCTTATAGGTGGAATGTAAATAAAAGAATAAATACATAAACAAAATAGAAATAAACTCAGAGATATAGGAAAAAAAACATCTTATGGTTGCTAGATGAAGGGAGAAGGGGAAAGGATTCAACAGTACAAATTAGTAGTCACAATATAGTCATGGGGATATGAAATACAGTATGGGGAATAAAATCAATAATGTAAAGATTATGTGGAAGCCATTTTGCTTTTCTAGGAGCATTTAAAGACTCTTCCTCTGAAGGGATCACTTCATAAAAATCTCTAAGCATATAATCACCTTGACTCAAGCTCACTGAGGGTACAGACACTGCCTTTCATCTCTAGGTGGATATTTCCTAGCTCAGGCCTGGCACATAGAAAGCAGAGTGCGCTTGTAAAGTAAATGGAAGAATGAAAAGTAATGGCCCATCAATCACATCACAGCTATCCACAATCTTACACCCAGGAGGGAGGCAGTGGCAGAAACACTGACTAAAAGTGTGGCAGTTTTCATTGTTACCTCTCCTTTTCTACTTCATGAACTAAAGGCAGTAAAGAAGATCTATTTGGAAGTTCCCTTTTCTAGACCTGCTATCTTCCATTCTAAGTAATCCTTGCAGGTAGGCATGTCCTGAACGGATGTGATGAGCTACTAGACCACAACACATTTAGACTCAGGGTAAACAAATATCCATGTTGTGAAAGAGAGCCATAGCATCAAAAAGAAATGGATGAAAACTCATATTCTACATAATGAAAACAAAAAGCAAATTAATTCCACAACTAGACATGAGAAAACACCTTTGTTTTTACTTTGCTTTAGTAAAGCAAAATTCTATTGCAATATAAACTGGTCTTCATTTCAATTTGATTCCTATAATCCTCCACTCATGTTTTGCAATTATAATGAGACATTTTATATTTAGACATATATATTTAGTACTTTTGGATTTTTTTTTCACCTCATTTTTATTTTGATAAGAAATAAAACAAAATTTACCCTTATGACCAGTTCTGAGGATACAGTTCAGTGGCGTTAAGTTCATTCACACTGCTAGGCAACTATTACCACCATCCTTCTCCAGTTTTTTCATCTTTCCGAACTGAAACATTATACCCATTAAACAATAAATCCCCTTTTGCCCTTCTCTGTAGCCCCTGTTAACCTATGCTACTTTGTGTCTCTATGAATTTGACTACTAGAAATGGCAAATATATGGGGGCTGTAAAAAGATCAGTGATTCCCCGGGGATTAGAGAGAGGGGAGGAAGAGATGAGTAGGCAAAACACAAAGGATTTCTAGAGCAGTAAAACTACTGTATCTGATAGCATAATGGTGGATACGTGACATTATGTTTGTTCAAACCCACAGAATGTACAAAACCAAGACTCCAGTTAGAATGGCTATCATCAACAAGACAAATAGTAACAAGTGCTGTAGAGGCTGTGGAGAAAAAGGAACCCTCATACACTGTTGGTGAGAATGTAGATTGGTGCAGTCACTATGGAAGGCAGTGTGGAGGTTCCTCAAATCCCTCTCCTGGGTATCTATCCAAAAAATCTGAAAACATTTATCTGTAAATATACATGTGCTACAATGTTGCAGCTTTATTTATGGTGGCCAAAACATGGAAACAACCAAAGTGTCCTTTGAGAGATGATTGGATACAGAAGATGCAGTATATATACACAACGGAGTACTACTCTGCTGTAAGAAAAGATGAAATAGTGCAAATTTTGACAACAGAGATGGATCTTGAGATTATTATGCTGAGCGAAATAAGTCACACAGAAAATGTCGAGAACCATATGACTTTTTTTACACTGATATTATCGTGACAAAATTTACATAGCAAAATTTACCATTTTCACTGTTTTTAAGGGTACAGTTCTGTGGCATTAAGTACACTCACACTGTTGTGAAACAATCAGCACCATTCATCTCCAGAACTGTTTTCTCTTCCCAAACTGAACCTCTGTACCCATTAAACACTAACTGTGGGATAAAAACTGAAAGCAACAAAGGAACAAGACATACAAATAAAGAAACTAAAACTCATTGACACAGACAATAGTTTAGTAGTTATCAGAGGGTCATGGGGGAGAAGGGTGGTAGATGAGGGTAAACCGGGTCAAATATATTGTGATGGGAGGAGAACTGAGTCTGGGTGGTGAACACACAATGTGATATATAGGTGATGTATTACAGAATTTTACACTTGAAACCTATGTAATTTTACTAACCATTGTCACCCCAATAAATGTTAATTAAAAAAATAAAGTCTATTTAAAAAAAAGGAAATTCTGACATATGCTACAACATGGACCTTAAAAACATTATGTCTAACAAAACAAGCCAGTCACAAAAAGACAAATAATGTATGACTCCACTATTATGAAGTAACTAAGAGTAGTCAAAATCATAGAGGTGGAAAGTTCTTTTGAATTTTAACTTCGCTCTAATAATTAAACTCAATTTATCATTACGACACAAACATTGTAGGCGACAGTAAAGCGTCATTGATAATGCAATATTTTAATCCTAATATAACTATTCAAATGTATATTTGTTGCATATTGATAGTTATATATTTTGCATATATATAAATTTAAAATACTCTAGTCAAAAAAATTCACATTAAGTTGTTTTGTGCCTTCATTTCAAATCATAAAATATTCTCATAATATTAGTGATAATTATGTATCTAATGTTACACAATTTTCAATTTATATTGAGAAGTATAAATTTAATTTATATTAAAAGTGTAACTTAAAAGGTAATAATTTAATCATTCACTTATTAGTTTTTCTTTTCCCCTATTTATTTTTACTGATAGTAAAGACCGACTCAATCATCTTTAATGTTCACATATTTCCTCCTTATTTTCGGAAATATTCAGACACACATTCTTTTAAAGAGCATTATTCAAAATTTTCAGCTACCACATCATCTTGTTTTACTTCATAGCATTTATCCTATATGAAGTTTTTGTTTCTGGTATGTGTATATGTATGTGCACCTGTCTGTGCATGCGTATTGACTCTCTCCTGTGACTACAATGCTTGCTTATTGAAGTCAAGGATTTTGCCTGTCTTTTACCTATATTTTCAATCACTGTAACCTTGCCAAATATATGTTAGGTATTTATAAAAGTGCAGGAAGTTAGCAAAGTAATAATTGAATGAAAAAAACGAATAGTTGGGGATAGACAGTAGCTATTTCTTCACATTTCAGAGTAATACTTATTTTTTTTATAAATTAAAATTACTATAAAATGTTGAAGTAAAATTTATTATATTATCACTAAAATTATCATAAAAATAATATAATATTAAAAAATACTCCTTATTCCCATTATTCAGAATACTGAGGTTTGCCTCAACTTTATTTCTGCTCCTTTTCATTCAAATTTATATGAAATGTGAGTTAATTAGCATATAATATATACACAAATTAAATATCTAATCATATGTTTCTTCATGTAGTGGATATAGTCACAAAGAAACATTTTGAAGACTGCTCTTATACTAGGTACAAATAGCATTATGCACATCTTATTAAATTTATGGTTTATTTATGATGCATTCAGGAAAATATGCAGAATGCATCATGCTACCTACCAACAAAGCAATGCTAAAATACTAAACATGGACAATGTTATTTATAGAGATTTTAATTGTTGTAGAAAAGTACATATAACCATAAACCCACGTGCTACACTGAAAGCTGGATGAAATAAGAAGGCTTTTAAATGCCTATTTCAAGGTTGACAGTGTCATGCTATTTCAACCAAAATATCATTTTGTGTTCAGGGCGCAATGCAAAGATGCCAATCAAATCATCCACAAAAAAATACATGAGATCTTAGAAATCTAGTCTCTCTAAAATTAGGAACAAAAATATCCCCCAATATCAATATTCCCTATCTGCTGAGAAAGTATTTTTAGAAGTTAAATGACAATTGTTTTCAGTTATTGTTTATACAGTAGAATGATTTGGTTATGTCAAAGGAGTGATTGCTGAAGTCAGACAGACATTCAAATTCCAACTTGGTAATAGAAGCAAGTTATTTATATTTCCAGGCCCCAGGTACCTCATTGCTAAAATAAAATATAGTATCCTTTTCCTCATGAGCTAATTGTGAGGACTAAATGAAAAATATACATTAAGTGCCTAGTAGACTACCTGACACATGATAAGCACTCCATAATTGACAGTCACGTAATGATAAGGAACAATGGAGTCTATTCACAAGGTTCAGTTTATCCAGGGGCTATCAAGAGAAGCCAAGTCACCACACCGTTTGTTTAGGAAGCTGCATATTTGCAAGGCACTTTTTTTTGTTTGTTTTTTGTACTAATACCACTGTAGCTGAAAATAACAATGAGTAAAAAGTTCCAAGCCAAACAAGTATAAAAGGAAAAACAAATTGTTAATTCACCTATTTATATTTTAGAAGCAGTTCCAGCTTCAAATATAGATTAATTAGAGGCTCTAAATCTGGCATTAAGATGGAAAGTGGCTTAGCCCTCCTTCTCTACAGATCGGTAATTCAACATTAGATTTGTTGGTTTCTGATTGGCTGAAGCTAGGGTCACATACCCATTCCTGAACCAGTCATTATGGCCTGTAGCATGGAAGACTCTAATTGGTCCATCTCAACCCACATATCTCGATTAAAGCTTCATGGACTGAGAGCCAAAGAAGAGGGGTGGCGCGCCTCTGTCATGCTCACCTCTGTCAAACCAGGGTGCTACTCCGAGAGGCAGGATAAATAAACATTTTGGTGGGCTAACACAATAGAGTTCTAACCCAGTGACTCAAAGCAATATAATGCAGATGAAACAGGGACTGTCGAACTATATTATAAGATTCAGATCCATAATGAAACACACTTCTGTTTTGTTGAATACTCAATAATCCTTACCAGAAATTCATCTTTAGCATTTAGTAAATTCTACCAGCATTATATTCCCAGAAAAGGCAATCTATTAATACTAAGCATTGCTTCTATAACACTAACCATTCACTTGTTCCTTCTCTTTTCCTGCCTCTGCTCTATCTGTTCTTTATTCCTGCCTCCCTTCAGTTTCTCTTTTCTCTCCCATCTTTTTTTCTCATTTATTGATCACTTAAGCACAAACCTCATATAAATTGATAAAAGACATTGCTATCTTTTTTCAACTTAAGGTTTATTGTCTTTAATGAAATTTATGATCTAGTTGGAAAGATATTATAAAAATATTCTCTACTGTAAAAAACAGTGCCGGATATGACCAACCAAGTATAATTTTGGAGTACAGCAATAATGTTATAATGGAATTAAAATACGGCGTGGGGTCAAACCCCCTGGATTATATTTGCAGTTCTGCCCTTTACCAGCTGTGTGAATTTTGGAAAGTCATCTAAGCAAAAGTAATCAAAACTTTCAACTTTTCATCCATGTAGCAGAGATGATGCCGGCTGCCCCACAGCAATGTTGTGAGGATCAAATGCATGACATACATGAAAGTGCCAACAGCATTCTCTGACACATTACTGGCATCACAGCATTTCTCAATAAATGTTGTGGGTTTTCATAAGAGGGAAAAATATTTCAAGCTGCAGGAGTCAGGGAAGACTTCACTGGGGTGACTTTAAAATTGCTAGAATTGGATAGCACACATGGTAGGCAAAGAATGCTCTGGTATGGGCAGAAGTAAGCAAAACAATGGAAACAAGAATTCTCTCTCTCTCTCTCTCTCTCTCTCTCTCTCTCTCTCTCTCTCTCTCTCTCTCTCTCTCTCTCTCTTTTTAAATAAAAATAGAGAACATTCCAAAATAGTGAGATTTTGTTTGTTTTAGTTGTAGAACTCTTTCCTCAATGAACTTTTTCCTCACTTAATAGATAGAACAGTTACGGGGACCTGCTCTTGTTGAAACAGTTGTGAGATTTTCCTCCCTACAGTACCACACCCCGGCCTCTAAGGAAATCTAGGGCTTCAAAATGTACAGGTTTAAAACAAATGCAGTGCTAATAGAAAACAGGAAAACTGGGCTGGGGATCAAAGACAACATTCCATGAGTGATGACAGACCTAACTTGTAGTTTTGCGAACATATTACCACACTCTCATGTCTCATGCCTTTGTGCTTGAAGACTGTTCTATTGGAACACATCCCTTATGAATTCGCCTGCTTCTTGCCCTTTAAAATTCAGTTCAGGAAAGCCTTTCTTGATGATCTTTGTCTGTCCTTTCAGCCTCTTGCTGAACTAAGTACTAATTCTCTGAGCCACTTGCTGAAGCAAGCATATAAGTACTTCTTGATCCTCTATGGATATTACATGATTTGCTTATTACCAGGGAGCTTTTCTTTCTTCAAAAAAAACCAAAAAATTCTAACAGCTTACTTAGGTATAACTGACATATAATAAGCCACACATTTTTAGAATGTACAATTTGAAAGTTTTGACACATACTCGTATATGCACCTATGAAAACATCACTACAATCAAGATAACAAAGACGACTTTCAAAGTTTCTTTATGCCAATCTGTAATAACTTCTTTTCACCAGTCTCAGTTCCCTTCCATCCCGAGTCAAACACTGCTCTGCTTTTTGTCATTAGATTTTTTTTTTTTGCTTTCTAAAATTTTGTGTAAATGGAATCATACAGCATTTTTTTTGCTCTTGTTTCTCTCAGTCAGCATAATTATTGTGACACTCATCCATGCTGTAGCGTGTACCAATCGTTCATTCATTTTCATTGCTATTTTGTGTTCCATTTTAAGGATGTGCCACAAATTTTTTACCCACTAATGTGTTGATTGATATAAGGGATTTTCCTGATTTGGGTTATTACAAGTAGAGATGCTATAAACATTCACATAAAATATTTATATGGATATACGCTTTCATTTCTCTTGGAAAAATATCAAGGAGTAGAATTGCTTCATCATAAAGTACGTAGATGTATGTTTAACATTTTAATAAATTATTCTCAAATATAGTTTACCAACTTATAATATCCATTTGCATTCATCAGTCTTTTAAATTTAACCATTCTAATAGGAATATAGAAAAAACAGAATTTCCCTAATTATGAATTATGTTGAGCATCTTTTCATGTTTATTTGCCCTCCATATACTCATATTTTTCTTGGTGAAATGTCTATCCAACTGTTTTATTATTATTATTTTTAAATTATTGTGTTTTGAGGGTTTTTAACATACTCTTGTACAAGTCCTTTCTGAGAAATATATATGTATAAATTTGCAAATGATCATTCCCTCAGTCTGTTTCAGGTCATTATCTTAACATCATCTTTTGAAGACATTCAAGTTTTCAGTTTTGCTGAAATACAACTTACCGGTTTATTATTTTATGAATGATAGTTTTGTTTTGTATCAAAGAAATCTTTGCCTAATCCAAGTACACACAGGACTTCTATTTTTTTATTCTAAACATATAATAGTTTCATGTTTCACATTTAGCTCAGATTCTAGTAACATAAATATTTTATGTATGTGGTATGTGGTACAGATTGAAAATTTTTCTGATTTTTGTTTTGCATATGAAAATTCAATGATTCAAAAAATTAGTTGCTTTTTATTTCTGGACTCTATACTGTTCCATTAGTCTATCTATTTTAATGCCAACACAAACTCTCTTAATAATAATCTCTCTATAATGTCTTGAAGTCACGTAATATTAGTCCTCCAATTTGTTCTTTTTCAAATTTGACTTGATTCTTTGAATTTCCATATTACATTTAGAATGAGATTTTCAATTATGACTAAAAAAATCTGACTATGATTGTATTACATTTATAGACCCATTTGTGGAAAATTAACATCAGAAAAACATTGTATTCTGATGCATGTACAGTATATATTTCCAATTACATTGCTTTAATTTCTCTCAGCAATACATTGTAGTTTTGAGTAATACGGGTCTTTTACATGTTTTCTCAGATTTCTAAGTTTTTCATATCTTTGATCCTATTTTACATAGTATTGATTTATAAATTTAAATTTTGATTTTTCACTGCTAATATATAGAAATGCACTTAATAGTTTTGTGTATGGATCATGTATCCTGCAACTTTATAAATTCATGTATTAGTTTCAGGAGGGTTTTTTGTTGATTCCAATGGATTTTTATATGGTCATATTTTCTATAAATAAAACCAATTCTACCCCTTCTTCTTCCAAATATGTGCCTTTTATTTCTTTTTCTTGCCTTATAACATTGGCTAAAACCTCAAGTACACCATTAAATGTAAATGTTGAGAACATCCATCGTTTTCTTGTTCATTATTTCAAGGGAGGGAATATTAAGTCTTTTATCACTAACCATGAAGTTAGCCACAGGTTGCCTACATGTTTTTTATTGGGTTAAGGAAGTTCTCATCTATCCATAGTTAGGCATAAGTTTTTATTAAGAATTTGTTTGGTATTGTTAAATACTACATTTCTTTTGTTTTAGAAAAATATTTTCCTAGGTATAAATTCTAGATTGACAGTTTTTCGTCTTTCAACAATGTATAGATGGTGCCCTACTGTTTTCTCAATGCATTTTTTATAAGACAACATTTGACGTTAGTCTTTTCTTTGTTGCTATGTACATAGTGTCACACCCCATCCCAATGTGTTTATGGTTTGTTGTTTGATCACTGCTTAAAATTTTATAACGATGTGCCTTTGTTTAGTTTTCTTTTTGTTCCTTGTAGTTGGGTGTTTGTGTAGCTTCCATATGTGTGATTTTATAGTTTCCCTCAAATTTAGAGTTTTAAGCCATTGTTTCTTCAAAAACTTGTTTGTCATCCCTATTTTGGGGACTCCAGTATACATATATTAGACCAACTAAAGATATCGTGTAATCCACTGTTGCTCTGCTTCACCACCCCCCTTTTTTTCACTTTGGATAGTTTTTATTGCTGTGTTTTCAAATTGTCTAATCTTTCTTTGGAAACGGCTGATATATTGGGAATCCTATCTAATGCAGTTTTCATCTAAAACACTGCACTTTCAATCTCTAGAAACTCATTTTGGGCATTTTACTTTTTCTTCCATATCGCCTAACTTTTTGAACATCTGTGAATTCTTATATCTGTGAGTTCTGGCTTTGTTTCAAATGACTGATTTTTGTCTTCATTATGAGTAGTATGTTCCAGATATTTTTCATACTTAGTGATTTTTGATTAGATGCTAAATGATATCAATTTTACCTTGTTTAGTGGTGGATATATTTACAGTATTGTACATATTAAGTTTCATAAGGGAATGAATTTAAATTACTTAGAAACAGTTTCATATTTTTAGATATCACTTTTAAGGTATGTTATGTAAGATGGGGTAGTGCTCAGAGTGCTCAGTCTAGGAATTTATCACCCACTACTGAGGTAAAGCCCTAAATGTATTCTACCTCCTGACCCATGAATCATGAGTTTTTCCCATCTGGCTGATGGAAGCAGACATTATTTCCGGCCCTGGAGGAGTGCTCAGTTGGGTACCCAAAACAGACCTTTTACTAATCTCTGAATTTGTCTCTTGGTGTAGCATTCTCCTCTATGGAATCTGTTCTGTAAACTCTAGTTATTTTGCTCTTCCCAGACTGTTAGCTCCATCTCCTTAACTCTAAGAATCTACCATGTATAGCAATGATCCATTCGTTCTTTGTCTGAGCACAGGGAGTGGTCAGGGCAAATCAGACCATACTCATCACCTTATTACTAGGCTCTGCATGAGTTCCCCCTCCCTGTACCACAGCCAGAAACTCTTTCAAGGTAATCACCTAGGATAAAAGTCTCGCTGAAAGCTAAATCTGGTACCTGATACGCTGTGTTAGCCAGAAGCCAAAGACTAGGTAGCCTTGGTTATGTCTAAGTATTTCTTCAGCACTCTGCACAGCACGTAACTCTTAAGGACATAATGTGTGATTCATACTGTTTAAGTTCATCAATAAAAATCACTCCATAAGTTGCAAAGTGGATAGATTTGAGATGTTAGTAATAATTAGGGAATTTTTTTTAAAATTACAAGGTCTCAAATAATATTTATTCTCAAGGAGTAACACTGGGAATTGGGATAATGATGGAAATATAAAGCATGTCGTATAAAAGAGAAATTCATATAATATATATCCTGGATGGGCTTTCTGAAGAGAAGCAGAGGAAGCCCCATTGGACTAGGTTTTATACCATAGTCCAAAAGAAAAGGTACAAGACATATTCTGCTTTAAACAACAACTCTCTCTCTCTCTCTCTCTCTCTCTCTCTCTCTCTCTCTCTCTCTATATATATATATATATATATATATATATATATATATATATATATATATACATATATTAGACCAACTAAAGATATCGTGTAATCCACTGTTGCTCTGCTTCACCACCCCCCTTTTTTTCACTTTGGATAGTTTTTATTGCTGTGTTTTCAAATTGTCTAATCTTTCTTTGGAAATGGCTGATATATTGGGAATCCTATCTAATGCAGTTTTCATCTAAAACACTGCACTTTCAATCTCTAGAAACTCATTATATATATATATATATATATATATATATATATATATATATATATATATATATATATAGAGAGAGAGAGAGAGAGAGAGAGAGAGAGAGAGAGAGAGAGAGAGAGAGAGAACATATATATATAGAGAGAGAACATCCAAGAGGAAAGAAAAATGGTGTTTGGAGAATGGCAAGTCCTATAATACTGCTTCAAAGCATAGGAGAGCAGACGCAGGGGCCAGGGAGAGTAGACTGGAGAGATAACCTAGACTGTGAGGATCATGGCTTACAATGCATTTAAATTTACAATGGCATTTAAGTTTATCTTGTAGGCCTGTAGTTCTCAACCCCGTCAGAATCACCCATGGAAATCGTGAAAAACATACATGCCCAAATATGACTTTTAGAGTTATTTATATAGTAGCTCTGAAGTACAGTCCAGGCTTCTAATGTTTCAAAATCTTAACAGATGGACCTGATACAGCCATATTTTTATGTCATGCAGCCTCTGTAGGTTAAAGTTGTTATACAGATAAAACAACAATAAATACGTTCTTTAATATTTGTATGCAGTGCCTTTGCTAGCTTCTCATAGAAACATAGAGTTGAATAAAGAGTTTAACTTATGCTATATACAAATGGTCTCTAAAATATCCCCACTAACTATTTATCCAAAAAAACATATTGAATGGATATGTTCTGGGTACAATACTGATCATTTGTCTCATAATTATGTGATATTAGGCATAATTATAATTCTGTCATGGCAGACACAACAGAAATACTCAAATAGATAAAAAGCAGAGTTCTTTGTTAACGGAGATTTTCAAATGAGAGACTACCAGGAAGGGCCATATAGGCAGCTGTATGTAAGGACACAGTAACAACAAGCTGGAAATGTAGGAGGTGGTTTATATATGATAAGTGGGGGTGGGATTAGCTAGGTTTCATGGGCTCACTATGATTGGGCATTTTGAAGAATTCTGCCACCATAGGAAAAAAAAAGCTTTCCCTGGGTGTTAGGTATCTAAGGACCTATGGTATGGTTATGTGTATTTTATAACCCTGGAGAGTTAGAGCCTAATAAAGGAAGTAGTTGGGGTCAGGACTCAGCAAACTGCCCACGAAGAGAAAATGAGAATTTTTAGCCATTACTTCAAAACTAGGTCAAGATAGAACTAGTGAAATATTATATTATACCACTTAAATACACCTTTAGTAATTATTACATTAAGCCAAGGATGCTGCAATTGTTATATCTCATAGATGACTTTTGGATGTCTAGTAATTAGACCATTGCATATTGGGAATTTCCTACTGCATAAGTCTCGGTAAAAGGAAACCAAGATATTCATTTTCTCCACCCTCTGGCAGCACAGGCATGACATGTAGCTGAGATCCAAGCAATGAGTTCTGGCCTAGAAATTTGAATCTTGCAAGAATGACACAAAGAAGTCCACCATGAAAAAAAAGTAATTCATTTCAGTGGTAACTGCTAATCAGTTTCCAGAATAGGAGAATCAACAGTGATGGCAGTACCAGCTATGGCAATGAGTGTCCAGTGACATTGGCACTAGACGGTGCCCATAGCATGATTTTGGCTATAGTTCTAATGCCTATTCAATCCTAGCTTGTGCCTAGTCTCTAGGTTTATTTCTACTAAGTTTCTGATAATTCTCTGAATTATTCAGAAGCCTCCATAAATTCCTTTTCTACTTGAATCAACTAAAGTTGATTTTTATTGCTTATAAGAAATCTGACAGATGAAACCCCATTAAATATAGGAAAAAACAGAAGCTCTATGAATTTAATTAACTTTCCAAGGTTACACTGTCAGTAGCTAGCTATTAGTAGTTGGTGAAACTGAATTTTAATCCCAGGAGAGTCTAATGCCAAGATTATCTCTTTCCACTGTATGTTGCTGTTAGGCACTGTTAAAATACATCTAGAGACTGAGAAGTCACTATGACCAATTAACTTATCCTCATGGGAGGACTTTTTGTAGATTGAGGTGAAACCTACATTTCTCCAACATCTATTAATATGCCATAGTTTTGCCATCAAATGTCACAAAGAATAACTCATTTCCTCTGCGCGGTGATCTCACACATATCTAAAACCAACCCCATCGTGTATCACTCTCCTTGTACAATTCACATGTATTCAGAAAAGATCTATTAAATACTTACTATGTTTGGAGATCTGTACCAGGTATGTCATCACAGATGAATAAAAAAGGTTGTCTAATTAGCTTATGAAATAAACATTTACTTCATCATATAAAAAGTATTGTGCCATACTTAGCAGAGAGAACCAAATTATCAGTTACATCAGCTGGTCACGGAAACGTTTACAGTCAGTGAGTCCGTATGCACTGTGGCAGACATTATGCTGTATGCTTACTATATCTTTTTTTTTTCCAAGGGTAAACAGAAAGCCTACATTTCTCAACCACTTTTAGGGATATTTTGTAAACACATGACAGAGTCTGGCCAATACAAATTGGACAGAAGTATTTTAAGCCACTTTCAGATGTGGTTCTTAAAAACATATATTTCTCCATCCTATGTTCCCTCCAACAGCCACAAATGGTCGTGTCACAATGTTGAAGGAGCTAAAAATGACTATGTCACTGTTTGGAGAAGAGCCTCAACTGAGAGACACCCAATCTGCACTCAATTTTGCACGAGAAAGAAATTTTTATATATTTACGGCATTAAGATTTAAGAGTTTCTTACAGCCTATTCTATCCTAACTAGTACGGAAACACTAAGAAACTGCAGTTTAAACCATTTTTCTTCATTAGCTTCTATTATTCTTTTTGGCATTTTGTGGAGGTCAGAGAAACTGAAATAAATAAGATAAACACCTTAGCCTCCAGTAGCTCAAAGAGACTAAATGATATTACCAGGATAGTTAACCTGTTCAATTCCAGATTGGATCTGCCCAAGTTCCAAAAGCACAAAATTTTTTTTTTCTTTATTTTATTTTATTTTATTTTTACATCTCTCACACCGTGAACCCCCCTCCCCCCATCCATCCACCACCACCCCAACCTCACACCGAGCCATCACATTATACACATAAAATTATAGTTGGCATTCATTAATGTCCAGCCTCTGGTGTACAATGCCATGACCAGGCATCCACAGCATCCCTGAGTTGGTCTCCCAAACAGGACACATGTCCATCGGACACCCAACAAAATCCCCAAACACTATTGAATACGTTCCCCAAAGTAATTCTCAAAAAACCCTGAGGCCAAGGTATTCAATAATGTAAAGATTTTGTTGGGTATCCGATGGACATGCGTCCTATTTGGAAGACCACCTCAGGGATACTGTGGATACCTGATCATGGCATTGTACACCAGAAGCTAAACATTAATGAATGCCAACTATAATTTTATATATATAATGTGATGGTTCAGTGTGAGGTCGGAGGGATAGTGGATGGGGGGAGGGGGGTTCACAGTGTGAGGGATATAAATGATGAACGTCTAAGTATTACCTTGTCTTGTACACCTGAAACTAATAAATAAATAAATAAATAAACCCTGAGGCCATCCTGTGGTCACCAGCCACCCCCCACTCCCTTCACCCTTCCCCCCGTCCCCAACCCCCTCCCCCCCGCCCATCTAACAACCCTCATTTTTTTGTGTCCCCAAAACTGTTTCTGATTAGTTCATACACATATTCTTTTCTTTAGATTCCGCATATAAGTGAGATCATATGGTACTTGTCTTTCTCTTTCTGACCTATTTCACTTAGCATAATATTCTCTAGATCCATCCATGTTGTTGCAAATGATACGATTTCTTTTTTCTTTATGGCTGCGTAGTACTCCATTGTATAAATGTACCACAGCTTCTTAATCCAGTCATCGACCGATGGGCATTTCGGTTGTTTCCATATCTTGGCTATTGTGTAAAGCCAAAAGCACGAAATTTGAGCTTCGCTTTAATGTCAGGGTTTAAAAAAAAAGCAGAATCTGGTAGAAAAAGCCAGTAAGTCACTCGCTACCCATAATGCAACTAGAATTTAAATTTTGTTGATGAGCATTCTGAGGTTCAGAGATATTCAACAACATGCTCAAGGTTACGTAGTTACGTAGCTTATAAATGGAAGAAACTGAATTTGATCTCAGGTCTGTTTGAATGTAAAAAATGCCTTAAGATATAGTAGTCTACTGGGTATAATTATTTCAAAAAGATTTATAAAAAATGTCCAAAAATCCAATCTTTTCTGTATAAATGCACAAGTTTTGCCCATTTCGTTTGTTTATCTTTTTAACTCTAAAAAATTCAGTGTGCCCTTCTATGATGAAATGTTGACACAGGAGAAATTTCCAGGTATAAAAGAACATTTCTACCAAGTTATAGCTACTTCATTTACTTAATTATTGTAAACATAACCTTAAAAACATATAGTAAATTATTCATTTTAGTATAAAATTTCTAATTTAATACAAAATTCCATATATGCATCTTCTCACCTAATTCATGTGGAGACATACATTTAATAGCAGAAGAATAAAGCTTACTGTTGTTTTGATTAGGTTCAATTTTTGTTCTAATCTACATTTACAGCAAAATTATTTAAATAAATGTTAGTGTTTATGCAATCTCTACTTATGTATCTATCCTTGATCTATCAATCTTCTATCTCTCTGTTGAACCACTCACTGTTTTCAGATTATTTTTTAAAATAAGGAGAGGCATCAATGTATCACATTCCTTACTTTTTTAGTTGCAAATCTCTCAACAAAATATTTCATCCATTATCAGTGTTGAAAGGTTTTGTTTGCTTGTTTGTTTGTTTGTTTAAGATATTTGCCTTTATTCTATTTTATTTCAATTTGAAATTGTGGCCAGATTGGAAACTCACTTATTTTTTATTGTACTAAATCTCAAGATAAACTTCTCAGGAAAGTGATAGCTCAACCTAGCAAAATGTTGTCTTAAAGCACATTTCTATTTATGTTGCAAATGTTTTGTTGTTGCTGTTGTTGTTGGTCTTTCTTGGAATCTTTCTTTATAACCAAAGACATGTGCATAAGATACAAGTCTTGTTGAGAATGAAGTCAAACAGTAATCTCTACAGAATTCAAAATATTTTTTTCAAAAGATGATAAAAATCTGCAGGGAGAAATATTAGTTAGAGATTGATAAACCTATTTTGGGCTACCTCTTAATTTTAATTACTGTTCAATCTAGAATCAAGCTATACAGATTTAGACTTTGTTGCTCTGTAACTATATGGATTAGGAAGTCCTCACTTAATGTTATTGATAGGCTCTTGGAACTGCAGCAAAACAACATGTAATAAAACCAATTTTACCAGAAGCTAATTGATTTAAATAAGAGTTAAGTTCCTACGATATCTCATCAATGTTATAACAGAATGATGTCGAACAAAACTGTGTTATTTGAGGACCTGCTGTATATCTTTAAACGTAGTCTACATTATCTTAAAAATATATATGCATATATATTACATATATCCTCTTTAGGATATATATGTATAAAACAGGATTATACATCCTGTGCATATATATTTGTATGTATATATACATATGTATCTATGTACACACACATACATATGCACATATACACACCTTTTGGTAGAGTGCCACAGAATGGATAAAACGGTGCTATAATTACATATTACATTAAAAGTTTCTTCAGAAAATTAGTTCATTCGGAAATGCAAAAGTTAATAGGCTTCTGTTAAAAATTTTAGACATGAAAGGATATTTTGTTTAGCAAAATAGCTAACAAATTTGTAAACAAAGATTCTATTTTCACACCAATTCCTTCGCTGATAGAGAAAAAGAGCAGGGAAACCACCTACAATAACAAGAAACAACAACATTGATAAGCAAATCCCATTTAGCCTAGAGGCAGAATTGAAGAGAGAGAAATGCAGTGCTGCCAGAGACAGAGAACAGACTCCAAAAGTCTCTGTCGTTAATTTCTATGATTCTGTCAGCAGTAGTAACGGTATTGTTTGGCAGAACTATGCTTGAGGTGTAAGTGGATGCTCTACCATTTTGGTATTTTGTCTCCAGCTTCTGCAGTTGGACAAGATACAGCTAAACAAAGAAACAAGTATACTCCCTCTATATATCTGAAGATTCTTTAGCTTTCTACCACCTAAATGTCAAGTCCAATCTCCTTACAATGGCCTACAGAGCATTCACATTTTACCCTCTTTGACCTTCATCAAATGTCTTGGTCTCATGTCCCACCTCTTTTTTATGGGCTCTGTCTCTAGCCATTCTACATGTGCAATACACAGAGCAGGTGGTGCTGCTTCCAGTCTTACTGCCTTTGCACGGCAGTTTCCAAAACTTGGAACAATGTCTTCACAGGCTTTCACTCTGCATTTAAGACCTGATGCAACAATCTTTTCCCCTTGGATACTTGGTGAAGAAATCCTCCTCATTTCCCTAATTTCCCTTTCCCCATTTTGACTCAACATTTCCAAGGAGAAAGTAGAGTACACGTTTGGGGATCTAAAACCAAAATGTTTAAATTACGGATTTACTTCTTATTATAACAGTGACCAACATCAAATTATTGAACTATTTGGAGTTTCAGTTTATCTACAAATAAATCAGGCATGATAAAATCAAAATTATAGATTTTTCTTGAAGACTTAAGAAAATATGTAGGTAAAAGTCCCTGAAAGACACAATACATGCCCAAGAAAAGACGGTCTCTCTTCCTTCTCTCCTTTTTCCATGCCACTATGAGCTTTGCACAAAACCAAAGTAACTCTCCCTGTTTTCCATATACACACATACTGGTGTCCTTCTCATCAATAGCTTGATGAGACAGTCATGACTTATTCATCTTTGTACTCTCAAACATGGCTAAATACTTTAGGCCTTCAATAGTAATGACTAAATATATCATATAAACTAGCCTCATTTTCTGTTTCCTTTTCCCCCCATATGAATACATGCATTTAACATACAGTAATGAAACGACAGATATATTCAAACCATATTGTTATTTTAACTTAGTATTTACTGTCCACTTTGTTTCATAATCTTTTTTAAAATTTATTGGGGTGACAATTGTTAATGAAATTACATAATTTCAGGTGTACAATTCTGTATTACATCATCTATAAATCCCATTGTGTGTTCACCACCCAGAGTCAGTTCTCCTTCCATCACCATATATTTGATCCCCCTTACCCTTATCTCCCTTCCCCCAACATAATCTTCTTAACTGTTGCCTGGGATATGAGTACTTTTAATTTCATCACGCTGACTGATGGACCATCAAATTATAGTCTCTCAAATATTGGTGACTACCCAGGCTACTTTTTTTTTTAATTTTTCATTATTAAAATGACACTTTAACGACCATCTTTATGTATATATTTTTTTCTTTAAAATATAATTCCTAGAGTACATTATCAAAATGCACTGATAGGTCAAAGAAGGTTTGGACATTCCTTTGGCTCTGAAATGACTTGCCAAATTACTTTCAAAAAAATGTTCACAGGTTCACTCTATCACCAGTGAAGCATATGCATGCCAATTTTACCCAAATCTAGTGAAACTGACATTTATTCTTTCAGTAGACACTAGCTGTTTTAGCTGCCCTCCACTTCTCTCATTTCTATGGGAACTCCTCCTACACCCACTTCAACCATGTGGCTCTAACTGGAAGTTATTTGTTTACTCTAACCCTGTCTTACGAGGTAGAGTCGATGGCTCTATTTATAAGCAACTGGGGCAATATTTCTCATTGAGAATTTTCATGTTGGTAAAAAAAAATATATAGGGAGTCAATCTCTTTCTGAGGCTAGGAAGCAGAGGTTATAAAGTTGAAGTCTTTGTATTTCTGTCATCATGCTTGAAACTTAATGTGGTTGGCTCCTTCCCATGATCATTCCCCATCATTTTTTTTAGTTCTTTTCTAAATGTCATCTCTTTTCTTAATATAACACATATGAAATTACTCATTGCTAAGTTGTGTATTTTCTCCCTCTGTACTTCCATATTTCCCCACCGCTCTGTAATAGAAGCTAAGCTTCATGAGAGTCAATCTTTTATTCATTAGTGCATCCCTAGTAATTGGAAAAGTATCTTGTGTAGAGTAGGTACTCAAGAACTATTCGCTGAATAAATATCGAATTAGTATGTGAAATATCAAGTATTCTGTCAATAAGTTTGAACTGAAGTTGATTTACAAAAAAATTCTGATTGATACAGACCTAAATTTTAGTCTTGATCAACAACTATACCTGCTTCAGTTTCCTTAGTTGTTCATGGCTTAAAACATAAAATTCAGGGCATGCAAGAATATAACTTCTCAGTTTGGGGAATATAATCAATAGTGTTGTAGATCTTGTACGGTGTCCGATGGGCACTTATCTTATTAGGGAGACCACTTTATGGACAGTATAGATGCCGGACCACTGTGGTGTACACCTGAAGCAGAAGCTGAATACAAAATGTTAACTATAATTATATATATATACATATATACATATATGTATATATACATATGCATGTATATACATATATATGTGTATATATATGTATATATATGTATATATAGTCACAGGATTTGGAGTACAGCATAGGGAGTAGTCAATGGAATTGTAACAGCTCTATACAATATCAGAAGGTTAGTAGAATGGGGAAGAAGGATTATCACTTTGTGAAGGGTGTGAATCTCTATGACATTGTTTTGTAGACTAAAACTAATAAAAAATATAACTTCTGATGATGAGGAATTTCTGGAAACTTCTATAAAAATAACAAACTCTCTGGTAATCAAGGACTCTCATCAGGTTCCATCAGCCATTTGTCATGCCATTAATTCTCTGCCCGATCTCACATGGAGGAACGGAATTTTATAACAAGAGCTCATTGCAGAAATTAAAACTCAAACTGGCTCTCCCCTGTTCATTTGCCAAACGACATAGGTTTCTGGTGACATTCAGCTAATGAATTTTCTTCATGATTAACTACCCATTATAGGTGGCCATTATAATGGAAACATATTCAGCCCACAGTGCACCCTTATAAGCAAGGTAGTTGTGTAAAGGGTCATTAATATAAATGAGCTGGGACAGCCTTCTTTTATGAAGTCAGAGAAAAATGGAGCTTGAAAATATTGCTCACAATCAAACAAATTGCTGAAACAAAAACTATGCTCTGCTGGACTGTAACATCTATGTTTTTTTTTTATTAGGATAAAAGGCAAAAGTGATGCAAAATTTGATAGTGTATGCAATATAGGCATTCCTTATTTTTCTTTTTTTTCATTCTTCCAGATGCACTGGAGGGAAAGCAGAAAGAAAGGGGGGGTCAAAGCAACTGCTCAATTATTTTTCTTTAAAAGTTAAATCCTTTTGTGTTTGCTTAACTTGTCAGTAGAGTTTACACTGTGGAAAGCCTTTCACCATTGCTTAATCTGTAGTGACATCTGGTGGCCCAGATTACTCAAGTAGTTGGAGAAACCACTCACACCATCATTATGCATCTTTTGACACTCCTTAGTGGATAGCCATCCTTATGTGTCTCCATTAAGAATGAATTAAGCCTTTCATGGATTCTAAAGCCAAGCGTGCACATGTGATATGGGAGAAAATGGAGGGACAGCAAAACTAAACTTACAAAAACTGGGATTAAAGTGAAACCTAACTTTGTGATTCTTTCCCATTTTTCAAAATGTTTTGTTTTTATACATTACTTTGAACTAAATTATTAAATTGAAAAAATATTTATTGAATGTCTAATCGACAAACAGTATGGACACATTCCTTCTTTGAATTAAAATTAATTTATTCAAAAATACTTTATTATTTACTATTGACCACATCATTACAAAAATTTACCTATAAATAGATTTGATCATCCTGATTTTATCAGTGGACTGCTCAATATGTGATCTTAATAGTGACTTCCAGATTTCCTAGTCAATAGTTTTGCCAGTAAATAGTTTAAGGTTCTCAAGCACGTTTTTCCATTTTTGCAACCCGTGGTGTATCAAGCATATATCTGGGCATTTAACAATGATCCAGGAATATCTGACAATCGAATGCCTGCTGATTACTGACATATTTTACATTTCTCCTATGTTAGTTGATAACTAATAATGAAGTTATATATTTTCCCACTACTTTTATTTCCAGTAAATTGGAATTCTTTTCATCTAGTTACACAAATCAAGAACCTAGGAGACATCCTGATTCCTGTTCTTCCTATACCATGAAATCCAGTGCATCACCAATTTCATGTTACTTCCTGAACAGATTGCAAACCTGTTAAAATCTCTCCACTCATCATAAACTTATGCCAATTCCTGTCACCTCTCAATAAGACTACCAACAGGATTGACTGATCTTGCATTTACTTTATCCTTTCCCCAATCTCCTCCTTTACCCAATCCCCAGAAGCATCTTTTCTAAACAAAATCTTGGTAAGTCATCTTAAAATCCTCCACTGTCTTCTCATTGCTTTAATGAAAAGATAATAGTCCTTAACCATGCACAGTCTTCCTGAGTCTTATACCTTAACTCCAAGAGGGCCTTCTTTGAACACCTTATTTAACTTATTACTAAATTATTTAATCTACGCTCTTTCAGGTCCCACAAACTTTGTAAATGCTGTTTCCTCTTCTGGAAGTACCTTCCTCATCCCTCTTTACCCGGGAAACTTCTATTCATTTACTCCTTGTCTTACAGTGGGGTTATGTCCCGATAAACCCATTGTAACTTGAAAATACCAAGTCAAAATGAAATTCATACACATAACCTACCTTAAACATGTTCAGAACATTTACATTAGCTTACAGTTGGGCAAAATCATCTCACTGCTGCTGCCAAGCAACATGAGAGAGTATCAGGGTGCATATTGCTAGCCTGTAGTAACATCAAAATTCAAAATTTTAAGTATGGTCCTACTGAATATATATCACCTTCATGACATCATAAAGTTGAAAAATTGTAAGTCAAACCATCATTAAGTTGGGGACCATCTGTTTACATTTAGAAATTATTTCTTCATAAATACATAGCTGATGTTTCTGTGCACATTAACCCCTCAATATACCAGCATGTATCTTTGTTTTCATACTTATCACAACCATAATTTCATATTTCTTTGATAATTTAATATCTGCCTCCCCTCCTGCTTCTGCTTCTGTTAATCATTATATCCTTAGCACCTAGACCAAGATGTGGTATATGCATTACAATTAGTAGTTCATTCAATTAATGGAATCTAAAAGACACCTCTCTCTCCCTCTCTCTCTCTCTCTCTCTCACTCATGTGCGATTTCTATATGTAGTTGTTACAATTTCATATACATATACACACATACATATATATGTATGTGTATGTAACAGAATGTATGTTGGGTTGCAACACACTGCATTCGTATCTTGGCACTGTTGTTTTCTAGTTCTATATAACTGGAAATACTTCAGTCAGCCTTTACTGTGTCATCTGAAAATGGGTTTTATAATGTTTACCTCAAAGGGCTATTGTGAGATAAAATTAAACAATAGATTAATGGATGTGAAGTCCTTACTTAGCACAATGTCAGTCACATAATAAACGATAGTTATTATTATTATTATTATCATTATTACTATTATTATTATTATTATTATTATTCCACATCTAAAGCAAATGCCTCAGGCTATAGAAGAGTATATGCCAGTCTCAATTGCCTTTGATTTTCTAGGAGATTGTAAGCAGGGCCCTAACTGAGCATATGAGCATATCTGCAAAACTCTACATTACACACAATTTCATCTGAGGAGATGGGAAGGATGGAAGAAAGATGGTGTTAAAAATGGTGACCAGGAATTTTACCTGAGAAGTAGTGTGTAAGAAGAGGGAGGTGCAATAAGCAGGTGAATCATCATTTAATACACACACTCAGGCACAAAGACACACTTGTGTTTGTGTGTGTGTGTGTGTGTGTGTGTGTGTATGTTTGCCTCTGTATGTATGTGTTCATTTTTAATAAACACGAAGGCTTTAAGAGATATCCTCTGGAAAAAGTATTTGCTAAGAAAGAACAGATGGTGTGCTTGTGAGGCAAGAAGCCTTCAGGATACTGAAGACCACTGTAAGAAAAATATTCTGGAGAGACCCACTAAGAAAGTGGTAAGAGAAGTTCCCAAACCAGGGGTAGATGATAAGGGAGCAAGCTACACGCTTCGTGTGTAAGGGTGGAGACCTGGGTCAAGAAAATCTCTACCTGTTTTCTAATGATTCCTTATTTGTACATAGACATATGTAGACAAAAGAACTACCTATTCACTTCTGGGAATTTATCTTAAGGAAATGAAAACACTAACTTGAAAAGATATGTGCACTCCCATGTTCATTGCAGCATTATTTACAATAGCCAGGGCATGGAAACAAAATAAGGGCCCATCAATGAACGGATGGAGAAAATATTACCATAGTTTGCAGTGTATAATGTGCTCTCTTGCATCATGTGCACCCATGTTGTTGTCCCAAACTTTCAGGTAAAAAATCTTTCATTTGAACTTTTTTTTTCCAACATTTTATTTGTTTATATTTAGGTACCTGTTTTTTTGTATTATAATAAAAATGTCAGCATTTACTTTTTAAGATATTATGGTACAAGTAATTTTATTTAACAAATAATTACAAAACACAAGAACGGATACAACGTACAAGAAATTTTATGTACCGGTAACAAATCGATGATGTTTACCCATCATAGAAGACCAAGAACCCTTTGTTGTTGCAAGTTCATGGTAAATTCAACAAAACTGATTATCTTATTCCAGGATATTATTTTACATATGGATATCGGTATTGATTTCTAGATTTACACTTTTAACTCACAAGCATGAATAAAAGTTAAAAACATTTATATAGATACAGAATTAGTACTACCCTTGTATAATGTGCATCCTTACTTTTCCCTCACAAATTTGGGCAAAAAAGTGTGTGTTATACATGGCAAAATAAGGTTTATGTATTATATATAACATTTAGATAATAAATATTATATTATAAATTATAAATTATATTATAGTGCTATAAAAAAGAAGGAAATCCTGTCATTTATGACAGCATGGATGAAACTCAAAAGCATTATGCTAAGTGAAATACGTCAGACAGAGAAAGGAAAATCCTGTATGATCTCACTTATATGTGAAACCAAAAAAACAACAACAAAAAACCTCAGAAATACAGAGTATAGATTGGTGGTTACCAGAGGCTGGATTTGGGAGTGGGCAAAATGTGTGAAGGTCAAAAGGTACAAACTTCCAGTTAAAAAATAAGTACGTTGTGGGGATAAAAATGCACAACACAATGACTATAGCTAATAATGCTGCATTGTATATTTGAAAGTTGCTAAGAGAGTAGATTTTAAAAGTTCTCATCACCAGAAAAATAAATTTGTAACTCTGTGTGGTGATGGATGTTAACTAAACTTATTGTGGTAATCATTTTGTAATATATCTACGTATATACATCAAATCATTATGCTGTATATCTGAAGCTAATAGTATATGTCAACTATATCTCAATTTTTAAAAAACACTACCTTATGCATAATTTATATTTCTAGTTTTCCTTTGAGATTGTTTTTCTTGTCTTCAGCACTGTC